>NC_054386.1:74295123-74601998 GCF_017654675.1 Xenopus laevis
AAGCTAAGAACTACAGGAACAGTGGTAAAATTTATAACATCCATTTAACACAGAAATATTTACCTAAAGGTAATACAATTGTTTTTAGTGTCCATTGCATTTCACAAATACCTTTCATATGGGCCTGCACATAATCTTAAAAGGATTTAAAGTGCAACAAGCTAACAGGTCATGGCGTTATGACATGTGGAGCATCAATAACAGCAACTGGTTGTTTAAAAAAAAATGCACAACACATTTCTTTCCGAAAGAATTTTATAATAGAGGAAGGGTGTACAATTGCCAGCAAATCCATGCAACATCATATACTTTAATGTCAATCCATTGACAATTTGAATGATAACATTTGGAAATGTCATCATTTAAAAAAATGCCTTTTAGGAATAAAGGTATAAATGCTGCTAAATTACACAGGGGATTTAAAGCACACTGGTAAGAGTTTCAGTAATGAAACATGTTATTTCTAAATCTCAATAATCATTCGGGAATATGAAATAAATATTCTCCCATAGTGGTAGAATAAAGGAATCATTAGGTATAGTTATTAAAAATATTGCATTGTATGCATTGAAGGTCAAGATCTATGCAAAATTGCCTAAATGCAGCATACTTTAAGAACAAGCCATTTTGAAAGTCTTTTCTACATTATAAATGTTGTTCAGCTTGAAGAACAGGCAGGGCAAGTTCTATGAGAGCACACTCTAGTTTCCACATGTGTCTTCTTTAGAAGAGAAGGTACACTTTTGTCTTCCTGCGATACTCCAAATCACTTTACAGCAGTGATCCCCAACCAGTAGCTTGTGAGCAACATGTTGCTCTCCAACCCCTTGGATGTTGCTCCCCAACCCCTTGGATGTTGCTCCCCAACCCCTTGGATGTTGCTCCCAGTGGCCTCAAAGCAGGAGCTTATTTTTGAATTCCAGGCTTGGAAGAACATTTTAATTGCATAAAAACTAAGCATAGTGCAAAGTAGAGCCTCTTGTAGGCTGCTAGTCCACATAGGGGCTACCATACAGCCAAGCACAGCCCTTATTTGGCACCCCAATGGACTTTTTCATGTTTGTGTTGCTCCCCAACTTTTTTACATTTGAATGTGGCTCACGGGTAAAAAAAGGTTGGGGACCCCTGCTTTACAGGATGAAAAAGCTAACCTGACTGTGAATGCTGGCAGTCATAGACAACTGTGTCACCTTAGCTGATACAAATAACACAAAGGCCTTTTTATTGTGATTGCTGGCTGAAGCTGTGGGGATAACACAAGAACAAGAACACAAGGTTCCTGGGTGCGTGTAGAACTATAAAACAGTACTAATAATTAATAGCATGCTCATCTATTGACTAAGCAGAGCAAAACTAGTAAACACATATATTCTGATCACTCATAACAGTTCAGACTGTTGCATAGTTTGTCATTGGCAAAAAATGTGAGGTATGCAAATAAACCTTGAGTTTTAACACTTTCGCTAACAGAACCATGTTTGCTTTTCTAAATTTTCACATTATCATGGTTTAGCTTTTTTTTTTAACCAGACAATTTGAGCATGTTTGTTCCAGATTATGGGGCAAATTCACTAACCTGCGGAGTTGCGCTTGCGCAGGCGAAGTTTCGCCAGGGCGCTGCTAATTCACTAAAATCCGAAGTTGCGCTAGGGTTAATTCATCAAGGAAAGCGAAGTTACGCTAGCGATGCCTAATTTGCATTCGGTGCCAAGTTAAAGTACAATGGACGTATGTGTAACACCAAATACATTACACTACACAAGCTGGGAAAGCTTTATATAATAAAATAGAGTTGTTATATTGCCATATACATGTGCCCACTGTATAGTTTAGGTGCCATAGGTTAGGAAATGTAGGGGGGGAAGGAGGGCACCCCCCAAAAAATGTACGATCTTTTTCAGCCTATCACCCTTAAAAAAGGAAAAGATGCCAGCGTTTTTTGGGACTTAGAAAAAATGTCAACTTTTTTTGAAGCAAGCCCTATCTACTCTATTGCACTGCGCCTGGTCTCAGTTGGCGAAGACAAGTCTGACGCAAGAGTTAACATTCATGAAAATCCGCAAGTTAGTGAATTAGCGTAGTTACGTCCCTTCGCCATAGCGCAACTTCGCCTGGTGTAAGGGTGCGAATAGTGCTAGAGTAGGTCCACTTCGCTAGCGAATTTACGCCAGCGCCCGTTAGTAAATCGGCGAAGTAACAAAATGATGTCACGCCGGCGAATTTGCGCTACCGTTAGCCACTTCGTGCTTTAGTGAATTTGCCCCTATAAGTGCAAAATGTCCATTTTTTACTAACAGCAGTTGTATATATCATCTATAACATATATAAAAGGGCCAGTTTGGGAATTTGTATTTAGAAGCCTCAGGAGCAAATTCTAGATTACACTAGTAAAAAGGCACTAGCAAAGCATAATTAACATGAAATTCTAGCATTTGACCTTTTCAACAGATTTCTGGTTTGGTTTAGTTTTGTACAGCTTATGCTAAAAATAGTGGGAGGAGGACCTTAAGGTTGTTAAAAGTATTGCATTCCTCATGTAGCTCATCGGCTAGGGCCATCCCTGAATAATCAGAATTTATGTTTACCTGATTACAAATCTTGCAAAAAAAATCCAGGGGTTGGCCAGTCCAATCCAAGTTCAAGATGTAAGGTCTATTCTGTATTTTAGTGCTAGAATCTTTTTTTTCTGGGGGAGGGAGAAGATATTGCTCTACAGTACCATATTAACCATGTAATTTTCAAAACTACAGAACAAGTCTACATATATTTGAATTTAGCAGATGCACTAGCTATATTCTCCATCAGACATCAATCTTGTGTTTTACAGCAAGAAGCAAGCTGTCCTTAAAATATATATATTTGCTGATACACAGAATTCAGAAAGATCTGGGCAGTTACAGTATTAGGTAAAGGAGGCACCGTGCTGGAATGAAGGTGTCCTTAGAACTGTACTATACTAACCACATAGCAAAGTCTTACAGTAGATCCCGTAATCAGTTATCAGTTATATGAAAAACATTATGCAAATTTGTAAGTTATTATTTAACAGAAATAGCATTCATCTTGAAAACTCTATTAATATTATCATTACCACTGTAGAATAATTTTAATGTTAATGCTAGCACTTCTCAAATCTTTTAACCTGTGAATAAAAGCTTACGGTGTTTTATCTGCAGTCTCTGCTTCTTGCGCTCCTTCCAAATGAAACCTCTTCTGCTTCTCACTAAACTAGTTTATAATTTCATTCCTACCTGAGGCAAATATCATGAGCTATGGGTGTGACTAATACTGTAGGCAACTCTACTCCCACAACTGAAATCTCTTGAATTAGGCTTTGTTATATGTTAATGTCTTTCACTCACAAAACAACAAATTGTATTAAATACATTTTCATGCTTTCTTGAGTGTTTCTATTAATATTTATCAACATATTTACAGTTATGATGCAGTATTATACAATTTTATTTCCAAAGAGGTATGAATAAAATATGTTTTGCAGCACCAACAAACTCCTCTTACTACTGGATCTAACATTTGGGGGGTTATTTATCAAAGTTTGAAAATTTATCAAAATTTTTTTTAAAACCACTCCGACCAAACTCCTGTGCAATTTTTTTTTACCTTATTTATCAATATATTTTCCCAAACGCAGGAAAAGACTCTATAAAATCGTTAAGAAATCTGAATCGTACAATTTTTTTCTGATTCAATTCCTGAAAACTGAGACATTTTTAGATTATCGCCTGAAAAACACAAATTCTTCGGATGATTTAACGAAAGCCAGTGCAGTTCAGGATATCTTCCAATTGTAAACGGGACATCTGCCATTGACTTCTACATGAACTGACAGGTCTGAGATGGAGTCCTTTTTAATCCGGTTTTCCACTTTAAAAGTCCAATGGACTTTAATAAATAACCCCTTAATAAATCTCTAAATAGTAAATAATTTAGTATGAACTGTGAAAGAAATGTTCTATCAATCAAGGAGTGCCCATTACTCCACCTCCAGTTTCTCTCTTTATAATCTATTTATAATCTATTTATAATGACTACAGATAACACAGGTTCTTGCATTTTTTACTCCACCCCACAAATTATTTTGCTTCCAAGATCAGAAAGGTAATAGGAGGGGTAACATTGGCCATCTCTTAACGGCTCCTGAGATCAAAATCTGTGCTTGCAATATTCTGGTATTATACAGTACACCCAACTGACTCTATAAGCTACAGTATTTCCAGACCATTATCCTTTATGTTGGAGAAATAGTGGAATGCCAGGTACATTACTGCATATTTCTGGGACTTTCAGGCTGTGTAACTCTTTTAGACCAGATGTTAGCTTGCAATGTCCCAGTGGACATGCCCTCCTTCCGGTTGGGCAGCCATTTAGTTTAGTATTCCAGTTTGGAATACAAATTTCATAGTCTTGACTATAGACTATTTCATCACACCTTTTAAAGGGGTGGTTCACCTTTAGTAAACTTTTAGTATTTAGTAGCAAAGAATGACCAATTTTAAGCAACTTTTCAATTGGTCTTCATTATTTTTTTTTATAGTTTTTGAATGATTTGCCTTTCTTTCTCCTGACTCTTCCCAGCTTTCAAATTGGGGTCACTGACCCCATCTAAAAAGCAAATGCTCTGTAAGGCTACAAATGTATTGTTATTGCGACTTTTTATTACTCCGCTTTATATTTATTAAACTCCCATGAACTCGAAATTCGACCACAATTCGACCAACTGAAATTTATGAAAAAATTCGAATTTTTTAAATTTGAATGAATGGGATTGACCTGCAAACACAAATCAGGATCAAATTCGAATTGAATTTGATTTGAGTTTTTTTTCTCCGAAATTCGAATTTTCACTTTGACCCTTTATAAACCTGCTCAATAACTCAAAAGTGAACAACCCCTTTCAATGTACTATTTACTTATCATTTCAAAGTGTATTTATTTACAACTTCTCTGTCCATAATTAGATAATGCCTGAGACTAAATTAAACATACATTTGTTATTCAATTTTTTCCACCTCCTCTTTTTGTTTTTCCCTTTGCTCTATTGTAAAATGCAAAAATTCAATAAAATATATGTTACCAAAGAAATCTGCCCACAAATGTGCATTGGAAGTTACAGTACAATATCTACCTCTGCCACCCATTAACCTTCCCTACTGATGATAATATTTTATGCAGTGACAATTTTTATTAATACACAATATTTATATTGCCATTGTTTATTTAGCACCAGATAAATTATATAACATTTTATTATTTGTGTGTGTTTATAATAATATAAAGACACAAAATGCAAGAGAATCAGAAACATAAGAGTTTGCAGCTCAGGCTTGGGATAGTCAGACCCCATACAAAGCAGCATCTGGACCTAATTCTTATTAAAATGAGTATTCAAATAAAAAATAATGGATTTCTTTTTGCATTTGCAGGTGTTGTATGATACAGAGCTGTGTGCCAGTATTAGAGTGAATGACATGGAAGCAAAGATAATCTGCTGGTTATTTCCTGTGCATTGTAAAACCATTTGAACTGTGGTGTAACAGATATTAATTGGGTAACTGTAATCTGTGTATATTGATAGGTTTGGGGCACAGAACATATTTTTTAAACAAATATTTATATGAGAGATGAATTGTGCATATGGCATAAAAGTCCATTAACTTCAACCATCAAAATACCTTACCCTGTATTACATTATGAGTGCTAATACAATTTTATAAAAAGGGATTGACACCCTTCTACAGTTGATAAAAAACAATTACATACAGTATGTCTGATGAAGGGGCATGCCCCCGAAATGTTACTTTAAACATTACACTGGCTCACTTGTAGTGGTACTTTTTTGTAGATAAATTGTAATCTACAACAAAACTTTTGTATACATAAACAGACATTATCTATTTTTATTTAACTTCCCAAATAAGTTCAGTTTAAGAAGGAAAACCTTTGATGTAAAATCATAGCAACCTGAAGGTGTATACTCAGTCCTCCCACACTTGCATAATTAAAGGGTTTTACACCAACCACATAAAGGCATTAGCCTCAGATACATAAACAACAGTGGAAACACCCTATTTTTTCTTAAATACTATTATTTAATTAATAAAAACATGCAAAATAGGCAGGCTGCCATGAGATGCACATCCTCTATTACTGAAAATATGTCAAATATGCTCGCAGGACTAATGGGTTCTTAGCAGAAATAAATTAACTTTTAAATGGTCACTCCCCTGTGACTTTTCAGCCTGTGGCACATGAGGCAATTTTAGCTGGCAAAAAAATGGCAATGCAGAACTGTAATTTAGTTAAATGGAATTAGGGCAGAAAAAAACTCAATTGTATGTTTTCTGTTCAAATATGTCATTATCGCTAGTGACAATCAGATTTAACTAAATGACAGACTGCATTGTCAAAGCTGACAGATAATATACCCCCCTGTGCCATAAGTGTAAAAGTCCTTACAGAAAGGAGAAAATAATCACATGGACAACACACATATTCTTTATATGTATTTTTACATGTATCGATGGGATCAATTATCTTAAAGTGCTTGAGACCAGTTTTTTCCAGATAAGGGGTGGGGCCATATCCTATGTGTCATTGCCCTTAGGGTCACAAAACAATGAGTAGTGAAAATTGGATTGAGAACCCCAAACAAACAGAATACATATTGCCTATGCTTATCTATAGTGATGGGTGAATTTGGGGCGTTTCGGTGAAAAATTTGCATCTCGTTTTTGACGCCGGTATCCGTTTTTTTTTTACGCCTGTGTCAGTTTTTCGCTGGCGTCCAAAAAAATGTCCATTTTTTTGTCGACTGCAAATTTCCATGGCGGTTTCGCGAATTCGCGCCTGGCGAATAAATTCGACCATCACTACTTATCTACTGTATATGTCATTATCATCATGGCATCTTGGAATCTGTGCCATCTTAGAATTCACTTTCAATTGGGTAGGAAGAACAAGGAGGTTGATTGCTCTACTCTGCATTGTTTAGTGAAGCCCAAGGAGTCAAACTAAAATGTAATTCTATAGTTAGTATAGATATGGGTATATACAGGTATGGGACCTATTATCCAGAATGCTCAGGACCAGGGGCTTTCTGGATAAAGGATCTTTCTGTAATTTGGATCTTCATACCTTAAATCTTATAGAAAATCATGTAAACATTAAATAAACCCAATAGGCCGGTTTTGCTTCCGATAAGGATTCATTATATCTTAGTTGGGATCCAGTACAGGCTACTGTTATGTTATTACAGAGAAAAAGGGAATCATTTTTAAAAAATTGTATTATTTGGATGAAATGGAGTGAATGGGAGACGGCATTCCCTAATTCAGAACTTTCTGTATAACAGGTTTCTGGATAACGGATCCCATACCTGTATAATTTATGTGAAGGTATGGAGGGGTGAGTGTATGATTGCTGTGTTTCATTTGGAGGGGTTAAACTTGATGGACTTTGTCTTTTTTCAACCTGATTTAACTATGTAACTATGTAGCTACAAAATCAGAAAATACTCCTTATCCAGAAAACCTCAGGTCTCAGTAACAGACCCCATACCGATAATTCAAATGCAATATTACCAGGTTGCCATGCGTTTTACTAGTCTTGTCTGTTTCTTCTAAGCCCTTATTTTTTTATGTAAGTTAACTGAAATAGGTATAAATATTGTAAATATTTACATGGCACATTCAGGGGGTGGAAGTTAACGGTTTGAGTTTTTATTGCAGGTTTATGAATGCAAAAAAAGTCACTGCAGTGATCTCAGATGGAATTGTTGCTGGTATTTAATAATAACATATAAGTAATAAAGTTTATCTTTGTGTAGTAATCCATATTAAATAGCCAAGTTACTAAGCTGGAAATACTGGATTTTTTTTTAGTACCATGAGAAAATGTCCCTATTAAAAAATCTATTTAAAAAATGTTTATTAAACCATTGCAAGTAATCAGCTAACTATGGATCGGTTGCTAATATTAATTATGGTATTATCCTGTTGAATCATTATTATTGTGCTACTGTTTATTAAAGCATGTACTTGTTATTGTGAGAAAAAATTAGAACAGCAATTAGAACACATCATTACTTATGCAGGAAAAACTAAGATCAAAAAAGGAAAATCAGAGCAGCACTCCAAGTCACATGTGCACTCAAAGGATAAATGACTAAAGGCAAATGTCAATAGAGAAATAGAAAAGTTGCTTAGAACAAGCCCATTGATAATTTACTAAAAAATGACGGTGAACATCCCCTTAAATAACACATATGTTCTCTGTAATTTTTGTATTTCTAAGCAGTGCAACTCAATTTGCATTTTTTAAATGTGACACTTTTTGTTATAAATCTAGAAAACCTATTTAGTTAACATTAGAGATAGCTGTTCAGAAGGTTCAGCAGAAGCTGAATCATAATTTTCATACAATTAAGGCAACTCTTTGCAGTAAGAAATTTGGTCAGGAAGACCCCCCGGCCCCCCAGCTAATAACAAGGTTACAGATAAAACATTACTCATCCTTCCATAGTTTTAAGGTGGACCTTTATATATCACCTACCTAATTCCTCCAGAACTTTGCTTTGTATCCAGATCAGACCAGCTAATAAGATCAGATTCAGTATTCACATCTGGGCTGTTAAATAATTAGAAGGAGAATACGCATTAGATATATATATATACATGGAATTCTTTATTGTGTTTATACCATGGAATTTTCTAATTAGATTTATATAGCATGTATAAAATATATATATATACTTAAATTACCAGCTGCTTCCATGAGTAGGTGTTCTGCCCTTTAGACATCAATTATACCCTTTTCCACTTAGCTTTTAATGAATGTTGACCATTGATTAAAATGGCTTATTTATCAACACTAAGGGGTTATTTATCAAAGTCTGAATTTATCTCAATATTTTCTGAAAAAAACTCCCACCAAATCCGCACAGGTTTTTTGGGCTTATTTATTAATACACTTTCCCGAAAATTTTGTTTGTGGGAAAAAATCAGAAATTTTCTCCGATTTTTCACCCCGAAAACTCAGAATTTTGTCCGAAAACTTCAGGGTATTGCCAAAAACCCAGCGCACATCAAAAAAGCATTGGGACTTCTCCCATTGCATCTAGATATGCAATATAGTCCAATTTATTGCATTCAGAGTTATTAAATAACCCCTTAAAACTGGACAAATTTGCAACTGGGCAGGAACCCATAGCAACCAATAAGTGATTATCTGTTTTTAGCTATCATGACCATAAGAACAATGAAAGCAAACATATGATTGGTTCCCATGGGTTACTGCCCAGTGTTAATAACTAAGCCTGAACAGCAACAAAATCATTAGAGATTCTTTATTGTACCCTTGTTACAAGATGAGTCGGTAGGGTATTATTAAAAGGTATTATTATCTTCTATTTATAAAGTAACAGCAAACTGCTAGGATATTCAGGGAATTCTGTGGTAGAATTTGTGTTTGCATGAAATGTTATTAAGTGAAATAAATATTATTAACATTCTAAACATTTATAGCGTCACATTGTGGTGTGCAGACTCCCTGGTATGTTTTAAGAGCATTTTTGCAGTGTGAATGTTTGTACCTCGTAATTTCATAGCATAAAAAACGTAAATGGTTGATTTTATTTCATTAATTGATACTGTTGTGCATAATGATAACAGGGGAAGGTGAGATTACTTGTCGTCTGCAGGCTTAGATACATATATATTCTAGAGAATTTAGGGTTTTTATTAGTTTATGAATGCCAAAGATATATGGATCATAGCTATTCACATTCCATGAGGAACAATTAAAGGAAAATGTCGGCCTACTGGGGATTTTTGATACAAGATACAAAATAAAAATTATAAAAACAACTTGAAATACATTTGACCAAAATAATTAAGACAGCCTAATAAAATAGTAAAACTCTTGAGTTGCCTGTTTAGTATAAAAAAATTCTGTTAAAGAAATAGCAGCAAATGAGGATACCTGCTAGGCACCCAGTATGTATGTGGACTTATATGTGTATGTGGACTGTTTAGCAAGAGTGCACCATTATAGAATTGCTAATTCTAAGTAACTTTTAAAAAAAAAAAAATCATAGTTCTTGATGTATATACCATCCTGTTCTGACTGTTACCAGCTTTCAAATGGGGGTCACTGACCCCAATCTAAAAAAAAAAATGTTCCGTAAGGCTACAAATGTATTGCCCTTTTCTATCCAGGCCACCTCTTACTTCCAGTTTCTTATTCAAATCAATGAATAGTTGCTAGAGTAAATTGGACCCTAGCAACCAGACTGCTAGAAATACAAACTTGAAGACTGCTGAATAAAACGCTAAACAACTCAAAAAAACACAAATGAAAAAAAATGAAAACGAGCTGTAATTTGTATCACAACATACTACGAGTTAAAATTTGATTGAGTGATAAGTCCCTATGAAGCCAAGTAAACGAGGTACTTGTATTCATGCATACTTTTTTGCAAGTATGTTAATTTGCATCTCTAACAGTGAATCACAAGAAAACTGTGGTGGACACAATTTATGGTGGCCATACACGGGCCGATAAAAATTGCCAACAGACCAAGTCGGCAGTTTATTGGCCTGTGAATGGGGCCCCCCGACAGGCTTTCCCGATCGAGATCTGGCCGACTTAGATCGGATGGGACTAAAAATCCCGTTGGATCGCAGCTGCATCTGTTCGTTGATACAGTCTCGCGATCCGACCGCCCGTAAAGCCACCGTAGGATCCGATCGTTGGGCCCTAGGGCCCACGATCGGATCAGCCCGATATTGCGGATCTCTCCGTGTATGGTCACCTTTAGTCCATGTCCTCAATTACACTGGAATGATACGTGGCAATTTTGTATTTTTTGTTTTGTCTGCTGTACTAAACCATACCAGCTCAAAAGTCCCTTTACTTGAATTATAGCTACCTCTGAATGTGTCATTTATGTTTATAGTCATATAATTAATTATATGTTTCGTTATATAAATATAACATAATATAATATTTAAATATAATATATAAATATAACTTTACAAATGAATACATTGCCAGAAAACTCACATGATATATATATATATATATATATATATATATATATATATATATATATATATATATATATATATATATATATATATATATATATATGTAAATAAATAAAACTTTGTGAATAATTGATGCTTTCCTGAGTGCCCGGGAGACTTTTGCAAGGTGTTGGATCTACATTCTAATTTTCATATAAAGGAGCATTTAATGTAACCCCCTATTATTGGGATATTGAATACACATGTACAGAGCACTCACAGATGTCACCTAGATTGTTGCCTGTTTCATTTTTTTGTTTTAATCTGAAGCCAAGATGGAAATGGAGAAGCATTTTTTTTTGCAGTTTTTATATATACCTTTCATCTGTAATGACAGTGATTTTTCCTGATGTGGCCCGGTTATCTGGTTTAGTATAGTCAATGACATTTTTGGTAGACCAAGAAATCAGTTTTGGAAGTTCTGCAGTATCCTTGATACTAAGAAACAAAATATAGAAATTTAGAAGTTATACGGTAATCATAGTAACTGCTTTGTAACACAACAAGGACCATACAGTATGTTACTATTAAGTCTGGGGAGCCCATTTAATATAAATCGAATTGCAATGTTCTCCTAGATTTCTTATAAGCACTTACAATTTGAAATCTATTAAATGAAAAAAAAACACAAAAACCTTTAATACCAACGTTTGCTATAGAAGTGAATGGGAGCTGCGCTGATCTTATTGGACCGCTTTTAATCAAATTGGACCTTTATTGGTTTACTGATTTTTTTTCAATAGGAATTGTCTGAAAACCTAGAATTTTTAGAGGTTTTTGAGGCTTTAGTGCATCGTTTTTTTTGTTCGCACTTTTTATATTTGTGAGTTTAGTTGTGGTTTGCAAAACCTCTAAAACCACAAAAAGTGACCTTTAATAAGTAAGCCTCTGTATGCTTCAAAACAAGTCATACATTGGAAAATGTTCCCTGCCAGTTTGATAGTTTTGTAGCAAACTGGCTGCTAGTTATTCATTATGCAGAGCCCGAAGCCATTGTAAGATAGAGTGAAATATTCAGCTGAAAATCTAAGCAAGCAAAAAGATTTGTGTTGGTCATACGTGTAAATATCTACTGCTGATTTTTATCTAAATGCCTTATCATGGGTCATTTATAGGTAACAGGCGTGCAGTTTGTACAGACCATGCTGTGATTCCACTGACCAGAAAGAAAATACTAAAAATGCCATTATTTTTTTCCAGTTAATGGAAATGGGAAGAGATGTGAGTAGCCCCTTTCCTGCAGTTTTTGCTTGAAAGGGATTCTGTCGTGATTTTTATGATGTCGTTTTTATTTCTAAACTACACTGTTTACACTGCAAATAATTCACTCTACAATATAAAATTTCATTCCTGAACCAGCAAGTGTATATTTTTTTAGTTGTAATATTGGTGTGTAGGCAGCCATCTCAGGTCATTTTACCTGGTCATGTGCTTTCAAAAAGAGCCATCACTTTAGGATGGAACTGCTTTCTGGCAGGCTGTTCACCTACTCAATGTAACTGTATGTGTCGCAGTGGGACCTGGATTTTACTATTGAGTGCTGTTCTTACATCTACCAGGCAGCTGTTATCTTGTGTTAGGGAGCTGTTATCTGGTTACCTTCCCATTGTTCTGTTGTTAGGCTGCTGGGTGAGGTAAGGGAGGGGGTGATTTCACTCCAATTTTCAGAACAGCAGTAAAGAGTGACTGAAGTTTCTCAGAGCACAAGTCACATGACTGTGGGCAGCTCGGAAATTGACAATATGTCTAGCCCCATGTCAGATTTTACAATTAAATATAAAAAAATCTGTTTGCTCTTTTGAGAAATGGATTTCAGTTCAGAATTCTGCTGGAGCAGCACTATTAACTGAGGTGTTTTGAAAAAAACTTTTTTTCCCATGACAGTATCCCTTTAAGGGCCCTAACACACAAGGGCATTGTGAATGTGGATTCAGTTAATATTGGTTGAATACAGTGAAGAAAAATGTCATTCCCAACCAAAGATTTTTTGTCTTTTCTGGGAGAAGGAATCCTACAATTTATCATACAAGTTTGAAATGTCTTTGAACAGGCCCAGCTCGAGCAAATGCCTGGTGGGCTGGTCAATTAAGGGTTAAGTGGGCTGGGGATTTGTAGCCGCCAAATGTGGAGCTGAAGCCATAAAGACGAATGGGGGCTGAAGCCGAAAAGCCAAATGGGGGCCAAAAAGCCCAATGGGAGCACATTTATATGTGGGCTGCTTTTTACTCCCAGTCAGGCCCTGTCCGGAAATCCCCTTTTTGACCAGTGAACGGGGCATCAGCTGACAGATCTCCAGCTATCCCATTAGATCTTAAATAGCTAGGCTGAAAATTTCTTTTGCCAATACCCCCATCTTAGTTCATTTAAGGCAGGACAGAGAGCTTTTGCTATGTTTGCTTCTTCAAGCCAACAGAGGAAAAACAGATTGATGCAGTATTGTTGTTCTCGCTTATACTTCAAACATTACAATCTCAGAAATTGCAGCAGACTGAGAATCATATCGAACACACTGAATGATTTGCTGTTATGTAGTCATGCACAACATTCATATTATATATTAGCAAGGCATACAGTACATTGTGTACCTAAAAGAAACCGCATCGGCTAGTAAATGGCGCACTGCTAAATGGCCATTCCTGAGGGAAATAAAATTATTTCCCTCACTTATTAGAGCCTTAGTTACCTTCTTTCTTTGAAGGCAGTGATCTTTTCAGGTCCAGTCTGTACATCTGATCCCCTTGTCTCTGTGACGCTTGGGCCATATGTTGTCAGTTTGAGAACATCAGGTTTACTTATACTGAAAAGACAGTATATATTATATTGTATATATATTGTATATATATATATATATATATATATATATATATATATATATATATATATATATATATATATATATATATATATATATATATATATATACACAAATAAAACAACTTCTTGTATCATTTAGCAATGATAAGAATTATCTAGTAAGTGAAAGAAGCTGCATTAAGCACTTTATAATCTACATCTGCCGTTTAGAAATACAGAATGAGACATTCTGTGTACAGTAGGGGGCAGATTTATCAAGGGTTGAAGTGAATTCGAGGGAATTTTCGAAGTAAAAAAATTCCAAATTCGAAGTACATTTTTGGATACTTCGACCAACGAATAGGATACTATGACTTCGAATTCGATTCAATGTAAAATCGTTCAAATATTCGACCATTCGATAATCGAAGTACTGTCTCTTTAAAAAAACTACGACTTCAATACTTTGCCAAATTAAACGTGCCGAAGTGCTATGTTAGCCTATGGGGACCTTCTAGAGCAAGTTTTTTGAAGTCGAAGAAAAATCGTTCGATCAATGGATTTCATCGTTCAATCGATGAATTTCATCGTTCGATCAAACGATTTTACCTCGACCGCAAAACTGTTAAATTCGGTGAAAAAAACTTTGACTTCGATATTCGAAGTCGAAGTAAAACCATTCGATGGTCAAATTTCGAAGTATTTATCACTTCGAAATTCGACCCTTGATAAATCTGCCCCTAGGTTTTGGGCATCCTTTCCTGGACTCCCAAAGTCTGAGTCTGAGCCGTCGGTAATACAGAACCCCTTCTTCTGCCCCCTTGTTTTTCCATTTTAGTTCTCCGGTCTCTAGCATAACTAAACACATTTTTTTGTTTAAAGCCTGTGACTTTGGGTCCCGTTATATATGTGAGTGCTCATAAAACAGATTACTTGATAGCTTTATGAAGGTGACTTGATAAACAGGAAGACAAATCTAGTCATTACTAGCTGTGAATGCTGCTGCTGTATAGTGGGTTAATATGCCTAAAGCAAAAGGAAAAAAGTTCCATCTGCAAGTGGTGTCAAGAAATGAAAGGAGGTACTGTACAGTACATGGTTTGCACCAAATTAGTACAGATTTTTCTATTCACTTTATGATGTTGATTCAATCAGTTAATTCATTGGCCACTAGAGGGACACAAAAATCACTTGATGTACTTAGGGCAGGGGTCAGCAACCTTTACTATCAAAAGAGCCATTTTGACCCCTGTTCCACTAAAGAAAAATAGTCTGGAGCCGCAAAAACATAACACAGCTTATAAACTTTTAAAAGTTTTAACCTTTTTTTAATTTCAACTGTTACAACAACAGAACACAATAAACAGAAGTGCAGTGTGTAGGCAGGGTCTGACTGGCCCGGCAGGGGACATCTGGAACAAACCTGGTGGGCCCTGACCCTCATGTGCACCCTCTGGGCCAGACCCCTTCTCCTGATATTGGGATTCGGAAAAAAAATTGTCGTGCCACCTGCGCATTCGAGCCGAGCAACGCAATACATGCACATGCGCGCCAAGCCATGCAGGCACGTAACAGTAGGGGGGGCCCCTGACAGCAGTCCCGGTGGGCCCCAGGCCCCCAGTCTGACCATGCATGTAGCCCTACTTTGAAATAAAATAAATGCTAGTGTTCTCATCTGTTTAATGTGACTCCATGCTGATCATCCCTCTTTTGAATGTGTGACCGCGGTAAGGACCATGATGAATAATCTTGCTGCGGCTCGGTCTTGCCTGTCACTTCTGGGACTCTATACAGCCCTCGCACCTGCTGCGGCTTCCGTTTGCTTACCATGGTCGCACACTCAAGAAGCTGCCAGCAGGTGTGAGGGCTGTATAGAATACGTGTCAGGCAAAGCGCAAGACCGAGCCACAGCAAGCAGGATGAAGAGCCGCATGAGGCTCCGGAGCCGCGGGTTGCCTACCCCTGACTTAGGGGGTTATTTATCAAAGTCCGAATTTATCTCAATATTTTCTGCTACAAACTCCTAACAAATCTGCTTGGGTTTTTTCCACTTATTTATTATTACATTTTGCCGAAAATTTGCTTTGCAGCAAAAAATTTAATTTTCACAAATTTTTTGATATGTTATCCGATTTTCACGAATTATTCGGATTTTTTTTTATCCGATTTTCATGATATTTTGGGATTTTTCACCCAAAAACTGCGGGTATTGCACGAAACCCAACGCACATCAAAAAATCATTGGGACTTATCGCATTGACTTACAGTATATGCAACCTCGACAGGTCTGAGATGCCGGATTTTTAGATTCGGACTTTTCCATCCTCAGGGTTTAATAAATTCCGAAAAATTTGTGATTTTTTTAAAAGTCAGATTTTATAAAAAAAAAAAAAAATCAACATTTTTTGTGATTTTTGCGTTCTGAGTTTTGTAAATAACTCCCTTAGTGTACTACTTGATGTTGTGTCTAGCAGCAGAAGCAAATTGCCAGTGTTACTTAATACTGGTAATCTTTATAAGTTCAGTTAAGAGAAAAATATCTTGATACAGAAAGCATCGAGTTACCTTTCTTCTTTGATAAATGTTATCTTCCCTGGCTCTGGTTGGCTGGTTGAAATAATTGTCTCTGTGGTGCTGCTGATATTCCTGTGGCTCAGTCTAGGGCTGCTGGATGGACTTGTTCCATTGAAATAATGTTTTTACAATTAATATGCAATCATTGATAATATAAAAAAATTAATGCTTTGCACTGTAATTGCAAGGTAATGTTGATTTATCTCAATATACAGTATATTAGCCCTTGTTCTTATGTATATTGCTGGCCAATAAGACTTATAAACATATACTTACAGTACAAAGTCTATAGACACACCTGGGCAGTGGCGTAACCACCAGGGGTGTGGGTGGTGCGATTGCACCAATGCCTGCACCCCCTTGAGGCCCGCTGGAGCCACGATAAGTGTTATTACAGGAGCCAGGGCAGAGAGGAATATCTTGGCATGTGTGCTGGAAACGAGCTGCTGCAAATTTTTTTAAAGGGGAGCCCTGGTGCACATACTGCACCCGGACCTGCCGATCGCTTGTTACACCACTGCACCTGGGGCCTATTTACAAAAATAGGGAGCATTTCTACCTGGTCATAAAACCAATACCATTTTGCTTTTATTGTTATACTTGCTTTAAAAAACACTAATTTGTGCCCAATGTCTGTAATAAAAACCCAAGGGAACGTTAGTAATAGAAATTACCTGTCATCTTTAACAAATGTTATCTTCCCCGGCTCTGGTTTGATGGATGAGATGCTTGTCTCGATGGCACTGCTAATATTTGTAGTGGTCAGTCTGGGTATACTTGCTGGGCTGGTTCCACTACGAGTAATTAATAATTAGCATTAGGTGTTTAATAATTATTCATAATAAACTAATGGTTTGTGCAACTCTTTGTAGTAAAGTATAGACATATCAAGAATGATATAGTTGTATTTCTACATCACAGGAAGAGTAACTGCATTCTTTTTTCAATAATATAATAGATATGAAGAGCGTATAAACTATTAATATGAAAGTATTCTAGCTGAATTCATTTTTGAAATGACATAAATTACCTTTCATCTTTGACAACTGTAATATTCCCAGGTACTGGAATGATGGATGAGATACTAGTTTCAATGGTGCCGCTGATATTCTTTTCGGTCAGTCTGGGGCTGGCAGCTGGGCTTGTTCCACTGAGCAAAAAAAAAAATATTTTTTAAGAAAGTAAAGATAGTAGCATGAAATGGAAGAAGGTATTTTCCAGTGTTTAAGACAGATTAACGTAAATGTGTGTCGAAATTCCCATTCTTCCAAATACCAAATACCCTACTAGTGTATTTTAAAGTAACACGTGTGATTTTGCTCATAAGGGCATTTTGGCAATGCGACAATTAAGCCAGAATGTTACATGTAATATATTTTGCATGCATTGATCCAAGAGATTTATCACCTGCATTAGAGCAGATTTCCCCCAGGTAACATATCTCCATGTGTGCCATTGTCATTAGGAATAGAGCTCCTGCTCATTGCATAGTCAAGATGTCTGCATTTCATTGTACAATATAAATATATAATAAAATGAATCAGCACAAAAGAGACGGAAGGTTCAAAAATAAGTATTTATTAAAATCAAAATAACCTGTGTTCCATGGGGACAAACCACTCTTTCTTAGGTGAAACAAGATTAAAATATGATGAAACCTGCAGTAAAACCATCAAAGTGTGGGGTCTTACAAAGCTAAACCCCTAACTAAATGAAATCCAGGAGTGCTTTTTGGTCTGCTGACACCACCTCCTGACACATTTTCCTAAAGTCTGGACTGGGATGAAGAGAGCAGATGCAATGTTGTTGAGAGCCCAATTGTGATGTCTACAGTGTTGTACATGGAAAAAGTGAATGTACTTTTTTATTTATATGGTAATGAGAAGAAGGCTTATCTAGGCAGCTGCAGCTATTGATGCAACCTGCTAAGAAAACCCTGGCATTGCTGACATGTCTAGGTTGCCATTAATCTCAGGGATCCTTTGTTTAAATCCATGCACAGGTAATTCATCAGAGTAGCCAAAAGTGACCATCAGGGTCGAACTGGGACAGTGGGGCACCGGGAAAGAAACCCGGTGGGCCGGCTCTCATTGCCAGCCCAGATCCGCTCCCTACTTAAAGCACAACAGCTCTCCGTACCTCCCTTTCTGGCTCCAGTCAATGCCACGTGAAGGAATAGGTAATCAAGGGGTGGGGGGCAGAGGGGGTTGCAGCTGGGGGAGGATAAAGTCTATAATAACCAATAAACCAATAAAGTCTATAATTAGTGATGGGTGAATAAATTCACCAGACACTAATGTGTGCCAAATTTCCGCAAGAAGATTAATTGCGGAAACTACTGCGACAATTTGGTTAATTGGGCACAGATTTGGCCATCGCTATCTATAATAGTTTTATGTGCATATAACAGGAGGAGCTGAATAAGTGATAAATAATAAATTCAACCCCAATATAAGTCACAAGTACTATTAGGCATGCTTCAATAAGATTAAAAAAAGTTCACTTTTATGACAAAACAATGCAATCTCTTTACTAGTGTACATACGTGCGTGCTGCTGAGTTGGAAGATGGTTGACTGGACTGAGATACTGTGTAATTGTTTTCAAACCTGTAAATAAAATGATATAAAGATTCAGTATAATGTTGAGTATAGTATATATTGTGTCATCTGTACAGTATGTTAAAGGACAATATAAACACATTTCCTAGGGTTTATTTATTAACAGAAGAAGAAGTCGGTCCCAGGGGCCAAGGTTAGCAGTTAGAGACACTGGGGGTGTCTTAAAGGAACATAAAAATGCAAGTGTTTAAAAATAAGGAAAATAATTATTGTTGCGCTCCACTGGTAAAACTGGTGTGTTTGCTTCAAAAACTCTACTATAGTTTATATAAAGAAGCTGCTCTGTAGTAGGGATGTAGCGAACGTCGGAAAAAATGTTCGCGAACATATTCGCGAACTTGCGTCAAAAATGCGAACGGTTCGCGAACGTCGCGAACCCCATAGACTTCAATGGGAAGGCGAATTTTAAAAGCTAGAAAAGACATTTCTGGCCAGAAAAATGATTTTAAAGTTGTTTAAAGGGTGCAACGACCTGGACAGTGCCATGCCAGAGGGGGATCAAGGGCAAAAATGTTTCTAAAAAATCCATTGTTGACACAGCGCTGCGTTTTGTGCTGTAAAGGGCAGAAATCACACTACATTTCTAAACCTGTGTAATAAAATGCTTTAAAACGTCCGGCGTCTACATGCCAATCAAGTCGTGTAAAGGTTATAGCCTGTTCACACGCAAAGACGAAACGCGGTGCTTACTGCAACGCAAAAAGACGCAAAGAGCTTTAATGAATGATACCGTCAAGTGAGCAAATAATAGTTTTTAATTACTAGTTGCTTGTCACCTCCAGGATGTTCGTCCTGTTGGTGGCAATATTTCTGTAGTGGTGTGTTTAGCAGTCACCGTGCTTGTGCGCACGTGCACGGTCAGGCAGAGGTAATTCAATGTACAGTGAAGTGAACCAAAAAACACTGATTCTGCAGTGTGGGCCCAGTTTTGGTCTACTTTATTGATCACCTGCGGTGACCATAAAAGATGCGATTTTGCCACTGTTGCAGAACCCTGAAAAATTAGGCATGTGTACTTTCCTGAAAAATTATGTTTTTTTTGTCGCAGCCACTGAACCAGAAGTCCAGAAACAATATGCCATATAAATGCTGAAAATATTAATTTTTTTTTGTGGCAGCCACTGCAGCACAGAGGCCAGAAAAAATATGCCATATAAATGCAAACAATATTAATTTTTTTTTGTCGCAGCCACTGCAGCACAGAGGCCAGAAAAAATATGCCATATAAATGCAAACAATATTATTTTTTTTTTGTCCCAGCCACTGCAGCACAGAGGCCAGGAAAAATATGCCATATAAATGCTAACAATATAAAAAATTTTTGTCGCAGACACTGAAGCACAGAGGCCAGAAAAAATATGCCATATAAATGCTGAAAATATTCTGTTTTTTTTGGCCGCAGCCACTGAAGCACAGAGGCCAGAAAAAATATGCCATATAAATGCTGAAAATATTCATTTATTTTTGTCGCAGCCACTGAAGCACAGAGGCCGAAACAATATGCCATATAAATGCTGAAAATATTCATTTTTTTGTCACAGCCACTGAAGCACAGAGGCCAGAAAAAATATGCCATATAAATGCTGAAAATATTCTGGTTTTTTTGGTCGCAGCCACTGCAGCACAGAGGCCAGAAAAAATATGCCATATAAATGCTGAAAATATTCATTTTTTTTGTCACAGCCACTGAAGCACAGAGGCCAGAAAAAATATGCCATATAAATGCTGAAAATATTCTGTTTTTTTTGGTCGCAGCCACTGAAGCACAGAGGCCAGAAAAACTCAGGATTTACCTGGATTCAAATTAAACCAGTAGGGTTTGCACCCTAGTTTGTAACGGTGGTGGAGGGAGGAGGACGCTAAAGGACAGCTGTATGTGGAGTCATGAGGCGTGCAGAGAAGGACAGCTGCATGGGGAGTCAGAATCAGAAACTCAGAACAAGTCTTCCGGCGTGCAGTAACCCTCCGAGATCCACCCCTCATTCATTTTAATAAAGGTCAGGTAATCCACACTTTTGTGACCTAGGCGAGTTCTCTTCTCAGTTACAATCCCTCCTGCTGCACTGAAGGTCCTTTCTGAGAGGACACTTGAGGCGGGGCAAGACAAGAGGTTCATGGCAAATTGTGACAGCTCTGGCCACAGATCAAGCCTGCGCACCCAGTAGTCCAGGGGTTCATCGCTCCTCAGAGTGTCGATATCTGCAGTTAATGCCAGGTAGTCCGCTACCTGCCGGTCGAGGCGTTCTTTGAGGGTGGATCCCGAAGGGTTCTGCCGCTGCCTTGGACTGAAAAACATTTGCATGTCTGACGTTACAGAGTGGCCAAAGTGCTTTGTCCTTGCAGGTGCGCTCATGGCAGGATTACTGGCACCTCTGCCCCTGGAATGTTGATGAGTTCCTGAAGTGACATCACCCTTAAAAGCATTGTACAACATGTTTTGCAGGCTGGTTTGTAAATGCAGCATCCTTTCAGACTTGTGGTATGTTGGTAACATTTCTGCCACTTTATGCTTGTACCAAGGGTCTAGTAGAGTCGCGACCCAGTACAGGTCCTTCTCCTTAAGCCTCTTGATACGGGGGTCCTTCAACAGGCATGACAGCATGAAAGACCCCATTCTCACAAGGTTGGATGCAGAGGTATCCATCTCCGCTTCCTCGTTATCAAGGACTGCATCATCCACGGTCTCCTCCCCCCAGCCACGTACAAGACCAGGGGTCCCCAAAAAGTCACCACTAGCCCCCTGGGAAGCCTGCTCCTGTTGGTCCTCCTCCTCCACAAAGCCACCTTCCTCCTCTGACTCCACTTCTGACACCTCTCCCTGCGTTGCAGCAGGTGCCTGGGTTCGTTCTGGTGATTCCGACCAGAAATCGTGCGCTTCCTGCTCCTCGTCACGCTGGTCTACAGCCTCATCTGTCACTCGTCGCACGGCACGCTCCAGGAAGAAAGCAAAGGGTATTAGGTCGCTGATGGTGCCTTCGGTGCGACTGACCATATTTGTAACCTCTTCAAAAGGGCGCATGAGCCTGCAGGCATCGCGCATAAGCACCCAGTAACGGGGGAAAAAAATCCCCAGCTCTGCAGATCCAGTCCTACCACCCAGTTCAAACAGGTATTCGTTGACGGCTCTTTGTTGTTGCAGCAGACGTTCCAACATGAGGAGGGTTGAATTCCAGCGAGTCTGGCTGTCGCAAATCAAACGCCTGACTGGCATGTTGTACCGCTGCTGAATGTCAGCAAGGCGTGCCATGGCTGTATAGGAACGTCTGAAATGGGCCGACACCTTCCTGGACTGCCTGAGAACGTCCTGGAATCCTGGGTACTTTGAGACAAAACGTTGTACTATTAAATTCAGAACATGTGCCATGCAGGGCACATGTGTTAAATTGCCCAGTCTCAGTGCTGCCAACAGATTGCTTCCATTGTCACACACCACTTTTCCGATCTTCAGTTGGTGTGGGGTCAGCCACCGATCGGCCTGTGACTGCAGAGATGACAGGAGTACAGATCCGGTATGGTTTTTGCTTTCCAGGCACGTCATCCCCAAGACAGCATGACAACGGCGTACCTGGCACGTCGAATAGCCTAGGGGGAGCTGGGGGTGCACAGGTGTGGAGGAGGAGGAGGACCCAGCAGCAGAGGACGAAGAAGAGGAAGAAGACGAGGTAGAGAGCGAAGGAGGAGTAGAGGTGGTGGCAGAACCGCGTGCAATCCGTGGCGGTGACACCAACTCCACTGTCGTTGTTGAGCCACACATTTCCTGCTTCCCAGCCATGACCAAGTTCACCCAGTGGGCAGTGTAGGTGACATACCTGCCCTGACCATGCTTGGAGGACCATGCGTCAGTAGTCATATGGACCTTTGGCCCAACACTAAGTGACAGAGATGCGGTGACTTGGCTCTGCACATGGTGGTACAGGTGTGGTATTCCCTTTTTTGAAAAAAAATTGCGGCTGGGTACCTTCCACTGCGGTGTCCCAATTGCTACAAATTTGCGGAAGGCCTCAGAGTCCACCAGCTGGTATGGTAAAAGCTGGCGGGCTAAGAGTGCAGACAAGCCAGCTGTCAGACGCCGGGCAAGGGGGTGACTCGCAGACATTGGCTTCTTACGCTCAAACATGGCCCTCACAGAAACTTGGCTGGGGGCAGATGACTGGGAATGGGAACTGGTGGTCAAGGTGGAAGGCGGAGTGGAGGGTGGTTCAGACGGGTCAAGGACAGCAGAGGTAGAGCAGTAAGATGCTGGACCAGAAGGAGGGTGGCTTTTAGTTTGCCTGTTGCCTTTGAGGTGTTGCTCCCAAAGTGCTTTGTGCTTGCCGTTCATGTGCCTTCGCATAGAAGTTGTACCTATGTGGCTGTTGGGCTTCCCAAGACTCAGTTTCTGACTGCACTCATTGCAAATTACAACGCTTTTGTCAGAGGCACACACATTAAAAAAATCCCACACTGCTGACCTTTTTGAGGCTGGCAATCTGGGGGTAAAAGTAGAAGTCGGCGGCGTTGGCGGCAATGGCGGGTGCGTTGGCCGGCTGACCACAGGTGCCGATACATGTTGTTGCCCTACTGTTCCCTGCGAGCTGTCCTCCCTGCTTCTTCTAAGTCTTATTCTCCTCCTGCCTCTCTGACTCTCCGTCTCTCCATCTGAACTATCCTCCTCTTGCTCTCTTCTACTGGGCACCCACAAAACATCAATCTCCTCATCATCATTCTCCTCAGATGCATCAATTTCTTCTAACAGCTCACAGAAGGAAGCAGCAGCGGGGACCTCCTCGTCATCACTCATTATGTCCATCTCTGTTGTGTTCTCTGCCAGAATTAAATCTGGTGTAACGTCCTCATCTCCTTCATCTTCTTCTGCCAATAATGGTTGCGCATCACTCAGTTCAAGAAACTCATGTGAAAATAACTCCTCTGACTCCAGTGAAGAAGGGGCGCCGGTGGTGGAGGAAGTGTTACGTGGGGTGCCCATAGCAGTGGAGGATGAGGATGTTGTGGTAACGTTAGAAACGGTAGAGGATGGGGTGTGCTGTGTAAGCCAGTCAACTACCTCTTCAGCATTTTGGGAGTTCAGGGTCATTGCCTTTTTAAAACTGGGCAATTTCCTAGGGCCACAGGATAGCATAGCAGCACGCCCCCTAGTGCCTCTGCGTGGCGGCCTGCCTTTGCCTGGCATTATTTTTAAAACAAAAACAACAACAACTCAGGTGGTGTTTCTGGAGACGGTATTATTATTGATATTTAGACAGAATGTGAACAAGCTCACAGAGCTAGATGGGAGTGGTTTGAAAATGAAGAACACACTGGGCAAATAATGCCTACAAGGTCAACGTATACACTACAGCAGTGGTGGATACGGAATATATTATTGCTGCTTGAAAAACGTCACTCAGGTGGTGTTTCTGGAGACGGTATTATTATTGATATTTAGACAGAATGTGAAAAAGCTCACACAGCTAAGTGGCAGTGGTTTGAAAATGAAGAACACACTGGGCAAATAATGCCTACAAGGTCAACGTATACACTACAGCAGTGGTGGATACGGAATATATTATTGCTGCTTGAAAAACGTCACTCAGGTGGTGTTTCTGGAGACGGTATTATTATTGATATTTAGACAGAATGTGAACAAGCTCACACAGCTAAGTGGCAGTGGTTTGAAAATGAAGAACACACTGGGCAAATAATGCCTACAAGGTCAACGTATACACTACAGCAGTGGTGGATACGGAATATATTATTGCTGCTTGAAAAACGTCACTCGGGTGGTGTTTCTAGAGACGGTATTATTATTGATATTTAGACAAAATGTGAACAAGCTCACACAGCTAGATGGGAGTTGTTTGAAAATGAAGAAGAAGAAGAACACACTGGGCAAACAAGGCCTACAAGGTCAACGTATACACTACTACAGCAGTGGATACGGAATATATTATTGCTGCCTGAAAAACGTCACTCGGGTGGTGTTTCTGGAGACGGTATTATTATTGATATTTAGACAGAATGTGAACAAGCTCACAGAGCTAGATGGCAGTGGTTTGAAAATGAAGAACACACTGGGCAAATAATGCCTACAAGGTCAACGTATACACTACAGCAGTGGTGGATACGGAATATATTATTGCTGCTTGAAAAACGTCACTCGGGTGGTGTTTCTGGAGACGGTATTATTATTGATATTTAGACAGAATGTGAAAAAGCTCACACAGCTAAGTGGCAGTGGTTTGAAAATGAAGAACACACTGGGCAAATAATGCCTACAAGGTCAACGTATACACTACAGCAGTGGTGGATACGGAATATATTATTGCTGCTTGAAAAACGTCACTCGGGTGGTGTTTCTAGAGACGGTATTATTATTGATATTTAGACAAAATGTGAACAAGCTCACACAGCTAGATGGGAGTTGTTTGAAAATGAAGAAGAAGAAGAACACACTGGGCAAACAAGGCCTACAAGGTCAACGTATACACTACTACAGCAGTGGATACGGAATATATTATTGCTGCCTAAAAAACGTCACTCGGGTGGTGTTTCTGGAGACGGTATTATTATTGATATTTAGACAGAATGTGAACAAGCTCACAGAGCTAGATGGCAGTGGTTTGAAAATGAAGAACACACTGGGCAAATAATGCCTACAAGGTCAACGTATACACTACAGCAGTGGTGGATACGGAATATATTATTGCTGCTTGAAAAATGTCACTCGGGTGGTGTTTCTGGAGACGGTATTATTATTGATATTTAGACAGAATGTGAAAAAGCTCACACAGCTAAGTGGCAGTGGTTTGAAAATGAAGAACACACTGGGCAAATAATGCCTACAAGGTCAACGTATACACTACAGCAGTGGTGGATACGGAATATATTATTGCTGCTTGAAAAACGTCACTCAGGTGGTGTTTCTGGAGACGGTATTATTATTGATATTTAGACAGAATGTGAAAAAGCTCACACAGCTAAGTGGCAGTGGTTTGAAAATGAAGAACACACTGGGCAAATAATGCCTACAAGGTCAACGTATACACTACAGCAGTGGTGGATACGGAATATATTATTGCTGCTTGAAAAACGTCACTCAGGTGGTGTTTCTGGAGACGGTATTATTATTGATATTTAGACAGAATGTGAACAAGCTCACACAGCTAAGTGGCAGTGGTTTGAAAATGAAGAACACACTGGGCAAATAATGCCTACAAGGTCAACGTATACACTACAGCAGTGGTGGATACGGAATATATTATTGCTGCTTGAAAAACGTCACTCGGGTGGTGTTTCTAGAGACGGTATTATTATTGATATTTAGACAAAATGTGAACAAGCTCACACAGCTAGATGGGAGTTGTTTGAAAATGAAGAAGAAGAAGAACACACTGGGCAAACAAGGCCTACAAGGTCAACGTATACACTACTACAGCAGTGGATACGGAATATATTATTGCTGCCTGAAAAACGTCACTCGGGTGGTGTTTCTGGAGACGGTATTATTATTGATATTTAGACAGAATGTGAACAAGCTCACAGAGCTAGATGGCAGTGGTTTGAAAATGAAGAACACACTGGGCAAATAATGCCTACAAGGTCAACGTATACACTACAGCAGTGGTGGATACGGAATATATTATTGCTGCTTGAAAAACGTCACTCAGGTGGTGTTTCTGGAGACGGTATTATTATTGATATTTAGACAGAATGTGAACAAGCTCACACAGCTAAGTGGCAGTGGTTTGAAAATGAAGAACACACTGGGCAAATAATGCCTACAAGGTCAACGTATACACTACAGCAGTGGTGGATACGGAATATATTATTGCTGCTTGAAAAACGTCACTCAGGTGGTGTTTCTGGAGACGGTATTATTATTGATATTTAGACAGAATGTGAACAAGCTCACACAGCTAAGTGGCAGTGGTTTGAAAATGAAGAACACACTGGGCAAATAATGCCTACAAGGTCAACGTATACACTACAGCAGTGGTGGATACGGAATATATTATTGCTGCTTGAAAAACGTCACTCAGGTGGTGTTTCTGGAGACGGTATTATTATTGATATTTAGACAGAATGTGAACAAGCTCACACAGCTAAGTGGCAGTGGTTTGAAAATGAAGAACACACTGGGCAAATAATGCCTAAAAGGTCAACGTATACACTACAGCAGTGGTGGATACGGAATATATTATTGCTGCTTGAAAAACGTCACTCGGGTGGTGTTTCTAGAGACGGTATTATTATTGATATTTAGACAAAATGTGAACAAGCTCACACAGCTAGATGGGAGTTGTTTGAAAATGAAGAAGAAGAAGAACACACTGGGCAAACAAGGCCTACAAGGTCAACGTATACACTACTACAGCAGTGGATACGGAATATATTATTGCTGCCTGAAAAACGTCACTCGGGTGGTGTTTCTGGAGACGGTATTATTATTGATATTTAGACAGAATGTGAACAAGCTCACAGAGCTAGATGGCAGTGGTTTGAAAATGAAGAACACACTGGGCAAATAATGCCTACAAGGTCAACGTATACACTACAGCAGTGGTGGATACGGAATATATTATTGCTGCTTGAAAAACGTCACTCGGGTGGTGTTTCTGGAGACGGTATTATTATTGATATTTAGACAGAATGTGAAAAAGCTCACATAGCTAAGTGGCAGTGGTTTGAAAATGAAGAACACACTGGGCAAATAATGCCTACAAGGTCAACGTATACACTACAGCAGTGGTGGATACGGAATATATTATTGCTGCTTGAAAAACGTCACTCGGGTGGTGTTTCTAGAGACGGTATTATTATTGATATTTAGACAAAATGTGAACAAGCTCACACAGCTAGATGGGAGTTGTTTGAAAATGAAGAAGAAGAAGAACACACTGGGCAAACAAGGCCTACAAGGTCAACGTATACACTACTACAGCAGTGGATACGGAATATATTATTGCTGCCTAAAAAACGTCACTCGGGTGGTGTTTCTGGAGACGGTATTATTATTGATATTTAGACAGAATGTGAACAAGCTCACAGAGCTAGATGGCAGTGGTTTGAAAATGAAGAACACACTGGGCAAATAATGCCTACAAGGTCAACGTATACACTACAGCAGTGGTGGATACGGAATATATTATTGCTGCTTGAAAAATGTCACTCGGGTGGTGTTTCTGGAGACGGTATTATTATTGATATTTAGACAGAATGTGAAAAAGCTCACACAGCTAAGTGGCAGTGGTTTGAAAATGAAGAACACACTGGGCAAATAATGCCTACAAGGTCAACGTATACACTACAGCAGTGGTGGATACGGAATATATTATTGCTGCTTGAAAAACGTCACTCAGGTGGTGTTTCTGGAGACGGTATTATTATTGATATTTAGACAGAATGTGAAAAAGCTCACACAGCTAAGTGGCAGTGGTTTGAAAATGAAGAACACACTGGGCAAATAATGCCTACAAGGTCAACGTATACACTACAGCAGTGGTGGATACGGAATATATTATTGCTGCTTGAAAAACGTCACTCAGGTGGTGTTTCTGGAGACGGTATTATTATTGATATTTAGACAGAATGTGAACAAGCTCACACAGCTAAGTGGCAGTGGTTTGAAAATGAAGAACACACTGGGCAAATAATGCCTACAAGGTCAACGTATACACTACAGCAGTGGTGGATACGGAATATATTATTGCTGCTTGAAAAACGTCACTCGGGTGGTGTTTCTAGAGACGGTATTATTATTGATATTTAGACAAAATGTGAACAAGCTCACACAGCTAGATGGGAGTTGTTTGAAAATGAAGAAGAAGAAGAACACACTGGGCAAACAAGGCCTACAAGGTCAACGTATACACTACTACAGCAGTGGATACGGAATATATTATTGCTGCCTGAAAAACGTCACTCGGGTGGTGTTTCTGGAGACGGTATTATTATTGATATTTAGACAGAATGTGAACAAGCTCACAGAGCTAGATGGCAGTGGTTTGAAAATGAAGAACACACTGGGCAAATAATGCCTACAAGGTCAACGTATACACTACAGCAGTGGTGGATACGGAATATATTATTGCTGCTTGAAAAACGTCACTCAGGTGGTGTTTCTGGAGACGGTATTATTATTGATATTTAGACAGAATGTGAACAAGCTCACACAGCTAAGTGGCAGTGGTTTGAAAATGAAGAACACACTGGGCAAATAATGCCTACAAGGTCAACGTATACACTACAGCAGTGGTGGATACGGAATATATTATTGCTGCTTGAAAAACGTCACTCAGGTGGTGTTTCTGGAGACGGTATTATTATTGATATTTAGACAGAATGTGAACAAGCTCACACAGCTAAGTGGCAGTGGTTTGAAAATGAAGAACACACTGGGCAAATAATGCCTACAAGGTCAACGTATACACTACAGCAGTGGTGGATACGGAATATATTATTGCTGCTTGAAAAACGTCACTCAGGTGGTGTTTCTGGAGACGGTATTATTATTGATATTTAGACAGAATGTGAACAAGCTCACACAGCTAAGTGGCAGTGGTTTGAAAATGAAGAACACACTGGGCAAATAATGCCTAAAAGGTCAACGTATACACTACAGCAGTGGTGGATACGGAATATATTATTGCTGCTTGAAAAACGTCACTCGGGTGGTGTTTCTAGAGACGGTATTATTATTGATATTTAGACAAAATGTGAACAAGCTCACACAGCTAGATGGGAGTTGTTTGAAAATGAAGAAGAAGAAGAACACACTGGGCAAACAAGGCCTACAAGGTCAACGTATACACTACTACAGCAGTGGATACGGAATATATTATTGCTGCCTGAAAAACGTCACTCGGGTGGTGTTTCTGGAGACGGTATTATTATTGATATTTAGACAGAATGTGAACAAGCTCACAGAGCTAGATGGCAGTGGTTTGAAAATGAAGAACACACTGGGCAAATAATGCCTACAAGGTCAACGTATACACTACAGCAGTGGTGGATACGGAATATATTATTGCTGCTTGAAAAACGTCACTCAGGTGGTGTTTCTGGAGACGGTATTATTATTGATATTTAGACAGAATGTGAACAAGCTCACACAGCTAAGTGGCAGTGGTTTGAAAATGAAGAACACACTGGGCAAATAATGCCTAAAAGGTCAACGTATACACTACAGCAGTGGTGGATACGGAATATATTATTGCTGCTTGAAAAACGTCACTCAGGTGGTGTTTCTGGAGACGGTATTATTATTGATATTTAGACAGAATGTGAACAAGCTCACACAGCTAAGTGGCAGTGGTTTGAAAATGAAGAACACACTGGGCAAATAATGCCTACAAGGTCAACGTATACACTACAGCAGTGGTGGATACGGAATATATTATTGCTGCTTGAAAAACGTCACTCGGGTGGTGTTTCTAGAGACGGTATTATTATTGATATTTAGACAAAATGTGAACAAGCTCACACAGCTAGATGGGAGTTGTTTGAAAATGAAGAAGAAGAAGAACACACTGGGCAAACAAGGCCTACAAGGTCAACGTATACACTACTACAGCAGTGGATACGGAATATATTATTGCTGCCTGAAAAACGTCACTCGGGTGGTGTTTCTGGAGACGGTATTATTATTGATATTTAGACAGAATGTGAACAAGCTCACAGAGCTAGATGGCAGTGGTTTGAAAATGAAGAACACACTGGGCAAATAATGCCTACAAGGTCGACGTATACACTACAGCAGTGGTGGATACGGAATATATTATTGCTGCTTGAAAAACGTCACTCAGGTGGTGTTTCTGGAGACGGTATTATTATTGATATTTAGACAGAATGTGAACAAGCTCACACAGCTAAGTGGCAGTGGTTTGAAAATGAAGAACACACTGGGCAAATAATGCCTACAAGGTCAACGTATACACTACAGCAGTGGTGGATACGGAATATATTATTGCTGCTTGAAAAACGTCACTCAGGTGGTGTTTCTGGAGACGGTATTATTATTGATATTTAGACAGAATGTGAACAAGCTCACACAGCTAGATGGCCACTGGGCAAATAATGCCTGCAAGTGCACTACTATTGGTGCACTACTATGAAGAACAGCAAACAGCACTGGACACCTTAAAGAACAGTAAGATAAGTAAAATAAAAAAAAAAATTATATGTATATTAAAAAAAAAAATATTCTCGGGTTGGTGCTGCTGAACTACTAGGAGCAGCACAGTAGCACACCAGTCCCACTCCCCAACACTGCTAGACTAATAGCACTTGGCTGTTAAAGTAGCAAAGTAAAACAACAAAAAAGAAAATAAAAGCAGTCCTTACAAGGACTATTGGGTTATTACAGAAGTCAGCAGATAAGATCAGAAGAGATCAGTGCCCACAGCAGGCAGCTACATACAGAGCACTGCAGTAGAAGGTAGATTACTAGCCAGCAAAGCTACCCTAAAATGTCCCTCAAATCCCTGCAGACTTCTGTCCCTCCAATACAGAGCAGTATCAAGTAGATTACTAGCCAGCAAACTTACTATCAACTGTCCCTCAAATCAGTGAAATCACTAGCAGCTCTCTCCCTACACTAGCTCTTCCAAGCACACACAGGCAGAATGAAAAAACGCTGCAGGGCTTCAGTTTATATATGGAAGGGGAGTGGTCCAGGGGGTGTGGGGGTGGTCCAGGAGGGAGAGCTTCCTGATTGGCTGCCATGTATCTGCTGGTCTGGGGTGAGAGGTCAAAAAAAAGCGCCAGGTAAGGCGAACCCAAAATGGCGAACGTCGCGCGACGTTCGCGAACTTGCGGCGGACGCGAACAGCCGATGTTCGCGCGAACAAGTTCGCCGGCGAACAGTCCGCGACATCCCTACTCTGTAGCCACTGAGGCAGCCATTTAAGCACAGGATACACAGTAGATAACAGATAAGGTCGGAAGAATCCCATTGTATACTGCAGAGCGTATCTGTTATCTGCTGAGTATCCTGTACCTTTTCTCTTTTTTCCAGCTTGAATGGCTGTGCCCACGGCTACACAGCAGCTGTTTATATAAACTATAGTAGAGTTTCTGAAGCAAATACACCAGTTTTACCAGTGTGGAGCAACAATACATTATATTTCTTTAAAACAATGTCACTTTTTGGTGTTACTGTTCCTAATTAAATAAAAGACCAACTAGAGTGCATTCAGCTCTTTTGCATTAAAACTTCTATTGTCCTAAAAAAGGAATTTAGGGGTGCAAAGCCCCAAAAAGAGCTCATATTTGACAATTTGACAATCCATTGAATAATTTCAATTTGGCTATCAAGGTGTGTTGTAGATTGTACTATATCCAATCAAGGAACTTGGCCTGAGTTTCAATAGATTTAGATGCTTTATGCTTGCTTGTATCATATTTAATAGTAAGCTGTTACACTGGTATCTCCTACTTGCTGGTATACACATTACTAGAACAGGTATGGAATCTTTGATTTGGAAATCTGAAATTCAGAAAGCTCCGAATTTCAGGAATGCCATCTACCATAGAGTCAGTTTTAAGCAAATAATGCTATATATTTTTTAAATTTTATTTCCCTGTAATAATAAAACAGAACATTGTACTTGACAGGAACTAAACTGCATGAATCCATATTGGTGGAAACACAATTCTATTGGGTTCATTTATATTTTTATTTTTAGAATTATGCCATGACTATCTGGAAAACACGAGGTGTTCTAGATATTAAATTCCATACCCAGTATTTTTGTTATGGTAAATGTATTAACTTATCAATTATAATGTTACAGTACATCAACATTTGCACTGTTTGTATATAGTCTTGATATAACTATTGCATTTAATGCTTGAGTTCTGATGTATTTAGTTTGTGAGCCTTGTATATTTAACTTGAATTACCTTCATTTTTCTGTCACTTTTTTTTAATTGGAATATTTAAAACTTTACCCAAAAAGCTTACGTTCTGCTACCACTGATTACCTGGTTGCATCCTCCAGCAGATAATCAGCAAGAGATTTTGAAGGTGCGGGACTCTTGTTGTGTTCTCTTCTATCTTCTGTATTCACCCAGCTAAAATGATAGCATTCATTGATTCCTTAGCATTTAATTTCAGTTGTAACAATGCCATATCAGAGTGGATCTATCTTAGTTTTGACTGCTCTGGACCTGTATTCTTACTAAATAGAAAAGATATATGTAATTATATAATTATTCACCCTTCTACTGTGTCACATATGGACCTTCCTCAAATGTGATGATTCATTTTGAGAGAGATTACAACATGAAATGCAATATCTCAGTTAGTATGCCAGTTAATAAGCTACAGGGGGCCAATGTATCAACCCTGATCGTTACAGGACACAGTATATGAATTACCTTTCATCTCTGATCAATGTAATCTTGCCTGGCTCTGGTTTGATAGATGAGATACTTGTCTCCGTGGTGCTGCTGATATTTCTAATGGTCATTTTGGGGCTCCTCGATGGATTTGAGCCACTGAGAACAATTAATGATGTTTTCGAATTGTCATTATGGGATTATAATTCACACTTGGGTCTTTTTCATCTGATAAGAATGTGTTGTAATGATTCTACATTATATGAACTACAGAAGACCTTCCATTTTATGTTTTTCAGGGAACCAAAAAAAATTATCTAAAATCCAGGAAAGTGTAAGATTACGTAAATATATTGTGTAGCAAAGTAACAAAAAAACCTGTACCTATAATTTCCTATTTGTATGACTGATGACAATTGGCAAACTATATACAATATAATCCGAACACTAAATAGATTTTTTTAATAGAAATATAGTATATAATACTATACAATACTCAAAAGCCACAAACCTCTTAAATGTAACTTTAAATAAACAGTGTTGCTAGGTATAGTGGTACATCACTAGGGTCTAATGATTCATTTGGATTTGTGTATTATGAGAAATGATGCATTACCTTCTATAAAATATAAGTAAATTAGATTTAACCATGGAGCTTCCTGATCTATATAAAACCATCTTTCTATGATCACAAATCTCCTTGAGGACCATCAGTATCCTTCTTTTTTTTACAACAGGTGCAGTTTACCTTATATACATGTGCAGAACATATTCAACCAATGAGAACATGCTGTAAGAATTATGATTATGAATTACCTTTCTCCTTTGACGACTGTAATCTTCCCTGCTTCTGGTTTTATAGATGAGATACTAGTCTCAGTGGTGCTGCTGATATTCCTGGTAGTCACTTTGGGGCTGCTGGCTGGGCTTGTTCCCCTAAAAGTTTTAAAAGTGTTTTAGAATTAGCATTATGAGTAAATCATTGTTGATAAAAGCAAAAAAAAACATTGCTTTGTGAAACATTAATACATAGTATAACGTATAGATGAGAAATTATCATAGGCCGTTGCTGAAGAGCCCAACCATGGGAAAGATTTGGATTTGTTCATATACTGTGAACCTTCACACTTGGTGGAGACAAACAAGTTGTAAGAAATAGGAATTACCGTTCTTCCTTGATGACTGTAATCTTCCCCGACTCTGGTTTTATAGATGATATACTGTACTCACTGGTGTTGCTAATATTTCTAGGATTCACCTTGGGGCTTCCGGCTGGGCTTGTTCCCCTAAGAGTAATAAATGATGTTACAAATTTTGCATTATGGTTTAAATGAATGATGAAAAACAATTCTTTGTGAAACCTTAATACATAGTATAATTTACAGCTGGGAAAGCATCACGGGCCTGTGCAGAAAAAGCCCAACTATGGGCAAAATTTGGTGTAGTACAAATACATATACTATATACCTACAGTGCTTTACAGTGGGGCAATCACACTATTAGAAATGAGAATTACCTTTATCTTTTCTATGATGATCCCAAATCTCCTTGAGGACCAGTATCTTTCTCTTTTATAACAGGTGCCGTTTACCTTATATACATGTGCGGAACATATTCAACCAAAGAGAACATGCTGTAAGAATTACGATTATGAATTACCTTTCTCCTTTGACGGCTGTAATCTTCCCTGGCTCTGGTTTTATAGATGAGATACTGGTCTCAGCGGTGCTGCTGATATTCCTAGTCATCACCTTGGGGCTGCCAGCAATAAAAAGTGTTATAGAATTAGCATTATGGGTAAATGAATGTTGATAAATAAACATTGCTTTGTAAAGCATTAATACACAGGAAAACTTACAGCTGGGAAATCATCACAGGACTGTGTGAAAAAGCTCAACTACGGGCAAATTTTGGTTTTGTTAGAAATAGGAATTACCTTTCTTCTTTGATGACTGTTATCTTTCCTGCCTCTGGTTTGACTGATGACATATTTGTCTCCAGGGTTCTGCTGATATTTGTAGTGATCAGTCTAGGGCTGCCGGATGGGCTTGTTCCACTGATGACGATAATCAATATTTTTTTAAATTAGCATTAGGGTTTAGTGATTGTCGATTACAAAGTTATGCTGGGTAATATATTTTCATGATAAAGTATGAAATTACCCATAGCTAGTGGCCCATTTGAGTCTCCTGGCTGGGCTTGTTCAACTACAAAATAATCTATTCTTTGCATCCAGAAATTTAACACTAGTTTCTTAATGATCTCTTCTATCCACTGGTATCCCTCTACACCTGCACTTGGTCTGTTTCTTAGTGTCCATAGGATTCCAACAGGACCAGCAGCGATCTCTGCACCCATGCAGTTATGCCTCCACATCAAACTGTGAGCCTGGTTGGCCATATCTGCCTCCAAAGTTAATTTCCCTTTCCATCTACCATGCATTTATTGCCACCTATCTACAATGTGAGTTAATGCTCTAGTATATACTGTACATATTATATATACAGAGTCATACTCATATGTGTTTTGTAATCACTTCTTTGTGCTATAATCCCATGAACCTTTTCTGGGTTGAAGCCTCTGAGACAAAACCCAAAACAATTACTTATCTAATTTCATACGATGCATTTTCTATGAATGTTAGCCAGAAAATGGACACTTAGCCAAAATCCACCCTTGTGCATAGTTACAGGTAGATTCCATTCAAACTTGTTACTTTATGGATGGAGCTATAAACACAAAATCTACATTTTCTCCATACGCCTTTACAACAGTGTGTATTTGGGCAACTTGATAGTCGAGGAAAGGCAATTAGTTCCAAAATGAATGATTGTACAAACCTGGATGCTGTTAGAGAAGTTGGCTGACTGGTTTGTGTTGTTTTGTAACTACTTTCAAACCTGTAAATACAAATATACAGTACATCATTTCAGTATATGGGGAATATTTATCAAAAAGTTAGAGATCGTCACAGTCCTCTAGAGTGAAATTGTGCCACTCTCCATTAATTTCTATGGGATTTTTAAAAGCGTATTTATCAATGGGTACAAGTTCATCCTTTGATAAATACGCCTTTCAAAATCCCATAGCAATGAATAAATATACCCGTTTGTGTTCACTTGGAAAGTAAGGGTTATACAGCTACTTTCAATAATTTTGTCAAAATAGCACAGCTTAAGGGTCAAGCCACACTGGGCGTTTTGGGGAGATTTGGTCGCCTGGGGACTAATCGGCTCGTCACACATGTGATTAGCGTTGGCGTTTTTTTATTTTAGCCGGCGCAGAGTGAGGGAAGGCGTTTGGGGAGATTGGCCGCCGCAAAAACAAGGCGATTAGTCGCCAGGCGACCAAATCTCCCCAAAACGCCCAGTATGGCCTGACCCAAAATCATGTAGAAAATCATGTAGAAGTCAGTCGCAGATGTCTCTTTTACAACTGGATGATCTTTTTTGCTTCGTAGTTTTTGAGGTTTTTGAAGCTTTGTGTGATAATATGAAAAAGTTGTATTTATTATGCAACAAGTCGAAAAAGTTGCAGTTTTCGGGACTTTTCTGCAACTTTTTCCTGTTCATGCTTTTTCGGTTTAAATATTAGAATTGCTTTCGTGGCATTCATGGCTTTAGAGAAAGTGGGTTTAGTTGTGGTTTCAGAAACCTCTAAAACCACTAAAATTCAACATTTAATAAATAGGCCTCCGTAGTATTTTGCACTGAAAAAGTCACTGCGGAATAAGTTGCAGTAAAAACTACCAGTGACTTCAATGCCTTAAATTTTCCCCCAATGCCTCAAATTTTCCCTCAGTTTTGCTATTTTTTCAGCAAAACAGTACATATTTGCTTATTATTATATATCACACAAAAGAATTGTGAAACTTTAAAGTGGGGCCTGTAAGGCAACTTTTGAACCAGTGGTGCCCTTCAAATAGCAAAAATTGAATGTTGGGAAACCTAGTCACTTTAAATGCTGTTGGCAGCTTCTATCAAATGTTGCTATAAATACAGCCAACAGTATCTACCAAATACCTGCAGTGCATGTATAAAGAAAACAGGCCTAGACTGAGAGCTTAAATCTTATGATACCAGTAACAATGACTTACCTATTGGCGTCTTCCAACAGATAATCAGCCAGAGAATTTGGACGTGCTGGGCTTTTGTTTTCTTCCCGTTTTTCTTTTATGTCCTCGCTGCTACAAAAAAATTTACTATATGTTTTTGTTTTGCTTTTGTTGCCAAGCATAACATTTGTATATGTGATCAGAGATCACTATACATGAAGAACAGGCAAAAAAAAGAATATTTTAATCTCAGTTGCAAATTGGTAGTCCATTAGCTCTTTAAACTCTTTTCTCCAATGAAAAGAACTCATGCACTATCTAGTGGACATAGTCATTTTGTACCAGATACTTGGGGTGTATGCAATTGTGTCATACTGATGACCATGGCCATATACTAACACACCCTTCAGTGTTTACTTGGGCAAAATAATAGCATGTATGGAAGCAGTGCACAAAGGATATGTATGCATCCCATCAGTGAAACTGTCTTTGACTATAATAAGAAGCATTGCCATTCTGGAACCCAGTTTTCAACAATAGTTGCCAAAACACAACATGCACCAGTGCCTGTAACCATTAATGGATGGGTAGTGCAATTGATAGTCAAATTATTTCAATATCCAGTGTACCTTCGCCCTCTGTGCACCAGGTCAGGATTTACTGGTGAAATTCTACTCTCCGATGTACTGCTAACAACCCTCTGGCTCAGTTTAGGGCTTCCAATGGCAGCAGGTGCACTAAAACAACAAAGAATTTTTCATTAGCCATGAATGCAATAGGTCCAAGCATGTGAAACTTGCTGCGTACTTGCAAATATATATTGAATAACTTAATAACTGTCCATATTAATCGCTTCTTTGGTGAGGTGCCAAAAGAGTTTAAGATTTTGCCAAGTGAATGGCTTAATCAGGAGTATACAGTCATTTGACCCCTATTATCAAATCATATTAGGGGCCAATCAGACTAATTGGGAGGAAAATCCATGGAGAAAAGCCATGACCCAATGCAGTTTGCCCCTAACAGATTTTTTTCAGTTGATTTAAATGTGGCAAACTTGGAGCAGAAATATTGGCACCTGTCTGTCTTAAGGTCAAAATGTTATAATGGAAAGGAAATGCTTACCTGTCTATTACTGTAATTGTTGTTTCGTTGGCACCCACTGAATATGACTTCTCTGCATTTTTTAAATTTGCATCATTTCTAGGGGAAAAAACGTGCCCTGATACAATGAAAAGTTGCCATACAAATATTCTCCTGCAATAATATACGTGATTCCTGAATAGTTGTAGAGGAGTGAACCCAATGTATATTTTTTATTCAGCTGTTTATTGTAGTAAGATATCTAGTGCAGCTATGTAACAGTAAGCACCACAGTGCCACAATATGTATATTTAGTTTATTATATAAGAGTTCTGCTGCTCTGTTTAATAATACAATGTATTGATATATGGCAGATGTGTAGAGAACAGCTGGGCTGAAATGCTTGGGAGGTTGGCTCTATTAGAGTGTTACAGTCTATTAGAGTGTCTGTTAGAAATCATAGGATGAGTTTGGAACAGGCCCCAAACTGATTTTTAAGATCCATGCTTTTAAATATACTCTCCCCATGAATGTTTCTCAGTGATGTCTTCTATCATAGGATGAGTAACATCTGATCTGACTATATTAGCAGATATTACTAAATGCTTTACAAACCTCGGAGAGAATGAACGTGAAGGTGATCCTTGTTTATCCCCATAATTGGATTTCGAGTATGTTTCGCTCTTATGTTCTGCATGTTCTTCTTTTACCTCCACCCTTACAAATTAAAAATATCACTGTTCAATTTTTTTCTTTACATCAAAATGCTAAATTGTTGAAGAGAACTAAAAACTGAATAGGGCAAACGGGCAGATAAATTAAATATATAAATAAAATATCCAGACAATTCCCACTTTTTTTTTTCATGACCGTCATGAAAGTGTTTTAACAAACTGACACATTTATGTGTCAATTTCTCAGAATGTATTGGACAATATTCTGTTCAATGGAGTGGTAACACTCAAGTTATACACTAACTTTAATTTTAATCCATAATACTTGGCAGCATTAAGGGAGACAGGGGTTGGTTCTTTCATAAAAAGTAATTCATCCTTTTGGAGTGGGAAATAAATAGTAATGGTTGATTTTCAGTTTCCATAAGTTGATAAAAAAAAAAGTGATAACTTGGGCATGGTTTTCTACATGCTAAAAACTCTTCTGCATTGTTCGAGCTTGGAGCAGTGTAACTTAAAGGGATCCTGTCATCAGAAAACATGTTTTTTTCAAAATGCATCAGTTAATAGTGCTACTCCAGTAGAATTCTGCAATGAAATCCATTTCTCAAAAGAGCAAACAGATTTTTTCATATTCAATTTTGAAATCTGACATGGGGCTAGACATTTTGTCAATTTCCCAGCTGCCCCATGTCATGTGACTTGTGCCAGCACTTTAGGAGAGAAATGCTTTCTGGCAGGCTGCTGTTTTTCCTTCTCAATGTAACTGAATGTGTCTCAGTGGGACATGGGTTTTTACTATTGAGTGTTGTTCTTAGATCTATCAGGCAGCTGTTATCTTGTGTTAGGGAGCTGCTATCTGGTTACCTTCCCATTGTTCTTTTGTTTGGCTGCTGGGGGGAAAAGGGAGGGGGTGATATCATTCCAACTTGCAGTACAGCAGTAAAGAGTGATTGAAATTTATCAGAGCACAAGTCACATGACTTGGGGCAGCTGGGAAATTGACAATATGTCTAGCCCCATGTCAGATTTCAAAATTGAATATAAAAAAATCTGTTTGCTCTTTTGAGGAATAGATTTCAGTGCAGAATTCTGCTGGAGTAGCACTATTAACTGATTCATTTTGAAAAAAAAATGTTTTTTCCCATGACAGTATCCCTTTAACTGTTATGAGAATACCCCCCTATGATATTCTCTGCACATGCTCTTATGACACAATCAATGTTTTCTTTAAGCACACTCCTCATATCAGTCCCCTTTTTCAGCACTGACAAGAGGGTGACTATATAAAAGGCAGAAACTAAAGGCTTGTGTAAAGTATAAAATACATAATTTTTAAACTTACCTTTTAGCCAAAAAGTGTGATTGATTGTTATCTGGTGCACCAATTCTAAAACAAAGATTCATTTTTAAATGTTATCAATATATCTGGGCCAAATTTTGCAGTACTAACAATGACAATGAATTGAAGTCTCCATACTTGTTTCTACTCTGTAGATGTAGTAGATGCCCACCTAGGGCGCAATCATGGGGGAGGGCGCACTTTAAAGGGGAAGTTTTTTTTTTAAACCCTGGTTTGCTTGGCCTTTAATAGTTTTTCAATTTTATAAACCGCCTGTTCCAACCCCTCTTGCCCATAATTCGTACTGCAGAAAGAAGCACTCCAGGCCTCCCTTATGGCAGGTGCTGGCATAGGAACATATTTGTGGGCAATAACTTGGCTGCTGCTTGCACAGGTAAACAGATGATTAGGGGCAAAATTAGGGATTTTTGGCTGCTGCTGGCACAAGTACATATTTGGGGCCACTATTGTGAATTTTTTGGCTTCTGCTGGCACAGATACAGACTGGGGGTAATATGTGGGATTGGCTGCTGCTGGCACTGGTACACAGATGTTTGGGGCAATATGATGGATGTTTAGCTCCTGCTGGCACAGGTACTAATTAGGGGCAATATGATGGGGTTTTTTGTCTTCCACTGGCATAGGTACAGATTGGGAGTAACAATATGATGGATGTTTTGTTTTATGCTGGCACAGGTACAGATTGGGGGCTTGGAGGCAATCTGAGGGATTAACTGCTGCTGGCTCAGGTACAGGGGGCAATATGAATGGTAAGGTGGGAAATGGTAATGCAGGAACGGGTGGGAGGGGGCACTGATTGAAGCCCTTGCCTAAGGTGCCAAAATACCTTGGCCCGGCCCTGCTAGGCAGACCTGAATATGAACAGTATTATAGGGAAAGAGCATTACCAGACCTATTCATCTGATTGTACCTTTATCTTGTATTTTAAAAATAATACTGCTCATTCAGAGACAGTGTTATCACACACAGAGGTGTAACTAGATATTACTGGGCCCCACAAAAAAAAAATTTCGGGCCCCCAAAATGTGTAGAGGTTGACCTGTTTTACCATTATTTATTGAAATTGTACATCAGTTAAAAAAAATTGACACTCAATTTTGTCGCAATGTTTTTTTTTGCACTGCTTTTTTTTAAGAAAATGTATTGGTAAATTAAGGGTTTGGGAGTTTGGTCAGATTTTTTTTATTTTTAAACAGAGTGAGAAAAATTGGAGTTTTACTAAATAACCCCCCTTTGTGTTACATAAGATGACAAAAGTAGAGGAATTATAAAAATTCAAAACTATACTGTATTGTTATAAGTTTAGTTATTCATTATTAAACATTATTTTTAAAAACAAAACAAACACTGCCAATTATCCAGTAAGGTGCATGCCAGGATCTTGGAAGTATTTTTATTCCTTAGTGTAAATGCCTCAGTAAAGTAGGTAAAATTATCCTTTGGTGGCTGCCATTTAGCTACAAAAATCTGTTACCAAAAACCCATGAGCACTACAGGGAGATTTTTAATTTCATTTGGAAGTACTAGGCCCCTATTCTATGTGATTTTACTTTTTCAGTTGTGGAATATTGAGCTCCCTATTTACATTACAATTCTTACTTTTACTTTGGGAAATACTGAGCTTCATATGGGCTATATTGACAGCTATAACCCATAGCACATAGTACTAAATGAATAGTAGAAAGACTACTGTGTAATGAAATAAAAGGTCCAGTAACTTTAAGCAGCCAATTCTGTCTTTCTTGTCTAATCTACAGAAGTAAAGGCTGCCTACTGATTGATTGGTTTGGGTTACTACTACCAAACCACACTCTTTATCTCATTATCCCCCACTCCTTGTTTTGTGTCTTTGAGTCTCCCAGAACACCCCAGAAATATGAATCGGAGTACTGTACTCACTATTCAGTTTATAGACAGATCCTTAGTTTATATTTTGATAGGAACTTACACACTGCTTCTTTTGGCTGCAGAAAATACATATGACCGATCCTTTGTGTTCTTCAAGACACCACTTGCTGCTTCAGTTCTAAAACAGACAAACATTTATTCTAAAATATACATAAATAAAAAACTGATTATTTGTGCATAGCTGTTCATTTACAGAACCTTTCATTTGGTTACTTGTAACAGTAAGTTGTGTGTATACAAGGGTTTGGACTGTACATAGAACCACTGAATGTAATATAAAATGGCAAGTGTATGAGCCCAGGATGGTATAGCTGTATAAATGAGGACACATTATTCGGCAGGCGCAAAAGCAAATTTCCCGTGTTTCTCTACCGTCTAATAAATTCACGAAATTGCAGTGACAATTTTTTTGACGCCGGCGACAATTCCGACGCCAATGACAATTAAAGGCGCCCGTTGACTTAATGTGCGTTAAATTGTTGCCAATGTAGTTGACGCCGGTGTCAAAATTCACGTTTTGCAAATTATTCGTCCATCATTACACATAAGAGATAATTATAGATATACGCCTCATTAAATCAGTGAAACAGATTTGTAAACACTGTGCATACTATCTGTTACGGACATAAACAGAAATATATACCTATATAGGAATTGTCATAATAAATAAAAGCTACCAGTACACAAAGCATCAGATAAGATAATAATCTAATAATCAATTTAAAAATGCATAGTGAATAAAGCGTGGCATAAAAATGATATCAGAGCCAACAGACTATGTTACCTCCTTGCTTGCTCCTCAGCAGAAACTGATGTTTCATCATCTGACAGATCCCCTATAGATGTATTCCTGGTGTTAAATGGAGCTCTAGAAAGGTTAAAGGTGAGGGTGGAAAAAATCAGAATCATTGCCTTGTAAAAACTTTTCTACACTAAAGCCCAGATTTATCAAAGATCAAATTTGAAATCCTGCAGGATTCATAGACATTCAATCTCTGATGGAATTTTGATCGAAGTGATAAAATTATCTTTTTTATTTCAGTTTCCCAAGGAATCGATCTGAATTAGATCTATTCACAATGACAATGTCTGATTCGATTGAATTCATATATTTATCAAGGGTCGAATGTAGAGTTTATGAGAGTTTATAAAAACTCCATAAACTCCCATAAACTAGAAATTAGAAAAAAAAAGACCAATTGAAGTGTATTTAAAAAAAATCTAATTTTGTAAATGCGGATGAATTGGATCAACCTGCAAACACTTTTAAAAAAAAAATTGATTTTCAAAAGTCCACTAAATGACTCCCAATTGATTGAAGGAGGTCCACCATAGGCTGATACACCAATTCGGCAGGTTTTAGATGGCGAATAGTTGAATTCGAATTATTGAAGGGACAGTACATGATAAATTTCAAAATTCAAATTTCGAATTTCTTTAAACTCAACTAGATTTTGGACTATTCCCTAGTCGAATTACACTAAAATAAACTCGATATTCGAATTTAAAAATTCAAATTTTCAATTCGACTCATGATAAGCCCCATAATGTCTGGCTTTAAAAATGTAGAGAGAAAAAATAGAACTGTAGCAGGCACACTGGTAGAAGGTCAAGGCAGCCGAAAATACAGGGCTAGCCCTATATACACATCTTGCAGGTCTTTGGCTACCAGTACCAGAATGGTATTTGGGGTGTCTTTTTCTTCCAAATGGTACTAATAAAGCCTTTGAGGGTCCCCAGGATGATCACTTCCAATGCATAAGAACTGCACTGTATAAAGATAAGCATTTCCCTCCTGTATTTATGCAACACATTTTAGTATGTTGGAAAATGTAGTTTCTTAAAGGGGATATGTTGAGTTAAAAAGAAGAATGTGCCAGTGCATAATACCTTTAAGTATAGAAGGAATGTGCTTTAAAAAGTTGTTTCGGGTTGATTTATTTTCTGCAAATCCCAACTAGTCTTGCCCATCTTTTTCACTTCCTGCTGCCTCCTTTCCCAGGCTGTGCATGTGAGCTGGCGGCCAGGGCTTGATTTACATAGCGGGCACCCCTAGGCCCAATGCCGTTCATCACCCGTGCCCCCCCTTTATTCATGAAAATTTTCATAATCGAGACCAGAGCAATGGGGACCGGGCATGGGAAATCTACAAATTTATTGTATCTTCTGCGCATCCCCAGTGTTTTTGAACCAATGGGAGTGTGGTTGGGCAGCATGCCGCCCCCCTAAAATCCTAGGTGCCCTTTCCACAAATCAGGGCCTGCTGGCGGCACTCAGCATACTGCACTTTAGGATAACAGCTAGGCTGATAGGGAACTGAAGCTTGCCTTTGCTTGTGTGAATGCAGGGCTGTGATTGTCTATCCCCCTCCTACTGTGCTTCTGGCAGGGACTACAAGGCACTCCCAACCTTCATTTCATACTCAGACAGGGACCATAGCAGATTAATAGGGAGCTCCAAAAAATGGGCCACTTTAAAAAATAATATTTTAGAAAATTAATATTTTTAGCAAAGTAAAACCAGCACCATATTTTATTCATAATTGCCTACAAGATTGGGGATTTTTAAGTTAAGTTATATATATATCTTCTGTAAGCATTTTCATTAGCTAGTACCATCAACAAACTTCTCAGAGAGTGGAAATTATGCCCAGGACATCTGGATCAGGAACTGTACCTATGCTGAGTGCCCAGCCTCTGTTGCAAGTCATTTCACTGGGTCAGTCATTGCCCATTATATATATTATGACTGCTGTCAGCCATCCTGTGCAAGAACAGGAGTATGAATAATAATGAAGAAAATCATACTAATATTTCTTAAATGAACGAAATCATTCACTCACCATACTCTGATTAAATGCATCATTATTACAGTATTTGTGGCAATATTTTGTTGCAAAAACAAATTCAGGAACTGTTTTTAAAAAGGCCAATTTATGTCCCTGGGTAATTCCATGTGACTTGTGCTCTTTTCCTTACATTTTCTTGTATTCTTCTGTTGACATCTTGAAACCAGAGGTAGTAGGCACACGTGGAAGGCTGGCACTCTTAGTCTGCACAGCATAGCTGGAAAAAACAAATGTAACAGAAAGTTATTCTTAGTTCCCATTGAGTGTACATACTGTATGTCCAATGGACTCATTTTGAGTGGGACAAATACTTGCTCTTAGTTTTATTGAACAATGCTTCCAAGTCTCCAAAATCTTGTGAAAAATTATTGGAAGTTTTTGTGGTAATTAATGAAAAAAATATCTCAGACAAATTAGTGTCCTTCTCCATGTAAATAATTTGGGAGAATGCCCAATTCAAACTCTGGTGCAAAAATTGGTCCGACTATATCCAAACCCATATAGCAACAATACCCAAAAGAGAAAACCTTTGCCAGAGCTGCTGCCCAGTTGTATGACCTACTATCAAACTATTTACTTCGTTTGAGTGAAGGAATAGAGGAAAAATAGTTTGAATTTCGAATGTTTTTTTTGGCTACTTAAACCATCGAATGTGCTACTTTGACCTTCGATATTCGAAGTCAAAGGATTTTACTTTGACGGTCGAATATCGAGGGTTAATTAACCCTCGATATTCGACCCTAGGTAAATGTGCCCCTAAATGTGTTCTTAAATCCTAGCAATTAGTCTTAATGAGGTGCCTTATTATGCTTAAAGCACAAGGAAAGTCTAAAATAGAATAAGGCTAGAAATGCTGTATTTTGTATACTAAACATTGGGACTCCTATCCACTCCATTGCACTTCGACTGGTCAGAGCTGGCGAAGGCAAGTCTGGCTCAAGAGGTAACGTTCAGTAAAATCCGCATCTTAGTGAGGTTACAGAGTTACGTGCGTTCGCCAGAGAGAAGATTCGCCTGGCGTTAGAGTGCATATCAACGCTAGCATCTATCTCCTTCTCTAGCGAAGTGACGCCTGCGTAGTTACAAAATGACGTCACACTGGCGACTTTTCGCTAGCGTTAGTCACTTTGCCCTTTAGGGAATCTGCCCCTTAAACTGTGCGATTCCTGTTCTCTGCAAGAAAAAGGCATTTTGGGTGCTTTTTCCACCCTTCACAAAATGATCTATTTATTAATAGAAATAAATCCACTTTCTGGCTATTGTAATCAAAGATGAAAGCTGCCTGTACGGTAATAAACTCAAAACAGAATAGTCCACAAGATAGATAAGTAACTGATAACTGCTTTGGTTCTAGTACTTTGGGTTTTTGTGTAATTAACATAACACACAAACAAGGATAAAATACACTGTTGGTTTTACAAATAAAACAGTGTATATGTTCATAATCTAGATTTGTTGAGGTAATGTGCAGCAGATTTACTTCTGACCACTAGTTCCATTGATGTGAGAGATTTTGGCAAAGGGGAATTTGGTTTTCATTGAGTTTACAATTGGAAAAAGTAAAAGTAATCCAACTAGAATAAAGGCCTCTTTCATGTAATTACCTGGAGAAATAACAAGCTGTATTGCATTTAGGGTGTGTAAACTCCGTATATAACCATCAATGAGTTTAACTTACACTCACGCATTTCTGCTTTAGTTGAGCACACAATAGATCTGAAATTAAGGTAGCACAATGCTGCAAATGTTAAAGGAAAATACTGTAGCTTTATAATTATAGCAACTGGGACTCCTGATGAATTTAAATTACTGGGCAGCTTCTGAAGAAAAAGTTAAATCATCCAAATCCCACAAAGAAAATATTACATTGTAACACAGTAACAAATTATCTACATCTACAAATTGGCTACATCACATTTAATTTAGGATGCTTAACAGATAATAATGTAGGAAATATATTTTAAGAAGTTATCTAAAAAAAAATGCAGATTCAGGTCATTTATTCACGTATAGGGATGGGCAAATTTTTCGCCTCGTTTTGCCGAAAAAACAACGCCCATAGACTTGTATGGCAGCGTGTGTCAAATATATTTCGCTGCATGACATATTTTTTTTTACGCCCATAGACTTTAATGGGCGTCTGCGGCGAATTTTGGGCGAAATGAAACGGGTCAAATTCGCCCATCCCTATTCACATACCTACAACTGCATCTGCTCCAAAATGAACTCATTGGAGAGTCCATATTGATGCAATTCAATAAGGTACTTGCATCCAAACATGCTCCTATGTTTCCATATGAGTGCAAATTGTGTCCATTCAAACTCTTCTGTAGAGCATGTTCCATAGCAATCCTTCCACTACAACCAAATTCATTTTAGGGTGTTCCCTGTACCCCAAACACACAAAAACCTCCACAACAACATTTTCTTTTATAGAGTTTCTTAATTCATGGGCTATTGTATCATTTTCAAGAACAGCACTCCAATGCAACTAAAGTTATGGCACCTCAATAACCTCAGCTTGCCTTCCAAGAGATATTATGTTTGACAAGCAGTTAAAGTTGTTGTACCGTGTTTGAGAAGCACAAAGCAGTGTTTTACTACGATGCAAATTCCTAATAAACATGAATACTTGTTAAATCAGGAGCCAGCACAACATCTCCAGGAGGGCACCAGATGAATCAGAAGGTGAGAGACAATAATCTTTGATGCATAAAGCAACAGTTATGGGAAATTCTATAGTAGTACCATGCATTACTATTGTAGAAATGTGCTATGAGTGACTGCACTTTGGTTACTGGCACTGGCACAATTAAACACCCGTGTTACTTAATAAGAATTACGATTTCATTTTACATGACTTACTTTTTCTGGTAACCATTAAATGAGGACTGGGTCTTTTCTGTGCCAGAAAGTGGTTGACCCCTGAAAACAAATCAAATAAATACATGAAAACATGAACAAAAGTCATATTTGTATTTCATTTATGGTAAGTGTTCCTCACTCACATACCAAGTTAGAGAACACATACAGTATGAACCATTATTATTTAAGGTTCCAGTCCTATAAATATGTACATGCATATGTTCTCCACAGCTTGCTGGAGAGTTGCAGGTCAGTGGCTGTGGTCTAGGATTATATCCTACAAATGAGACTTTTCTCATAGATACTGGGTAAGTGACGAGGGATTACAAAAAGTCTGATCACCAAAAGTGTGCTTACAACTCAAGAAATAAAAGGAATGCAAAACAAATCATCTTACCTTATGATGTATCCAGTTGATAATCTGGAACTAGATGTCCTGTAGAAAGAGTGAAAGGCATAATATGGATCTAGGTATTGTGGTATAACTTAACAGATGGACCAATGTAGCCAGGTCTTATGTGTTGCTTGACCCAAACATGAAACTCTATATAATATTTATCGGCATAAAGTAGCCCAGCCTCCGGGTCTTTCATTTATATAATATAAACTATTATTGCAAAGAATGAGTTTATGAAGCAAATCCCCCAAATCCTGAGCAGTGCATCTAAAAGGTGGCCATAGACGAAAAGATCCGCTCATTTGGCGACATCCCCGATATGTCACTAACGGGCATGGTTATATCGGGGGTAATCTGATCGTTCGGCTCAAACCTGTCCGATCGACCAAACCTGTCCGATCGACCAAACGACCGATCTCCGCTGGACGAAAAATGTTGGGACTCTCCATACACGGTCCGAAAATCGTACGAATCCTCGATTCGTACGATAGGATCTTTGCGTCTATGGCCACCTTAAGACGCATCCAATAATCTTTTCCAAAACTACATTTTTAAATAAAGCAAAGCATGTGGATTTAATGGATGGCTGTAATTGCCTCTATTAAGAAACTGTCCAAACTTTAAGATCATCATTTGTGTTTTCTGATGATGGCATGCCAGGCATCTAGGTACTGTACTCCATGTGAAAACTATGCAGATTATATACACAGTTGTCAATATTTAGCAATACTCCATGTCAATTAATGCACACAGACAAGTGGACTAAAAAAAATAAAACTTGCCATGACACACAGTCAAGTAAAAATATCAGTACTTATGTATTTGATATTCTCCTAGGGTCCTGCTAAATTCATTCTGGCTTCAGATTAAAAAAAGTAAGGGGCAAATTTACTTATGGTCGAATATCGAGGGTTAATTAACCCTCGATATTCGACTGCCGAATTGAAGTCCTTCGACTTCGAATATCGAAGTTGAAGGATTTAGCGCATTTCCTACGATCGTACGATCGAAGGAAAAATCGATCGAAGGATTTTCGTTTGATCAGAAAATTGTTAGGAAGCCTATGGGGAACTTGCTGAAATAGGGGGTCAAAGTATTTTTTAAGGAGACAGTACTTAGACTATCGAATGGTCCAATAGTCTAACGATTTTTAGTTTGAATCGTTCGATTCGAAGGTCGAAGTAGCCAATTCGATGGTCGAAGTAGCCAAAAAAATACTTCGAAATTCAAAGTATTTTTTATTCTAATCCTTCACTCGAACTAAGTAAATGGGCCCCTATATAAATGTAACAATGAAAATTCAGTCCAAATTCTAACAACCTGGGGCTCATTGCATTCTGCAACAAAAATATATTATAGGAACAAGTTGCACTACCAGTGTGCAATTCTGTCTGAACCCAGGTGTATTGTGCACTAGTTTTGTTCTTTGGTCCCCTCCTACATAAAACCTTTTGTCCCAAAAAAGATTTAAGATTTTTTAATGGAGAGTTTTTATATAATAGCTAAGATGTCTGTTTAAGAATACCTACATTATACAGCCAGTGATCATATAGCATGTTTGTAATATGGCGGAGCGGTTTTTTAAAAACTTTTTTTCACCAAGTATAATGTCATAATTATTATTTGGTTCTACAATTTGTAATATTCTCATTATCACTCCAAATGGATTCATTAGGAACTAAGGTGTTGTAAGAGTTGTAAAGACCCATTGTAATGCTGCGAGGCTTGCTTCTGCCATAATGTAATATTATTATTTATTACATTATTTATCCAATAAACCATCACTTACTTGTTAGTTGCTTGAATTGGACTTGAGGAAGTTCTGTTAACTGTCTCTTTGGATGGTACAACTGGTGAGTCACTTTAAGGAAAAAGATGTTGTTTTAATGAAGCACATCACGGTAAGCATTTTCTTTTTTACATTTCAAATAAGAAAAGTCACATAAAATACATTAGACCTAACAAAATATCATACACTGTCTTTGTTGCAGCACATACATTGCATTGAACATACATCATTTGACTTCATTTTGTATGTTACTTTGGCAATACTATAGATGATTTTTTTTTGAGATTGCAAAAGATTCTGTTGGCTTATATGATCATAGGACATTCATTAAGCTCATGGCACACATTTCACCTTGACCTGGTCCTCACAGAGGTCAATTGTTTCATCTAACAGCAGCTTCACATGAATGAATGGGAAATATGTTTTCTGGGATAGAGTGATGCAGACTGCTGCTGGCAGATGGGGATGGCATGGAAATGCAAGGCTGTGAGTTGGGTGGTATGTTTACTCCGTTCTTGATTTTACTTTACTATCAATGTATTGTAATGATATTTTGATGATATATAGCATTCGTTTTTGACATATCGTTTGGTCTATTTATCTTTTTTATATGGCGTGCATTGGTATGGAGTAATAAAATACTTAATGCTACTGGTTTGAATTAAGGAAAGCATTTTTAACCATTTGCTTCCCAATCACTGTTCTATTTCTGCTTGATGTGCCCTCCAATCTGCATTATGCAGTGATAACCATAAATAGTGCATAGCAGCCGTCAGTGGTCACAGGAGATTTGGTTTCTGTAGTTCTTAGTGAGAATACTGCTGCAAAGTAAAAATGCTGTTTGCCAAATCTTTAGGGAATGGCCTAATTCAATGGTCTAGCATTGCCCTCCCACATAAGCTGCTATCATTGTCCTCTAATAAATAGGGATGCGCGGAATCCACTATTTTGGATTCGGCTGAATAACGAACCGAATCCGAATCTGCAGATTAGGGATGGGAAGGGGAAAACATTTTTTACTTCCTTGTTTCGTGACAAAAAATCAGAGGATATCTCTCCCTGCCCTTATTATGCATATGCAAATTAGTATTCCGATTCAGTTCGGCGGGCAGAAGGAATTCGGCAGAATCCTGCTGAAAAAGGCAGAATCCTGGGATCGGTGAATTCCGAACCGAATCCTGGATTCGGTGCATCCCTACTAATAAACCAACTTCTTCAGTGTCTGAAGAAAATGCCAGATATGATCTAATCTAAAACTGACGTCACACAGATATACTTTCATTAAACCAGACTAATAGGTCAGAAATGTGTAAAATTTGGTTATAAATATAGCTGCCAATATTACACCCTGGACTAAAGGCCATGCACGCAAATATCTGCTCGTTTGACGAGGTTGCCAAGAGAGTGGATCCCTCCTCAATATTCCGACCTTGAGGTGGACGATCAATCCGATGGGATTATTAAACCTGCCTGATTGACATTTGTCTGATTTTCAACCAAATATTGATCAGGGAAGCCCATCAGAGGGCCCCATACACTGGCCAATAAGCTGGTCTGTCAGCATCTTTTATTGATCTGTGTATGACCAGCTTTACTGACTAGATTGGGACTGAATTGGGTTCTTATATGGAATTAAAGTCACATATAGATCTGGATTGACTGTTGTCACTATAAAGCACTGGTGACAAATCTTATTGGAATCATACTTTTTACTTTTTCACAGATTGGAAAATTAGGGTTTAGATTTGACAAATCATTTGTGGAGGATTAGGTGATGATGGATTTGCTACAATATATCCCTACTATGGACAGTGAATTGGATTTAATATTTTAACTAATAAACAGTGCATTTGGCCAAACTGACTTCACTGTATAAAAAGAATTATCTATAAGGAAAACATACACATATGGGGTATAACTACCTACACTTTAACATATCCATCATGTGTATGCCTGGGCAATATCCTTTTTTTTTTTTCATAATTACAGACAGACACCTTTACTTTACATCTGTTTTAAACCATAAATTCCCTCCACCCCCACTTTATTACTTTCTTGAAATGTGTGAAAATGTTCTCCGCCAGATGTTTGGACTTTGTTAGTGTGCCCTCTGAAGGTATCTGAACTATGGTAAGTGGAGGGTGTACACACACACAGAGGTTACCAGTTTGAGAGAAGTAACTGACGCCCTACATTTCCCAAAAGGTAAGATTACAGATCATGTGACAAATTGGTGCACACTTGAAAATGCAGCAATTGCTTTAAAAAAAAAATTTAACAGTGCAACCTGAATTTTTGGAAGTGTTCTAGATGTTCTAGTGTTCTAGATGTCTTACAATAAGACAAGGGAACACTTTTTGAAATAAACATGAAAGCTGGCATGTGACTGGATGAAAACAGAGGTATAACCAATGCCCATGACTGTGTAGCCGATACTTTGGTCTCCTAGGAGTACATTGTGTACAGATATCATCAAAAGTATTCTAGTACTAACAAAACATCTAGTTCTAAGTGCTATGTAAGGCAACACACACACATATATATTTCAACACCTCCTGTTTGATAGGTAACTACAGCATTAACCCTCCACTTTCAATATAATTTCTGATAACTTTCATAAAACGAGTAGAAATGCAGAAACAACATAATCGCCATAATGAGTACCTGACATCGTTGGCATCTGGAGTTGGGGGCCATAGTAACTTCTGTCGGGGTGACCTGCGAATATATAAGAATGTGTATGTATTGTCAAGATTCAGTAATATAAATAGAAAAAAAACATAGATGCATCTTTACACCGCTCCCGTAACCCATAGCAATTAACTTTGTTTTGATTGGTCTAAGGCTGGTTATAATAATGTAATCCTTGATAATGCACTGTCCATCCAAATGTGGGCATGTACTGTATGACTGGCTTAAAGGTCAGCTTTATCTTTGCATGCCCCTGATTTCATGACCTTATTTCTTACAGTGGATTGGCATGTCCCTCGTTCTTTTCTTCCGTGCTTTGCTGATTAATCCAACTCATGTCTTTCTTTAGTGTAGTGCGCACTTTCATTTGCTTGATGATTTCTTTCCTCTCTACCTCTGCAGTGCCACTTCCTTCTGAAAAACAGAAAATGCTTTAATGTTTTAAACATATAAGAAATTAATGTCAACAACTCATTTAGAGAATATTCATACATTCCAGATGGGCTCCATTTAACTCCGTTGACCTGATCTTAATTATACACATCAGTCCAGTGATTCTTTATATGACAATAGACCTCAACTCAACCAGCTGCACTTATTCTTAAAATGTATTTTGTCCACTACTCCATCCACTCATGGCAAAATTAGTGCTCTGATTCTACACAGTGCAGTGCATCTTCACATAGATGGTAAGCTCTTTGGGGCAGGGCCATCATTCCTACCAGGTATTGGAGCTCCTAGCACTTATGGATTTATTCTCACTGTCTCATTTGCATAATCTTCTAGAAATCCAATATACTGCAGCACACTGTAATTTGTGTAAAATTCAGAAGTGTACTTTATTGGCTCAAATATGAGCAGACATGTGGCAACGTTTCGGGCCTCGCAGGACCCTTTCTCAAGGCTTGAGAAAGGGTCCTGAATTTTACACAAATTACAGTGTGCTGCAGTATATTGGATTTCTACAATTGATTGTTTGATCCGTGGCAGGTGTGATCGAATACTGCTAGAAGCACCTGATCCGAAAGGATCATTTGCATAATCTTGGCTTATATAAAGTATTGTCTCAGTGCATATTTGCATACTCCATCTTAATGTAATAAATCATTAATTAGGAAATGAAGGCTGTAACACCTCCTTCAGACTTTATAAGATAAAACTGAAATAGATTTTTTACTGAGAAATTTTATAGGTAGGAAAAATTATGTTCAAATTTGTATTTCTGTTATGATTCTGCCTCTAGTTTACAAAATAGACATTGACTTTATGGGGCAAATTCACTAAAGGACGAAGCGCCTAACTCTAGCGTTAATTCGCTAGCGTAGCGCATTTTCGTTAATTCGCCGATTCACTAACGGACACTGGCTTAAATTCGCTAGTGTTACTTCGCACCCTTACCTCTGGCGAATTTGCGCAATGGATGTAACTACGCAAATTCACCGGCGCGTGCATTTTTCTGAACGCTACCTTTTACGCTAGACTTCCTTCGCCACCTCAGGCCAGGCGAAGTGCAATAGAGTAGATAGGGATTGCTTCAAAAAAAGTTCACATTTTTTCAAAGTCCCAAAAAACGCTGGCGTTTTTTCTTTTTTTATGGGTGATAGGCTGAAAAAGATCGAATTTTTTTTTTGGTGCTCCCCTCCTTCCCCCGTACATTTCCTTACTCATGGCAACTTAACTATACAGTGGGCACATGTGTAGGGCAAAATAAAAATTTTATTTGATGTTTTGAAGGTTTCCCAGGCATTTGTAGTGCTGCTACGTATTCCTCCATTGTAAATTCAATTTGGTGCCGTATGCAAATTAAGCATTGCTAGCGTAACTTCGCTTTGCCTGGCAAATTATGCTAGTGCAACTTCGCAACCTTTCGTTTCCCCTGAGCGCAACTTTGGATTTTAGTGAATTTGCGTAGCGCTGGCGAAAAATCACCTGGCGAAGAGGACGCTGGCGCAACTACGAATCTTAGTTTATTTGCCCCTAAATGCTCTCAAGTCATACAATAGATTGTGTTTCAGGTCACATTTTTAATTACATCATTCTTATTAAAAAAAAAACATTTCCCAACAAAACTGGAACTCAACAAAATGTAAGCCATGCATTGGCGGGGAAACGAAATGAAGTAATTACCTTTATTCACTGAGCTCGCCATCGCTGAAATCTCTTTTCACCTCTTGTATATTTTTCTTTTGATATATCTGAAAAATGTATGTAAACAAATATTGTAAATCCATCCTATCTATCTGGGAAGAATTACCGACTTTATGCTTGTTTACTTATCAGTATATATTCATTTACTTATAACATTTGTACAGTTTACAGACTATTTTTTTAGAATTATTGCAACCCCTACCTAAAAGTTTTGCATGACATTTGAACTACCCAGTCACCTCGCTCTACCTTGAGTCCTTGAAAAGCTCTTTTTTTAATGTTTTGCATGGTCCAGGGGGTGACAGAGTTGGGAAAACTACTGTGCCTCAGTAGGAGCAATGAGCACACCCTAGTTAGCAGTCTGGATTTCTTTACTGAAACTCTAGTTGGCTCTAGGTCCTGCAACATAGGCACTCCCAAACACCACAGTCACAAATAGTTATTACTCACTTGTATGTATTTAGTCATTGGTCTCTTCTCATCACAATACAGAAAGTCAGTGGTGAAGTGCAGTGGCCCCATCAATGTTTTACTTTTAAACCAATGTATATGGTTAAAATAAATTGTGAAAATGCAGATGAAAAAAAACATTTGTAATCAGTGGTGTAACTGACCCCGAAGTCGCAGGGGGGCCCAGGGAACAGGGGGAGCCAGACTGTGGGGTCTGCTTCCTCTATAGCAAATAAGGAAAACCCCTCTTTGCCAGTCGCTGTCTTACTGGCTAGGAAGGGGACGCAAGTCGGGGCAGGCAGTGGGCAGAGTCAGGGTGGGTCATGGGTGGAGTCAGGGCTGGAAGGGAAGTGGTTCGGAGGATGGGTATAGAGTTTGCCAGACCCCTCTGAAAGTTTTTTTGCAGGGGGACCTGGCACACTCTATTTACATCAATGTTTGTAATATGCCTTAAAAAGGTGGTTTACCTTTACGTTAACTTTTAATATGTTATAGAATGATCAGTCATTATTTTTTATAATATTCAAATAATTTGCCTCCTTCTTCTGACCCTTTCCAGCTTTCAAAATGGGGCTCACTTACCACAGCACCTAAAAAACAATTGCTCTGTAAGGCTACCATTTTACTGTTAAGGTGGCCATAGACTCAAAGATCCGCTCGTTTGGCGACATCGGGGGCTATATCGGGGGGTAATTCGAACGTTCGGCCGTATGGCTGAACGATCGAATTACGATGCGCCAAGAGGCTCCGACAGGTCGGTCGGGTAAAAGTCCAACCTTCCTGATCGATATCGTGGCCAGATATCGATCGGGAAGACCCGTCGGAAGCCCCCATACACGGGCAGATAAGCTGTCAAATTGGTCCAAACGACCGATATCGGCAGCTTTATCTGCCCGTTTATGGCCACCATTACTTTTCTCTGTGTGTAGGCCCTCTCCAATTTATGTTCCAGTCTTTCAATCAAATGACTCCCTGGTTGCTAAGGTAAACAAGATCTTAGCAACCAGATAGCTGTTGAAATCTCAAACTGGAGAGCTGCTCAACGAAAGGTACCCTACAAATAATACAAAATTGCAAAGTTTCTCAGAATAGAACTTTCTAGATTATATTAACAGTTAACAGTGAACAATCCCTTTAATTAAAGACTAAAGATTAAAAAAAAATTTGTTTTATTTTTGCCTAGTACCCCTTATTCCTATGGTACCTGTGCTGTTTTTAGTTCCAAAAGAATAGCACAATGGTCAAATCACCCGTCATTACTTCACCACTTCTAAATGAAAACAATGAAAACTATCGTGCTGAGCTATTGCCAGCATTCCTTTCATATCAGATTGCCACCAGAGTACACTTGATACACAGTGAAAGAAGCTGCAAACAAATAAAACAGACAAGAATACTGTTTACATATTGTATGCCTAGGAAAACTTATAATGAAGAAATCAATGCCTAGATTTACAAATCCAAGCAGAAAAGGCTGGATTGCTAAAATTCTAAAATTTTAGCAAGATATTACAAATATAACCTCAAACATCTATCACACTATTTTATATGTTATTTTCCTAATTGATTCCCTTTGATTAATTGTACTCTCATCACTAGATAGAAAGTGACGTGGTGAAATTGGTGAAAGAGTATCTTATGCTCTATATACACATATAGGGGCCCATTCACTAAGCTCGAGTGAAGGAATAGAGGAAAAAAACTTCGAATTTCGAATGTTTTTTTTTTGGCTACTTCGACAATCGAATTGGCTACTTCGACCTTCGACTTCGCACTAAACGTTTCGAACTAAAAATCGTTCGACTATTCGATAGTCGAAGTACTGTCTCTTTAAAAAAAACTTCGACCCCCTAGTTCGCCACCTAAAACCTACCGAGGCCAATGTTAGCCTATGGGGAAGGTCCCCATAGGCTTTACATGGTTTTTTTCATCGAAGGAATTTTGTTCGATCGATGAATTAAAATCCTTTGAATCGAAGGATTTAATCGTTCGATCGAACTATTATTCCTTCGATCGAACGAATTGCGCTAAATCCTTCGACTTCGATATTCGAAGTCGAAGGATTTCAATTCGGCAGTCGAATATCGAGGGTTAATTAACCCTCGATATTCGACCCTAGGTAAATGTGCCCCATAGTATGTGTATAGATACATGCAGGGCATGCTGCTATTCTTCACATAGATATTCTAGATGACAACATCTGAATTAATCTTTATTTCTTTGACAGAGCAGCTAATCAGGAATATTTTGCTTTTATTTCTGTTTCATTTACTAGTGATTTAAGAGAACCCTATAAATTGGCATTTCATTTTATTACAGAACTTAGTTTACTGACAGCTTCTGATAAATAACCCATAGGCAGTTTAATAAGAATGTTTGGGGGAGAAAACTAGACACAGGTATATCACTGGTCTAATAGCTGTTTTTCCTCCTGTGTAATTCAGTTATCGGAGAGGTGCCCAAAACTGTCACTGCTGCCTACCATTCAGTTTAAAGGAAAATGCCTCATAGCCCCATAAGAAGCTCTTATCTGTTCAGTGCCTCCCAAAATACCCTGGTAGCCTTAATAAATGGGGTAGGCCCTATATAAATATGGTGATGTCTGCCTAATGTTGAGAGGAGGTTTCCAGCACCACTGCCTCTGCAAGAAAATGAAGGTGCAGTTCCAGACTTTTCAGCCCAAAACACTCCTTAGGGCAAGTGCACCCTAAAAAGTGCAATTCTTGCTGATTGCTTTATTCTGTCTCTATATCCTGCCTTCCATTCTCTTTTCCATAATTCTGTTTTTTATTATCTGCCGTCCTCCTTTCATGACAGCCACCCTTTTCCTCTTCTCCTGCCTTCCAATCTCTTTCTTTATCCCTTGTTCATCATTCTGTTTTTGCATGCATACTGTATCTGTAGTTTTCTCCTTTTCCTTTGTGCCCAGTCTTCCATATTTTCTTTTATATATCCTTCCTACTGTCTTCATCTTCATTTCCACCTGCCATTTAATTTTTTCTTACCGTCCTCATAGATCGTGCCAACACACACTGTTTAGACACATGATAAAACAATGGAGGATCACTTCTAGCATTCCAATTATTATTCCAATTAATGGTGGTGGAACTCCTAAACATATGTCAACATTATTCCATGGGAATAGCAGAAGGGGAGTTAAGATGGACTATATATATATTGAATGGACATTTCCTATATTTCATTAATTTTTTATTAAAAATTTTTTTTATTTTGCTTTTTGCATTTTTATGTTTTCGTTTTTGTTGCTTTTTAGTTTATAGCCTCATTGAAGCACCCCCTCAATATAGATATATGATGCTGTGATAGCCTTTCTTGTGGCATACCAGAAAGGCGTGCAGAGACTAGCAAAGGTCTATGTGCCTTTCTGGTATGTCACAATAAAGGCTATCATAGCATCTTAACTCTGGGGTGTACTGGACACCTACTTTCTGCAACTCATACTGTTTAGGGTATCTGGGATTCATACAGCTTGAATATTGAGATAGATTTGAACAGTTGGCAAGTTTTTCTGGATAAATAGCACTGTCCACGAGTAGAATATTACAAAATCTTTGTTTTAGTCAGTGTTGTAACTGTCTGGGTCAAGGCAAGTGTTCCAAAAAATCTTTTTAACTTTCCACTTTTGGATGGTGCTGTTTATCATTTTTCTTTGCAGTTTGTCAAATCGATTGTGGCCATTGAGATATTGGCACAAAAGGATATTTGCATGTTCCGACCGGATCTTCTCATTACATTTTCTATTAGGCCTGTTGGCATCTCCTGCTAAAGACAGACAGCAGTGTAGGAGCCTCTAGCACTCCAGCAAAGCAGCTGTTATTTCACCAATAAGTCATAAATTCCTTACATATTGTGAATTATCTGCAAGAAGAAACAGGTCTATGCTTTTAAGGCTCTAACTTTTCCATTAATTTAGGGAAACTAAAATTTCTAGTTTGTTATAAAAAAACTTTAACAAGTTAAATACTAGCTTTGATTGCTAAATTGCTAAAGTGATGAGCCTTGCATAATCCTAGAAGAAAGTGCTCATTTTTTAGTATGGAGCAAAGTTACTCAGATGGCTGCAAATTTTGATTGGCAACTCCTGTTTATTAACAGGAGTAACTGCAAATTCAAGTGCCTTGGTAGAATCGACAATGACAATTTTAGCAGCAACACTTGACTCATTGGCTCCTGAGTTATACTAATCATAATGAGGCTCCAACAAGGTACAGCAGAGGTGCCCTGTAAGCATCTATACCCTCTGTAGCAATGATACTCACCAGCCCTCTATGCTAGTGGGTCGTTATGCTGGTGCCAATAGCTGCTTACTAAATAAGCCCTCACAAACTCCTAGATGATCTCAACCCAAGAGAATTGGAACTTTTTAAAGATCATATGTAAAGTGCCGCTTAACATGTCAACAATAAATAATAATGATCTATTCCTCCTCTAGCTATTTTTCTGTGATTCATCTCTCCCTAATGTTGCCTCCTTTTGTGGTTTTCTGATATAGCACTCATCTTCATTGGGATCTCCTACTTAAAGTTCTGAACTACAAGATGTTCCAAGAGAAAAATTACCATCTTTTTGTACATTGGGTGGTCATCAGGCACTAATTATAGCACTTCTATACACATGCAAAAGAGAAAGTAAAACATCCCATAAATTGTTTGCAATTAATAGTGTTCTTCAAACTATATTAGTTTTTTTTATAATTAAAAAGTAAGATTATTGATTTAGTGTGCAAAGTGTTCTTTTTTTTCTCCATATATGACTGTATAATACATTAACAACCTATGAGTGTGAACAAAGTTGCATAAAACTCATTTGCATTCCTGGGGAATTTATTGTCTTTTAATCTACAAAGGGCATAACAATATGGGCAGCAGACTCAACAGCTACTGTAGAGCCCAGTCATATAGGGGGTACAGTGGGCTCCAGGCTTAACTTCAATATATTTTTATGATATTAAAATACTATACATTTCAGGGAGTATAGGGCAGGCAGAGTATGGCACACACAGGGAGTATAGGGCAGGCAGAGTATGGCACACACAGGGAGTATAGGGCAGGCAGAGTATGGCACACACAGGGAGTATAGGGCAGGCAGAGTATGGCACAAACAGGGAACATAGGGCAGGCAGAGTATGGCACACACAACGAGAAAAGGGAAGGCAGAGTGTGGCATACACAAGGAGTATGTGGAGGGAAGAATTGAGCAGGAGACATGGAAACCTATCAGGACCACTCTATAATAAACAGTTGATACTGTGCTACATACAGTGACACAATGTGGGCATTTATAGTCTGGGTCTGAGTTGTGGACAGTCCAGGGCTTTACAGATAGGAACAATGCAGGAGTTTACTGTCTGAATTTAAGGTGTAAACAATGCAGGGGCCATTTAATCTCAGTACTGATCTCTATTAAAGCTTACAATAGGTAATAAGTCACAGCAGCCAGACAAGGGAGGACTGCGGGCCGCCAGTTGACCAGCACTGTATTATGTAATATGTTTTTGACTCTGGAATTCCCAACCAAATCATATATCGGTTCTACTTATAGTAGGATAAATGAAATGCTAACATTGCACTGGTCCATTTCTTGAACAAATCATGTGTGTTAAATTGTAGGATATGAGAAGTATAATAACAATATAATGTAGCTTTTTTATTGCAATTCTAGACATCGATAAACATAATGAACTTTTCCGTTTCACCTAAACTGCCCAACCACTGCACACTGCACAGCGTGGCTAACCTTCATGGAAGCCGTTTCAACTGAAAGTTGTGCAAACCCCATTACATAAGGGGGCAGATTTAATAAGGGTCAAATTGAAAATTAGAATTTTCAATTTTTTTTATGGTCTAAACTGTCAAATTCGACTAGTGAATTATTCAAACTTGAATCAAATTTTTTAAAAAATTAGATTTTTGAGAGTAATCAAACTCTGACCCTTTAAGAATTTGAATTTGACTATTCGGCACCTAAAACCTGCCAAATTCATGTATAAGTCAATGGGAGAGGTCCAGTGACCAATTTGAAGATGGTTGTAGCCTTCATGACATTCGAGAAAAACTTCAATTCAAGTTTGGTCAAATTCGGATTGAATTTGATTCGAGATTTCGGGTCGGTAAAATTCGTCCGTGAATAGAGTTTTAAAAAACTCACAAAAATTTGAAATTCGACCCTTGATAAATCTGCCTCTAGGTGTGTAAAGACCTATAATCCAGTGTATCCGTTTCTCCCATTAGTGCATAAGAAAAGTCATCAGCAAACCTGAAACTGAAAAACCTTATTTCTGAATGAGTTCCCGTTGCAGTATGCAGCTTTCCTTCTTTCTTCACTTTCTTGCTATGAAATGGACGGTTTTAGTTGGATTACCATTAATAGAACGCATTCTTCATTTCTGATATGAGGCAGATATACTTGTTCATATTGTTTTCTTGCTAGATTTGACTTCAGTTTGCTTACAGGATAGTGTTCAGGGGTCAGCAGAGGCTCCTGTGCATTCATATTGTAAGGGCAGTACATTGCTACTACCTTCCATCTAAAGGAGAGCGTAACCCATAGGAGCATTACCATGGGTTGCTAAGGACCACTGTGCAAATGTAGGCCAGTACTTTACTATAGATATCAAACAGAGAACCACACACAACTTGCAGTGCTTTTCCGCAAAGACCAAAATATCTACATTTCCAGGGGGAACCCCCATACAGCTTTTGCAGTGACACAAATTGTTGGACTGGGCCGGTGGGTTGCTGGGAAAAACTCCGGTGGGTCCCTGGCCCTAGTGAGCCCTGCCATTCTAGATCGGCCACCTGGATTTCTTCCTGGGGCTTCTGTCTCAGGGCCCCCCTCCAGACCCTGAAGGCTACCGGACTGCCGCTCGTGGGCACAAGTGCGCACTCGCGCATGCGTGTCAGCACAGCTTTTTGCCGCAACCAAACAGTGCGTGCGCGAGCGTGGTGGGGGAGGGTTGCAGGACGGGAGGCAGTGAAGCAGCAGTCCTCAGAGTCTGGAGGGGAGACCCTGAGGCAGACGCCTCGATGGGCCCCAGGCCCCCCAGTCCAACCCTGTATATATTGACCTTATGGTGTCCACTACAATAAGATAATTAGGGGGGTCTATGCTGCCAGTCCATACTGGGTAGTAGAGTACCAGGATCTTGCCCCACTTCATAGCACACAGTTAAATAACTATCCACCAAAAATATATATCCCGTGACTCATAGTCCATAAAAGTCCAAATGTATTCAACTCTTGTTGTGCCCACTGGCAAAGGGGTAGCTTCCCTTGGTTAATGTAGGGTTCCATGGCACATTGGCAAGGAAGTGTCTGTGTAACCACTTAATATATGGCTTTTTGAATTGAGTTTTTGTGCCTAGAGGCTACATCTATAGTAGTAAATAAAGCACTAAAGGTGATTATGTAATAAAGATGAGTCTAGTCACTATAATGCAGACACCTAAGCAAACATCTTATTGAATTCTATGGGTTATTGTGCCTGTGCCAAGATTGTGCATTTTATTACATAAGTGATATCTCTCCTTATCGAATGCTTGCTACTGCATACACAATCCTCCAGCTTAAATATCCAACTAAGATACAGTATTACAGAAACTGTAGTCTAAGATGTCTATACACTGTTCACAATGTCCAACCAATAGGCAACAGTTTAATCAATCTGATACTGTATAATTTGGCCCCACATACAGAGGGTAAATCTTTATTGACTGACTCATTGCCTGTTGGGTTAGGAACAGACAACACGTAAGATTAGTAGAAGGTTGAATTGTGGCTGATGACCCTACACCTGCCAACCAGCCTGTTTTTTCCTTTCTTCAATTGACATGAGCCAATCACTTGTTGGGTATAATCATAGCGTTTGCATGGTATGAACACTTCACTAAATTTAGAAAGCAAAAATGCTTCCCTTTAATTTTTGCAGACACTTTGTAGCAAATTTTTTTATTTTTTTTTATTTTTTTAGTCTTTCTTGTATTGTCCTGCTGATATTTGTATTTCATGGGTAGCGCCAGCATCCCTTGACTGTTGTCAGTGTACTGTATAGCTCCTCTGTTCCCACCCCTGTTATTTAATCTTCTGTGACAGCAGGCATGCTTGTGGAACAAGTCAGCAAATCTGGAACTGCCTCTGTTTTCATTGCCTGCATTAATGAGCAACACCCGAGACTGCCTTGCACAGCAGAGATGGGAAACCCATTTAATACTACTCAATGGTTTGGTGCTTTGTAAACAAAAGACAAAAAGATTTTCCTTTTTTTTGTTTGACTAAAAATCCCAACACCCAAGTTATTTGCGTAGCCAGGTTTTGTATTTTTGCACAGCCATCTGTGAGCTATCAATGCCTGTCTGTCCACACATTGACTTCCTTCGTGATTTGAAAATATTGTCTCAATCTGTAAATAAAGAAGGTTGTAACTATAACATGGATGAAAGAGTCACGTCATTCCGTTTACTTCCCGCCTCTCAGATAGTAGGAACAAAATAGCAATTCTTTTGTCTGTATGAACCCTTAACATCCTCCCTCTAATATAAGCTTTGGAAAATGGCATTGCTGCAAAAGCTCCAGACAGCAACAGAAGCAGCATTCTTTTGGAGGCATGTAATATGTTTCATTAGAGCAAAATTTGTTCTCAAAGACCGTTGCGAATGTTAGCGGCCATGTTTGTGTCCTTTTTTACCGATTACGACTTTCTCACACAGTTTGCGACCAAATGGCTTTTGCAAACATTCGCAATGTATGTAATAAAATTTCTCAATCGCAAAGCTTATTTCTTGACAAAATATTTGCTTCGGTTTAAGCAAGTTACACCCTAGGCAGGTCAATGAAGTCAATGAAGCCTACCATCAGATAAGGTTCAGTTATAAACAGCTTTCAGTTTCTAGTATTCCACAGTAGTCAATTTAAAGGCACTCATTTACTTGTAACACTTGCAGGAGTGCAGATACCAAGATCTAACAAGCTGAATGCTGCTCACATTTACTTGCTCTTAATTGTGTAGTCTAGGGGTCTATTTATTAAACCTCAAAGTTTTTAGAGGAAAAAACCCTCAAATTTTTCGATATTTATTACACGGTGCAGCTGCTAAAAATTAGAATCCGAAAATACTCCAGCTAAAACCTGTTGAAATCATGTAGAAGTCAATGGCAAATTGAACATGTTTTTTGACTTTCAGGCTGTTCGACGTTGATTAACGTTCGATAATCTGATAAGTTTGAGTTGTCGATGAGACAATTCGAAAAAGTTGCACTTTTTTCCCGCCCGACTCAAAATCACATATATTGGTAAATTAAGAGGGTTTTGGGAGTTTGGTCGGATTTATTTTTGATATTATAGAGAGAAAAAGTTGAGTTTTAGTAAATACCCCCTTAGTCTCTAGAAACAAGATACAGTAGTTAGATCTGAACAGGGACCAGAGCAAGTTGTATGACACCCTTTACAGGCCTAGGGTAAAAAATGAGAGGGAAGGTGTGGAGCATGCAAGCAGTAATCTTTGCCTTTTGTTGCTTTAGGAATCTTGCAAACTGTGTAAATACTGTATCTACTCTCACAGCATGGGGGCTTGAGACCAGTTGAAACTGCACAATTATGCAGTTATATTATTATATTATACTGTACCAGGAGCACTTTTTAAAGCTCTATAAATTAAATTACATGTATATAACCGTCAAACATGCATGAAAGCAAAACTAAAATATAAAATGTGATCCATGTGCACCAGCTCCAGACCCTGAGCAAGGGAAGCATTAATCGTTGTTTGAATAAAAACAGGATAGGCACTCAAAAAAACACATAGGTCATCAAAAAAATATATTAAGAACATAAAACCTAGCCATTGCAGACATATTCATTTTTTGATGCATTTTTAGTGCTTTATTAATGCGTTGTAAAGACAGTTTTCTAAACTCAGTGGGGGGTCATTTATAAAGTTTGTGCAGCGCATATTTATTTGCAAATGTATTGCCCATGTTTTTTCCTGAACGCTAAATTATTGCACTGCTGTGCCCATCTTTCCATTTTTGCGAATTCGCATTGCGATTTTTTTTTTTTTTTTGCAAATGAGTTGGGTGTTTGCGTGAGTGAGGCCACTTTGCGATGCTGTTCTGCGAGAGAATATCGTTGACAGCAATTGAAATTCCCAATTTGCAAAACTGTTTTGTGAATATTTTCTCCTCCACCAAAGTTGTGGCATAAGTGTGTGCACAAATATTTGCAATTTGCGATTTATTTTTTTTTCCATAGTAAGCTCTTGAAATAAGGTCTTGAGCTGTATTAAAAGGGGAATTGATTTACGGCAGGAAAGGGTCATTCTTCCACTTCTTAGAGCACTTGTAAGGCCCCATCTAGAATATGCCGTACAGTTTTGGTCTCCATCACTCAAACAGGACATTATTGTATCAGAGAGGGTACAGAGAAGGGCAACTAAGCTGGTAAAAGGTATGGAAAATCTTAGCTATGAGGAAAGACTGGCCAAATTGGGGATGTTCATGCTGGAGAAGAGGCGCTTAAGGGGTGATATGATGACTATGTATAAATATATAAGGGGATCATATAATAATCTCTCTAATGCTTTATTTACCAGTAGGTCTTTCCAGCTGACACAAAGTCACCCATTCCGATTAGAAGAAAAGAGGTTCCGCCTAAATATTCGGAAGGGGTTTTTTACAGTGAGAGCTGTGAAGATGTGGAATTCTCTCCCTGAATCAGTTGTACAGGCTGATACATTAGATAGCTTTAAGAAGGGGTTGGATGGTTTTGGGCAAGTGAGGGAATACAGGGTTATGAGAGATAGCTCATAGTACAAGGTTTTTTGCCTTCCTCTGAATCAACTAGCAGTTAAGCAGTTTAAAATAGAGTTACAACAAGGTTGAACTTGATGGACGTGTATCTCTTTTTTCAACTACTACAGGAGAGGTTTTAGAAGAAGAACTCACCTAAACAGGACACAGAGATAGAATGAAGAAAAACAATAAAATATTTAGTAAAGAGGATATTGCCAATAATTAGCTGCAAACTACTAGAAGAGTTAAAAAATTATCATGCAAAAGAGGCAAGAGTTAAAATCATTTTGATGTACAAAATAGAAAGCGAAATTGTGCAAGTGAAGCTGCAGTGGGTATGTACTATTTGGTTGCTGCAGAATGCTTTATTGTGAAGCCATAATCCTTCAAGCAGGTAAGTCCCAACTTGTTTTTCATTATAAACTGTCTGATTTTGTTTTTTTTTTCACTGCAGCAGTTTCACTTTTGACCACTCTTAATCTTGCCACTGCTTTTTAATGAGGGTGTGCCCATCCTCTCTGTAATTCCTCCGTGTGTCTTGCTGTCAAATAATTTACCTTCCCAAACCCAACTAAACCTGCCTGGCCGCATTCTCTCATGCTGAGAAGCAGCATAATGAATTGCTTCTGGCTTCCTTGCCCATCAAGTGAAACTAAGACTTGCAGCAGGATGAGAAATCTGTAAGTTAAACCTACGTTAAAATGTAGAATATGGTAGAAAAGCTGCAATTGTTACATATAGTAGTGTCCACCTTGGCATATTGATGTCATCTATTTATCTTCAGAGTAGGCTCCTTTTCACCACAAGCTAGTAATGTGTGAAAGTATGCACTGTGTCTGTATATCCTGCTCAGTGGATTCATATTCAAGGGGATAAAGCAGAACGTATACAATGAAATCCAGAGAGGTAAAAGTGATACCAGTGAAATAATCCATCTTGCTCCATGTAGCAAACTGTTCTGCAGCTGGCTGGACAAGAGAACCGGGCCCTATAACAACAACAACGTTTGCTGCATAACACGTGTAGCTAGGTAACTACCTCAATGTCAGGTTTGTACAATGGCAGTGGTCAGGGGAGTTGAGCCCATGCAACATCAATACAAAGTACTTACTACTGTAGTACAAATGCACATCTGACTAAATATGTATTTCTAGAAATGGGCGAATTTTTCCGGTTTCGCCGAAAAATTTGCAAATGTCCAGTGAAAAATCAGCGAAACACGAATTTTGACGCCCGCGTCAATTCTGATGCTCACGTTAATTTTGACGCCGGTGTTAAAGTTAATGGGTGTCTGAATAATGTTGAGGCGCGATGGTTTTGAAGCAAGCGACTTTTCTGACACACGTTCAAAATTCTAAATTTTCGTAGGGTTTCACAAATCTATTCGCCGTCAGCGAAACATAGAAAATTGCGGCGAATTCGCACCTGGTGAATTTACTCGCCCATCACTATGTATTTCTAGTACTGTAATAGTCAGAAATGCAGCTGCAGCATTTCCCAGTCATAGAAGAACAGTATGTACCTATTCTGACTGTGGCATAATCATCAGGTACAATATGACTTGGATATGCCTCTTGGCCACATGCCAAAAGAATGGCTACTTGTAACGCACTGCTTACGACATTCATCTGCAAATGTCTTACCTGACACTTGCCTGCTTGCATTGAACATTACTAGGCAACTTAAGCAGCATTGCATCCATAAATGCCCAAGCTTGTGTTGGCTGAGTTGAAGTGCTGGAGGCAGTATTCCCCAATTTTGATGGTGGCTTTAATTGTCGAATTCGATGATTACCCGTGCCCACCCAAGCAGCCACACAGTGAGCTTACTCAGCACAATTTAGCTATAGTATTGTGTCTCATTAACAGACTGCAACAGGCAAACTGGAACGTGACACTACTATAGATAAGTACAAATATGTGAGTAAGTGCATTATGTATGACATTTTAATTAGCACCACTCTGCAAACAATTTTCTGCCTAGTGTTGCGTCCTGACAATCTTGTCTGTGATACTACAGGGAATCTTACAGGAAACAGTTAATAAAATCCTTCAGGCAGTATTCACAGTCTGAGAGTGCAATTAATTATCCATTAGGCTTAATGTGGACATAAATGGGCTGATTTACATTACATCAACTAGTAATCATATGGGCCATCAATACACCAATCTCACTAATCAGGTTAATAAACTAAATCATTACTTGGAAACCTGTTCTATCCACTAATTTGCTAGCAGAAAATCCATATGCATGTGGCAGTGAGGACCATTGAGAAATCTTCAGTTTTACCCGATTAATAAGTATTTGATTTTTCAAGACAGTTCTGGGTATTTACGGATATAAATTAAGGCTAAGTGGACAGATTAAATGGTGTGATGATATAATATGACTAAGAATATTACATTAGTATAAAGAATTATGGAATGAAGGCAAAGAGTAAATTAAACACTGCTCTTAATTAATATACAATGTAATGACAATTAATCCAAATCTACATTTAAATGGAGTCTATGGGCTAAACCAGCTCTGTATCTAATAAAGCAAGAGACAATGGCCTGATTTACCTACTTACTATATCAGATGTTTGTGGTCATCTGTTCATTTGTTCATTGGTTGCAATTAGTAACAACACTGGTTTAAGCACACAGGAGAGTAATTTGCCCCACCCATGTTATAGTAGTTCTGTGACTCTTGGTCCTAACACAAAATAAAGGAATATTTACTCAGTGCTCCTATACTTGCCTGATGGTCTGCATTCATTGTGATCTGAAAAGTTGGATATTGGATTATAAATCGGTCATGATATTTGTACACCAGCATACTCCATTTTATTGCCATTTTATTGACTATTATGGTACAGGTATGGGACCTGTTATCCAGAATGCTCGGGACCTGGGGTTTTCCAGATAACTGATCTTTCCGTAATTTGGGTCTTCATGCCTTAAGTCTACTAGAAGTTCATTTAAACATTAAATAAACCCAATAGGCTGGTTTTGCTTCCAATAAGGATTAAGTATATCTTTGTTGGAATCATGTACAAGTTAATGTTTTCTTATTACAGAGAAAAAGAAAATCATTTTTAAAAATTTGGATTATTTGGATAAAATGGAGTCTATGGGAGCTTTCTGGATATCGGGTTTCCAGATAAGGGATCCTATACCTGTAGTAGTTTGGCAATTGGACCTGACCTGTTTGCCATGTATAAGGCAATAAAGTGAATTGCTTTCTGCTTGGTGGGCAGCAAATACAATTAGTTGTCATCTTTTTGTAGAGGACCATTATTCTGAAATTTTTTCTGGATTTTAAATTTTTTGGCACCCTATACTATTAATATTAGGAAAGACACAAACAGGTCTAAATGTAAATCAATACATTCCATGGCACACCAAGATAGAAAATCAGAAAGAATATTTCATTTAATTAATTAATGTTTTATGTATGCACCTTTCTATTGTACAGTGCTACTGAATATGTTTCCGATTTATAAATACCTGTTAACTGTAATAATAAGAAATCCAGCCATCTCTTGCAGATACAAGGCTTACTGGCTTACCATAAGCTAATACTGGGGTTGCCACTTTCACGGTTCACTTAATTTGTGAGTCAACACTTCCCTTGGAAGTACCTCTTCCTTCCTTTATTCTGACTAACACGTCAAAAGAGAAGAATGCAGTTTCACAGTCAATCATAGTTGTGTATGTGTGCCACTGTAGGAAATTCTCTACAGTTCACCAATTCCCTAAGGGAGGGATGTCTCCCAGTTGGCACAAAGGTGTTATAGATATTTCATAATTAAGGAAAATGTAATTTATAATGCTATCTCCTTGACCTCCACCTGAAGAAAAGGGCAAATGGTGTCAGGACCCTACGGTATAAAGAAAAATTGCCACCTGAATACACACCAATAACATCTAACAGTCTTGAGTTGTCTAAGCATAGTAAAAGGCAATTATTAGATCAACTATTAGTTGGTCAGCAGAGCACAAATGGGTGTGTAAGTGTTGAGTAATAAGCCTTGTGAATAATATGGTTCTAGAACCCCTTGATTTTAAGGGTTTAAGGGTACGAAATGCAAATGCAAGAACTTGAATATGTGAATTCAATTTTACACCCAGGGGCATTTTACGACTATTGTATGTTGTGGTTACTATTGTAATTGGCAGTGGGCAGAGTTTGTATGTTATTTTCTAAAGTACGATTTTTTTCTGGTTTTTAGAGTTTTAAAGGGGAAACACCATTTTTTCGTAGAAAAAAAAAAACTTGAATTTTTCGAGATTTATTCAACCACAAGGCTGCTAAAAGTCCAAATAAAAAAGTACTCCATCTCAAACCTGCCAAAGTCATGTAGAAGTCAATGGCAGATGTCGCTTTTACAATTGGAAGATATCCTGATCTGTGCTGGGTTTCATACAAAATTCTGAAAAATTCATGGTTTTCGGGTGATTTATCAAGTATTTTCTAGCACCAGATTTTTTCAAGTTCATTTATTGAAAAATAAGGTAAAGATGGGGATGGGAGTTTGGACGACTAGTGGTTTTACTAAAATAATGAGACATTTTCAGATTTTAGTAAATAACCCTTTAGGGAGTTAATTACTAAATTCTGATTGCAAAAATCCCCAAAGAAAATTGTGATTTTTTTTTTAGTATAAAATCGGACTTTTAAAAAATCATGAAATTTTATGAATTTATTATACCCCGAGGAGAAGTCCCAATGATTTTTTGATGTGCACTGTTTTTCGTGCAATAACCCGAAGATTTTGGAGTTTACGGGGAAAAAACATACAAAATCTGAGTTTTCGAGTGAAAGCAAATTTTTGGGAAAATCTAATAATAAATACGTCGAAAAAACCTGTGCGGATTAGATCAGAGTTTGTATCTGGAAATGTTTAGATAAATTCGGATTTTGATCAATAACCCCCTGAATGTCTGTAGTATGAACATCCTAATGCCCTATTAATAGGCTGGTCAACCTCTGCGAATGTGTTAAAGCAAAGGGGTCGTTCTAGTAGTTCTGCTGTATTTACTCTGCTTCTGCTACATTTCTTTATTAGATTAATGGTACCCATGGTATTTTTCTTGCGGAGACCTTCCCAAATGCTTGCAATTGTTTAGAATCAATGGGGGTCATTTATAAAGTTTGCGCAGCACATATTTGTTTGCAAATGGTTGTATTGCCCATGTTTTTCCCTAACCGCTAAAAAATTGCACTGCTGTGCGTCTTTCCGGTTTTTGCAAATTCACATTGGTTATACATTTTTGCAAATGGCTCACAAATGAGATGGGTGTTTGTGTGAGTGCGCCCACTGTGCGAGGTTGTTGTGCGCGAAAATATCGTTGACGATAACTTAAATTCGCAAAACTGTTTTGTGAATATTTTCGCCGCCAAATTTGTGGCGTAATTCAGTCGCAGAGTGTGCACATAAATATTCACAATTTGCAAATTTTGACATATTTAAAAACTTTTATAGATGGAAAAAAAAAAATCGCAATTCTATTTGCACCACACTTATTCAGCTTTATAAATATAACCATGTGCAGGGCAAATATATTGACTTTGCGAACCAATGAGCCCCAGTGACTTTTATAATCAGTGGGAATCACCATGCGTTTGGCAGCTGAAAAAATTCCATGTCACCTCTTCTGGAAAATAATCACAGCGGCATCCAAAAGCAGTCATGTGGCTACAGGGAGCTGTGATGTAAGGGCTAAACTACATAGAAGAATTTTAAGGATGGTGTCCTACAAGCTGAATATACTGTAGTTATAATTGGGACTAAAAGAACAATCAAATATGTAATCTACATCATGACACGGCACACCTTTTGGAAGTGAACGCTGCATGATGCGCCTGCATCTGACAAGATAAAATCTGATCAATGGTATAACTAAATCTTACTGGGCCCCATAGCTAATTCAATTTGGGCCCCCAAAACATTGGTAAGTTGACCTATTGCACTAAGATGTTGGCCTTTCTGGGCCCCTTACACTCCTGGGCCCCCTGCAACTGCAGGGTCTGCTTCCTTTGTAGTTACGCCCTTGAATCCGATGGTGCTTGACAGACTTTTTCTTCTCATTAAAATATATTAACTCTCGGATGTTGATGCAGGAACAAAACACACCATCCGACTTTATCTGATCCGAATTACATTATAGTTACGGGGAGTCAGATTTTGCAGGATCATACAGAATATTGTGCTGTTGCTTGACAAGGTTTAGTAGGTCAGATAAAAATCAATGAATAAGTACAAATAAGGCATGAAACTGGTAGGGCATATGGAGATGACAACTATTTTAATGTAGCTTCAAATAAAGATTTTTTTAAAGGGGTCATGTCATGATTATTTCTATATTACACTGTTACACTGCAAATGATTCACTCCTAACCCAACAAGTATATTTTTTTTTTAACTGTAATATTGGTGTGTAGGCAGCCATCTCAGGTTATTTTGCCTGGTCATGTGCTTTCAGAGAGGCCAGCACTTCATTATGGAACTGCTTTCGGGCAGGCTGTTGTTTTTCCTACTCAGTGTAACTGAAGGAGTCGCAGTGGGACATGGAATTTTACTATTGAGCTCTGTTCTTAGATCTACCAGGCAGTTGTTATCTTGTGTCAGGGAGCTGCTATCTGGTTACCTTTCCATTGTTAGGCTGCTGGGGTGGGGGAGGGAGGAGGTGTCATCAACTTGCAGTACAACAGTAACGCCTGACTGAAGTTTGGAAGAACATTTGGGAAATTGACAATATGTCTAGCCCCATGTCAGATTTCAAAATTAAATATAAAAAAATTGGTTTGTTCTTTTCAGTACAGATTTTTGCTGGAGCTACACTAACTGATGTGTTTTGAAAAAAACAAACATGTTTTCCCATGACTGTATCCCTATTATTTTTGTGGCCTTTGTGGAATCCTTGAGTGCCTAAATGCCCATTTTCTTGGTTTGTCGGATTACCACTCCCTCTGCTGAGGGTCTGGAGCTGGTACACTAGGACAACCTGTGCTGTTGATATGTTAAGAAGATCACATCTGACCCACAAAATATCATCAAAATCTCCCAAATAGTTCAGCTCTCTATGTAAACACCTGTTTATCAGGAAAGATTTATACAGTAAGGGCTAAAATACACAGGTGATTTTGATCAGATTTTGTGGATCAGATTTTATCTGTCAAGTGATTTTGTAGTATTTTACAAAATCTGAACCCCTTAGCTGTCTGTTGGATGGTATCTTTTGTTCATGCACCTACACCCAACTACCAATGGATTTCATTGAGAAATAAAAGTCTATGCAACTACTTTCCGATAGACAAGTTAGAAAAAAATCTATAATTTGTCATTGATCTGCAATCTATTGATCTGATACAATGCTACAAGATCTTCTGAGTAGTTTAGACCTTAAAGTGGACCTGTCACCAAGACACAAAAATCTGTATAATAAAAGTCCTTTTCAAATTAAACATGAAATCCAATTTCTATTTTTTATTAAAGCATTCATGGCCGTTGTAAGCTCATTTAAAAATCCCAGCTGTCAATCAAATATTGTCTACCCCTCCTCTATGCCATGGGCATAGAGGCGGGGCAGACAATTACTTTCACTTTCCATTCAGCACTTCCTAGATGTCACTGCTCTCCCCGCATTCCCCTGTTCTCTTTATCATTTAATTGTGTAGCCAGTGCATGGAAATGGATAGCGGATCCCCCATTCTGGTGCACAGACAAGATTTTGAGATGATGCAAGGCTTGTCTTAATAACAGTGTCCACAAAATGGCTGCTGCCTGCTTGCTATCATTTTGAATTCCCAGACTGAAGGAAACAAGATTCAAATAATTTATATAGTGTAATTAAAGTTAATTTTGCTTGACTAATGTGATAAAATAGGATTTTGAATAATTTTTTTGGGTGATGGGTCCCCTTTAAGCAATGGTTTTTAGACTTCTTTGCCCAAGTTCCATGTTCATATATCTTTAAACTTATTCTGAGGACCTCAGAATAAGTTTAAAGATATATGGAAATATTGTTTTACCAGCCTTCAGCCATAGCTCTAAGGATACACAGAACAGGAAAGCAGCCTCATCCCAAATCTTACCTTGGCTAGGATTGCAGAAGTATCTTAGAGACTCAGTAGATTTTCTCACTTTCTCTCCAAATATATGTATGGTATTGTTTGAATGTTACATGTTCCACAAAAACAAATATTATAGTTTGAATTCTGGTAAACCATTCATGGGTCCATATGGGAGACCTGTAGTCTTCAAAAATGCCTAGCAGTATATACTGTGGCTGCAGAAAGGCTCCGGACATGGGAGCTGACTGAGACACAATTGCTTATGAGCTGCCTGAGACACAATTGCTTATGAGCTGCAGGTTGTTCTCACCGCAGCACTTGCTTATCTTTGCGTAAATGCGAATGAGGCTCTGGCCACTGGACATTAAACAAATGCACTGCATTACAATACAGGAGGGGCACCAAGCTTAAAACCCCTCACAGCCAAACAAGTTTATTAGCATTACAAATGGTAGCAAAATCCTCAAATGAATTCAACTATCTCAAGTATATTTACAGTATGCTTTTTACTGGCGTGTAGCCACTATAGTAAGGGGAAAGCAATATTGACGATATAATTATAGGAGAAGTAAGTAGGATGCTCGAAACAGCTCCTCATAGACATGGAGGCCCATTTATCAAGATTCTGATTTTCGTGATTTTAGGCTTTGGGCACACGGGCTGAAGGCTTGGCTGCTCTCAGCTTGCACATTTTTTCAGGGTGAGAGCAGCAAATCCACTCCGTGGCCCATCCTTGTTCTTTGGAATTGATTTCACTTGTGTGTGCTCACACATGGAGAGAAGGTCTGCGTGAAAACACCTGCCTTTGCTTATTTGGGCTAATCTCTGCTGTGTGTGAGTGCACGCAAGTGGGAGCAATTCAAATCAACAAAGATGGGACACGGAGCGGAACCGCTGCTCTCAACCTGCAAGAATACGCAGGCTGAGAGCAGCTGAACCTTCAGCCCATAGTCGTAGTGGTTTTTTTTTTTTTGAAACAACAAAAGAACTAATATTCACTAAAACCCACAAATGCCAAGTCATTTATCAAAACAACTTAATATATAAGCACGAATGAAAAAGAATATGGAAACCTCAAAATCCTCTTTTTCAGAAGAATTTTCTTACAGATAAAAGTGTAGAAAAGCCCGAAAACCACTAAAATCACCAAGCAAAGAAAGATTTTCCAATTGAATAAGGACAGCTCCCATTGACCTCTGCATCTTCTATTTCTGTTTTTGTGGTTTGTCATTTCATAAATGACATATTTTTCATGATTGTGGGATAAAGAATCAATTCAAGGGAATAAAAACAATACAAACATTAGTAAATCGGCACCTTAGTGTGAAATCATGTGACCAGTAGATGCAAACTCTTGTCAGGTGTTTTTAGCCCTAGTTTATGTGGGCTAAACAGTCCTATGTAACATTGCCCTAAAAAAAATAAACAGATATATAGGTAGGGGTGCCACCTTTTCTGGAAAAAAATACCGGCCTTCCTATATATTTATCTTTTTTCCCTATTAATAACATTGGGATCAGCCATCATTTTTACCAACCGGGCCGATAAAATACCGGCCAGGTGGCAACCCTATGTACAGGGCTTCCTCAACTTACAAACATCCGACTTACATACAACTCACACTTAGAAACAGAGACTATTACAGTAACACACTGTGCTGTGGCGTAACTATAGAGGAAGCAGACCCCGCAGTTGCAGGGGGGCCCTGCTTATAGCAGAGGTCCCCAACCTTTTTCACTCATGACCAACATTCAGATATATAAAAAGTTAGGGAGCAACACAAGCATGAAAAATATTCCTGGGGTACCAAATAAGGGCTGTGATTGGCCATTTGATAGCCCCTATGTGGACTGTTTGGCAGTACACCTGTTTTTTATGCATCAAAAACTTGCCTCTAAGCCAGGAAGCAACATCCAAGGGGTTGGCAAGCAACATGTTGCTCACGAGTTACTGGTTGGGGATCACTGCTCTATATCTAATAAGAAAACCACTTCCTCCCCAGCCCCCTCCCAGCGAAGAAGGGGACACAATTTGGGGTGGGTATGGGTGGAGTCGGGGCTGGTGTGGGCGGAGTCAGGCACTGTAGAGGTGGGGCTTGGCGGGGGTGGTATAATGGGGATCAGGGTGCAATGGGCCCTTCTGAAGGTTTTTTTGCAGGGGGGGTCCGGCGTACTCTTGTTACGCCTCTGATACAGTGGTTTGCTTAGCCTTTATTAACATTTAGGGCAGATTTATCAAGGGTCGAATTTCAAATAAAAAAAAAAAAACTTTGAAATTCGAATAAAAAAAGAACAACCAATATTTATTAAAAAAAAAAAAAAATCTAAGTTTTTTTTCCTGGTGAATAGGCTGTTTTCGTTCAAATTCGAATCAAAGTAAAATCGAATTCGATCGAATTGGAATTTAAGTTTTTTTAAAAACAACTTCGATTTTTCAAAGTCCTCCGGCGATGCGTTTTCAATAGTCGCCCAAAGTTGCCTCACACTGCGTGTGCATTAACGCAGGCGACTTTGCATTGTAGCCTATGGGGAAAAACGCTGAGGCAGTTCGGGGAGATAGTCGCTCAAAAGACGAGGTGATTAGTCGCCAGGCGACAAAATCTCCCCGAATCACCTCGTGTGGCCTTAACCTTAAGGACATACCCTAGACCCTATCTTGTATGTAACCCGAGGACTGACTGTACAAATGCCTTCAGTTACGGCAAATACAAGTGTCACACTGGGCATATTGTGGTTTTGTGTCAGAAGATAATTGTCATTGTGCTCTTAGAGATAAAAGTCAGTGACAGTAGTTGTGTTTGTGGCACACGCAAACCGGCAAAAGGCCAAAGTACACCCAGCTGCCATTACTCTAAATGGTGGAATTAATAACAGCAATGGCTTTCACTGCAAAGCCAAAACAAAATTGCACAAACAAAAACAATCAAATGTAATTGCTATCTCCGCATGTGATTTGTTAATCACAATAAATGTTGTTTGTAATTATACACTGGGGGGGAGATCTGAATGTTAAGGCACAGCTCACGCACTGTATGTTCATCTTTCATTCCTTGGCAATAACAATGCATTTAATATATACAATTACAAAGTATCTGATTATATATGTCATGCAGTCAGCGTCTCTAGTTAATTCAGTGACTGCATTTGTTCCGAGCATTCCTCTTACTTCAAAGGACATGTATTTTCTTGTACTGCAATATAGGTGTTCCCTGAATTTACAGGTGAGAAAGAAAAATAATATTTTAGCATTTACAAATTGTGAATATGTACTAAGGGGCATATTTATAAAGGCATTGAAATACAGCAAACATTGGCAGTTAGCTGCACCTTCAAATCTACTTATTAAGGTGATTACTTTATGGGTGGTCATAGGAAACTTCTGCAGCAGAAACAAAACTTCTTTGTAGTTAAAGGGATTATGTCAGGATTTTTATGATGTGGTTTTTATTTCTAAATTACACTGTTTACACTGCAAATAAATCACTCTACAGTATACAATTTCATTGCTGAACCAGCAAGTGTATTTTTTTTTTAGTTGTAATATTAGTGTGTAGGCAGCCACCACAGGTCATTTTGCCTGGTCATGTGCTTTCAGAAAGAGCCAGCACTTTAGGATGAAACTGCTTTCTGTCAGGCTGTTCTTTCTCCTACTCAGTGTAACAACTATTGAGTGCTGTTTTTAGATCTACCAGGCAGCTTTTAGCTTGTGTTAGGGAGCTGCTATCTGGTTACCTTCCCATTGTTCTGTTGTTTGGCTGCTGGGGGGGGGGAAGGGAGGGGGGTGATATCACTCCAACTTGCAGTACAGCAGTAAAGAGTGACTGAAGTTTATCAGAGCACAAGTCACATGACTGGGGCAGCTGGGAAACTGACAATATGTCTAGCCCCATGTCAGATTTCAAAATTAAATAAACAAAAAAATCTGTTTGCTCTTTTGAGAAATGGATTTCAGTGCAGAATTCTTCTGGAGCAGCACTATTAACTGATACGTTTTGAAAACAGTATCCCTTTGATGAGTTCTTGGATCGAAGACACATCATCAAATGACGTACAGGTATAGGATCAGTTATAAGGAACCCGTTAATCAGAAAGCTACAAATTATGGGATGGCCATCTCCCATAGACTTCATTTTAATTGAATAATTTACATTTTAAAAAATAAGGGATGCAGTGGGACTTTATAGAAATGAATAATGTTTTATACCAACACACCTATAAAAAGGCCCCTAATATTAAATTAAGAATATTACTGACCATTCCTTTCCAGCCTTGCAGTAATAATAATACTTAAATAATACAATAAATATAAAAATAAGGGATGCACTGAATCCACTATTTTGGATTCAGGCGAACCCCTGAATCCTTCGCAAAAGATTTATCCGAATACCGAACTGAATCCGAATGCTAATTTGCATATGCACGTTAGGGGTGGGAAGGGGAAAACATTTTTTACTTTCTTGTTTTCTGACAAAAAGTCACGCAATTTCCCTCCCGCCCCTAATTTGCATATGCAAATTAGGATTCGGATTCGGTTGGGCCGTGAAGAAGGATTCAGCCGAATCCGAATCCTGCTGAAAAAAGCCGTATCCCGAACCAAATCCTGGATTCGGTGCATCCCTAATATAAATCCTAACTAAAGGGGAAAAAAAGATCTATATTGTTATTTTAAAAACAAGGTTACTTAACAAAATATAAATGGAATAAAGGATGGTATTTTGTGCAATATTGCTTCCTATGTCTGTATCATATTAAATCATCTACTGCTGCAATAACTGTGGAGGACATAAAAGACACAACATGATCTAGAACAGTGATCCCCAACCAGTATCTCGTGAGCAACATGTTGCTCTCCAACCCTGTGGATGTTGCTCCCAGTGGCCTCAAAGCAGGAGCTTATTTTTGAATTCTAGTCTTGGAGGCAAGTTTTGGTTGTATAAAAACCAGGAGCATTGCAAAACATAGTCTCAATGTAGGTTGACAATCCACATAGGGGCTACCAAATGGCCAATCACAGCACTTATTTGGCACCCCAAGAACATTTTTCATGCTTGTGTTGCTCCTCAACTCCTCTTACTTCTGAATGTTGCTCACGGGTTCAAAAGGTTGGAGATCCCTGATCTAGAATAACTAGAGATACATGATAATGTAGGGTAAAGAAATGCCTTTAAATTTCTAATGGTCCATGCTTTTGTCAATTTAGTCAATAAGAAATTCAAGAATGATGAAAAAGGTCCGTTCACCTTATATGTTAATAACATACACATTAATACACTTTGCAACTGGCCAATGAAAGATCCCACATCTCCAACCTAAAGAGAGTGGTGTATATATATATATATATATATATATATATATATATACAGTATATATATATACACAGTATATATATATATATATATATATATATATATATATATATATATATATATATATATATATATATATATATATATATATATATATATAAAAATGTTATTGTTACACCCATTGCGGTGGATGGAACTGGAGGTTCCTCTCATGTCAGAAACCTAAAATTACTTCCGTAGGGTGTTTACAAAAGAAGTTTCATTCATAGGTTACCACCTACAACCCATCCCACATTAAAAATCTGACTCAACCAGTAAGCAATACGATTTCACAGCTGGCTGCATTTTGTAACTGGAACGACTCTTTTGTGACAGTTTCTATTACAAATGTGTAAAGCTATTACAAGTAGTAAACAGTAAAGTATTTATACAGTAAAATACTGACTGAGCAGCTGGTACTTTCTTTGTATCCTTCAACGTGAAATCATAATATGAGCAAATATTACTACTGCTACAGGTATGGAACCTGTCATCCAGAATGCCTGGGACCCAGGGTTTTCCAGATAATGGATCTTTCTGTAATTTGGATCTTCATATCTTAGTCTACTAGAAAATCATCCTCATTGCTTCCAATAAGGATGAATTATATCTTAGTTTGGATCACGTACAAGGTACTGTTTTATTATTGCAGAGAAAAAGGAAAGGAGATTAAGGGTCAGGGCACACAGAAAAATCTCTTGTTCGGGGCGACTAATCTCCCCAAACTGCCTCCCCTGCCTTCCCGCCGGCTGTCCCGAAGTCGCCCAAAATTGCCTGACAAAGAAACTTAGAGCATCTTCGGAAAACGAATCTTTCCAAGCAGGGCCGATTTATAACTATAGAACACCCAACCCGATCCGCCCCCTGCTCCACTGGCACCCAACCCTCTCCCCCGTGCACCCGACCCTCTGCCCCCTGCACCTGACCCGCCGCCCCCTGCACCCGACCCTGCTGCGCCGACCTGCTGCCCCCTGCCCCCGACCTGCTTCCACAATCCCCATACACAACCCGTTACTCTCGTGCAGCCCCACTGCTCACCTCCATCACTTCAGTAGATTCTTGTTTGCCAGCGCTGGGGACTAGATGGGCGGGAGATTCTAACTGCCAAATCTCCTGCTCAGTCCCAAGTTTCAATGCAGCCAGCGGGCAGCATGCCGCCCCCAGCTCTCTGTAGTGCCATGCCCACCTAAGGGCTGGAGACCACAGGCCAAGTCCTTTTTATACAGGTCCTGCAACACCAAGGGGTAAATTTACTAAGTGGTCAAGATTCGCCATCGACGGATTCACACCCATCGCAAAACACTTTTCCAGGTGAAAATTCGCTGGGACAACGCTAATTTACTAGTATCCAAAGTTTCGCCCTGGCCGATGGACGCTGGTGAATTTTCTCTAGCGTTACTTCGCCAATGCAAGCAAATCAAATTGAAGATGTGCTAGCATTCAATTCTGCCTAGCACAAATTCGTTAGAGATCTTGCACTCAGGCTAATTTGCATACGGCGGGAAATTTAAAGTTGAATGGACCTCTTTCTATTACATGTTGCACTTCACCTGGTCTTAGCTGGCGAAGGCAATTTTGGCTAAAGCTAACGTTCAGTAAAATCCGCATTTTAGTGAATTTGCGGAGTGACGTCCATTCGCCAGACTGAAAAGTCGCTTGGCAATATAGTGCAAATCACCGCTAGCGTCTATCTCTTTCTCTAGTGACGCCTGCGCCTGTTAGTAAATTGGGGAAGTCCCTGCAGGCGGTAACTCTGGCGAATCAGCGTTAGTCACTTCGCACTTTAGTAAATCTGCCCCCAAGACCTAAGAAACACTATACTTCTGTCAATACATATGCATGCAGAAACCACACTGTTACCATCACTGATGGAATCAAATTGGTAACTTGCTTTCAGTGTTTAATAAAACAATGGGAACCCCATGTCTCAAGATATAGCTTCAAAAATTATTGATATAATACTTAGCAGTACTGCAGCTCAAATGTAAACGACTAAAATCATTGACACCGTGCTTCAATGTTCCTAATCAGTGGGAGTGTCCCTGACTGCACATGTACAAATCTCTAACACAGTTCAATTGATTTCCAACAGGCTACATAATTGTCTCCTCTTCAAATGATTGATCCCTCTAGTGCAATTTCACAAAAGTTGATTGGCCAGTTTAAAACCAGAACGATTGATAGCCTGATGTGGCAATTGTATTCACTTGCTTACCAAGAGGAGACCTGCATTGTTCAATCTCATAATGTGGCACATGAGCCTGTAGGCCAAGAGTCTCTTGTGCTGGATGGAACATATAAGCGAGTCCGGATTTTTTGAAAATCGAACCGCATTGTCGAGGGCTGTAAAACTGGATGTTCACAACCCTACAGTCATTACAGCACAGAATTATTTGCAAAACTTTTGGTACATCAAATATTTGATGGAAAACCACAGGGTGGGAAGGGGAAAACATATTTTACTTGTTTTTTACCTTGTTTTCACACGATTTCCCTCCCCACCCCTAACTTGCATATGCAAATTAGGATTTGGTTTGGCTGAGCAGAAGGATTCGCATGAATCCGGCTGAAGAAGGCCGAATCCTGAGCGAATCCCAAACCCATATAAAAACAAACAAACAAACATGGTTTCTGTTCTTTGTCCTTCTAGAAACAATAGGATGGAAGAATACAAATTGAAGGTTATTTCCAGTGGGGGTGCATAGCAAAAGCACAGAAATCTCTAATTGTAGTGTGTGTTAAACAGAGCTGTTACATAATGGCAATTTGAATGACAACCATCTAGAGAAGACAGAAGATAGATAGAAGACTATGGTAAATGCTTTCCTAATAAGATCAGTCCACAGCTCTTTAAACAAGATGTCAGTCATGGGAGATGCGGTGTCACCCGCATGAAGCTTCGGGCTGCAAACTCCTTTGCATGAAAGGTGAACTTTGTTTTTGAAAGGCAACAAGGTGCATCACTGTTGATAGAGACAAGCTTGAATGCTCGACCATGTTTTTTTGTGTGTTGGAGTAGTTGTCTACTTTTAGGGGCAGATTTATCAAAGGTCAAGGTGAAGTTTCGAAGTGAAAAAAAATTTTGAGCTATTTTTTGTGTACTTCGACTATGGAATAGTCATACTTCGATTCTAATTTGAAAAAACTTAGAAATTCGAAGGTCGAATTTTTTTGAAGTACTGTCTCATTAAAACTTTGACCATTTGCCACCTAAAGCTGCCTTAGTGCTGTTTTAGCCTATGAAAACTCCGAATTGAAGTACGATCGCATGATTCAAAGTAGGCCCACTTCGGCCCACTTCGACCCCAAAAAAACTTTGACATCCAGTCGATTGGTCTTTTTGAATTCGAAGTTCAACGTTTTATTAACTTTGACCTTCGATAAATATGCCCCTTAATATAAAGCATGTAAAATGGGATATAGTTGCGTGTACTGTGAACACTACTATTAACATACCATTGCACCTCAGTTATTATATTATTTTTCGTGTGGATATACAAAATGCACTGCAATGCAGAAGTGTGGGCCTGTGTATTTCTAGGTTGGACAATATGGAGACGCACACATGTCCTAATTTGGGTAACTCATTTTCATGATTCTTTGTGTTGTCTAATCATCTATGCAGGCTCACTTATGTGGAGCGCTCACCTCCCCAAATCACACTTTTGTAGTGCCAGGTGCTGTACTGTGAGACCCACTCCTGTCACCGGGTCAAGTCAATATCCAGAAAAATGCCAGCAGCACACTGAGTCTGGTTGCAGTATTGTTCAAAGATGAAAATTTATTAAGCCCATATGCAAAAAGGCAACGTTTTGAGCCTACCAGGCCATTTATCAAGCTTGATAAAGGGCCTGGTAGGCTCGAAACGTTGCCTTCGCCAGAAATCCCATCCGCAGGGACATCGCCAATTCACAAACAGGTGTAGGCAATAATTTCCAAGTGAACGAGACTGTCGATACTTTTCGTTCGCTCCCTATTGCCAGGTGACTTTTCCCTCTGGTGAATGGTCGTTACTCCGAAAATTCACTAAGATGCGAATTTTACTGAATGTAACCTCTTTCGCCAGAGTTTCCTTCGCCACCTCAGACCAGGAGAACTGAAGCTAGATCCTCCTCAATCTTATGTCAGTTATATCATATCCTGTATGCCGGAAATGCATTAAAGTTGTAAAAAACGCTGGCGACTTTTTTTTAAGCGGGATTGCCTTCAAAAGTCCTAACTATTAAACTTTTTTGGGTGAACATTTTGGGGGGCATGGGACATTCGTTTAAGGGTGGACTCACGTGTAGGCCATTATAGGCGTACATATGTTTTGTCTTTATTCAGGTTCCTTGGACATTTGTAATAAAAAATGGCCACTTTAAACATTTGCACCAACATCTCTAATAAAGACGTCCATACGACTTACAGTAAATGTAGCCGCCCTATTTAAAATAACCTAAGCGTAAGAGGACTAACAAAGTTTTTCTAGGCAGAAGTGATCACTAGAGTAGTTGCGCTTTAAAAACCTTGCATTGCCTAAGTAACTCTAGTTAAAAGTCGCCAGCGTTCGGCTCCCAGGACGCAAATTCGCCTTTTAGTGAATTAGCGTAGTGGTAACAAATTTTCGCCTGGGGAAGTGTGGCGAAACATTCGCTGGCGATAATTCGCCCTTTAGTGCATCAGCCCCCATTTCTCAATGCACACGCTTCTCCCTACTATTTTGCAGTGTCTTTAAAGGAAATAAAAAGATTTTCTAACATTTACTGGCCTTTGAATGTTATCCAAATGAGTGGAAATTATACACAGATGTAGAGTAGAGTACACACATATTGAACAGACCTTTTCTTGCAATGAACACCTACAGCACTGCATCTGTACTGCAAAGTTACGGGGGATCATACACCAAAGGGAACTCATTTTTAGGAATTCCTACACTGTCCTTGCAAACCTCCATGGCTTTCTCTAAAATAGCAGGTCTCTGGTTTTCCTGGACCTTGTGCTAACAAAAGGGTCAAGTTGCAATGTCAAATGCCAGCAGATTGTTCAGTACAGGGCACCTTACATGTATTTTGTATTTTTGCCTCTAAGTGCGTAATAAAGTTTGTTTGCACACATCTACAAACAGTAAAGCCAAATAAGTGCCGGACACTGCAGAAAAAAAAAATCTTAGAAAACAAACAAAAAAGCTATTCCGTAAACATGCCCCTAGCAACCTGGAGTAGTCTCTTAATCAGCAGAGTAGTCTCTTAATCAGCACACTGATTTGTCCCTTAGTGGGTTTGTTGTTTTTTTTACATATAGGATAATTTAAGGCATTTGTAAATATATATAGAAACAAATAAGTGCAACATAATCAAAATCTAAAGTACAAAATAAGGGAACTCCAAATCCATTAGTAAACGACCCGCAATGAAATAATCCATGTCAGTCCCAAGCATGAATGAAACCTATTGTAGATCTGCCAATTAAAGAATATATTAAACAGCAGGAAAATAGAGTTTTGTGCTAATATGAAGTTTTCTGTGGAGTCTGGTGTTGATTGTCTGTTCACTACACCAAATACTCAAACACACCTACTCAGTAAAGCTTCTCTCAGACTCAGAACAAAAACTTAATACAAACAATCCACTGAAAACATTATTTTTTTTTTTTGATTTTACCTTTTCTATCCCCTGCAGGCTGGATAAAATGGAGTGGACTCTTGTGCTCAGTGGACAGCAAATGCAGGTGTTTTATAGAATTGTGTTCGGGATATCCGATCCAACAGCGCGTCTGCATGAAGGCTGAGTGAAAATGTAGTTTTTTAAAAGCCAAGCCCAGGCTGCAAGGAGGGAGGAGATTTCCTATGAGGTGTGCTGTGCCCTTTAGGGGATTAAACAGGTTTATCAGAGAATTCCTCAGTCCTTTCCTTCCTCAGTCCTTTCCTCTATAGGTATATCAACCGCATTCTTTACATTCTCCCTACCGGTGTCATCTTCGAATGCTGTAGCCTAGAAACGTCATTGTTTTGTACCTATGTGCAGGTTGAACCAATGAATTTAGACATATTAGCATTGAATATCCATAACACTTTTATAACTGTGCTTGCCCATGTGATTAAAAAAATATCCCCCTACTAAAATAATGTATTATAAATGCATTAAATAATATTTTTTTTTTCAGCATAATCTTAAATAGTGCTGTACTATCAGTTATCTATTAAGGTATGGACTTATGCTGTAACATGGCGCACGTTTGCCCATAACATATTGAGAAAATAAAGCCTTTTATTAAAGGGGTTGTTGTTGTTATAGTCTGCGACAATTTGCAATTGATTTTCATTTTTTAGTGTTTGTGGGTTTTTTTATTATTAAGCTTTTAATTCAGCAACTCTTCCGTTTGCAATTTCAGCAATCTGGTTGCTAGGGTCCAACTTACCCTAGAAACCATGTTGTGATTTGAATAAGAAACTAGAATATGTTTAGTAGTAGTTTATAAATAGATTTTTTTAAGATTAGGTCAGCGACCCCCATTTGACAGCTGGAAAGAGTCAGAAGAAAAAGGCAAATATTTCCAAAACTATAAAAAAAAATAAACAATGAAAAACTATTAAAAAAAAGAAGAAATAAAGTCTAAGTTTCTTAGAATTAGCCATTCTATAACACACTAAAAGGTAACTTAAAAGGGTGAACCATCCCTTTAAACCTTATGCCAACGTTAAAGGGGTTGTTCACCTTTAAGTTAGCCTTTAGTATGTTATAGAATGGCTAATGGTAAGCAACTATTCAACTGACCTTTATTTTCTATTTTATAGTTTTTAAATTATTAGCCTATTTCTTCTGATTTCAAATGGGGGTCACTGGCCCCATCTAAAACAAATGCTCTGTAAGGCTACAAATGTATTGTTATTGCTATTTTTTATTTCTCCTCTTTCTATTCAGGCCTCTCCTATTCATATTACAGTCTCTGGATTAAAATAAATGCATGGTTTCTAGGATAATTTGTACCCTGGCAACCATATTGCTGAAACAGCAAACTGGAGAGCTGCTGAATAAAGAGCTAAATAACTTAAAAACTACAAATAATAAAAACAGTTTTTAATTGTCTCAGAATATGACTCATATCACATTATACTCAAAGGTGAACAACCCCTTTAATAATGTGCCATAACATGAATCACTCATTTTAAATCTGCAGATCTTAAAATAAAGCTGTGCTTTGTCTTGGGAGCAATTTACAGTAGACCCCCCATTTTACATTTTTCGGGGGGCCAAATATTCCAGAAAAATGTAAAATCAGGGAAGTGTATTATGAATAATATATAGACATGAGAAAATGTAAAACTTAAAATCATGGGAATTGAGGTTTCACTGTATACAGTATCTATAAAGCCTCTGGATTCACGATTTATACTATGGGGCAAAATCACTAACCTCCGAAAATTCACCAGCAATGGCTTTGCTCACATCGCAACACTTGGCCACGCGTAGATTCGGCAGGACAGCGCTAATTCACTAAAATCCAAAGTTGCATCCAGGGCGCCGAACGCTGGCGACGTTGTGCTAGTGTTACCGTGCCAAGCGAATCGAAGTTGCTCTAGCGCTGCCTAATTTGCATTCAGCAGGAAGTTACATTTCAATGGACATTTATGTTGTAGCAAATACATTACATAAGCCCGGGAAACCTTAATAAATGAGTTGTTATAATGCCCTACACATGAGCCCAGTGTATAGTTTATGTGCCATATGTTAGGAAATGTAGGGGGGTTACCCCAAAAAAAAATTACGCTCTTTTGCAGCCTATCACCCTGAAAAAGGAAACGACACTAGCGGTTTTTTGGGACTTAGAAATTTTTTTTCAAGAACTCCTATCTACTCTATTGCACATTGCCTGGTCTGAGGTGGCGAAGGCAAGTCTGGCGCAAGAGGTAGTGTTCAGTAAAATCTCCATCTTAGTGAATTTGCGTAGTTACGTCCATTCGCCAGGAGTTAGGGAGCGAAGTACTGCTAGAGTCTATCTCCTTCACTAACGAAGTTACTCCAGCGACCGTTAGTAAATCAGCAAAGTACCGAAATGACGTCACGCTGGCGAATTTTCGCCATTAGTCACTTCGCCCTTCGGTAAATATATATACACACACACACACATACACAGTATATATGTCGCAGACACTCCCAACAGAATCCAAGATGGGAAACTCCTGACCTGGATCATTACTACTACTACTATAGAGATGCTGAACCTTTAGGCTAGTACAAGAAATTCTATAGATATATATATATATAGACAAATACAAGAGTCCTCTGCACTCAACCCATTATCAATATATTTAAGACAGCGACATTTTGTGCATACTGCTACTAAAAAATGCCTTACCCTTTAAACAACACAGGGATTGTTTGTCCATATATTGCAATATATTTAAGCTGGCCAACTACGTCAAAGTCATCCCATATCTGGCCAGTCCTACGCTTAATTTTATCTGATTCATTAAGAATTCTATTGCTTCATTATACATTTTACAAAGGGACAAAGTTTTACCTGCAACTTACTTGCTGCTTTCAAAGTAAAACTCCCAAACTTGGCTGCCCTTTTATTAGACACCAGTGGGGATCACCTGACTATAGCTGGGAAGGGCATTTTTAGCCATATTTATTTTTAAGGTTTAGTTCTCTTTAACAACACCAAAAGTTTAACATGTTGGGGAGAAACAGGCTACACAGCATCTAATAACAGCATAAATGAAGGGCTGGGAAATATTTTGCTTTTAGGGTGATTGGCATTCGTATTCTGTGTTATTAAAGGGTGACAAATCTTCCAAAAACTGCTTTGCATTGGAGTCAGTGGGAATCTCCAGCGGTAAAACATACAAATTGCATTCTGTTGCATTTTCCAGTGATTACATGATTTATATATTTTTAGTGCTGGAGATTCCCACCAATACAGAGGTATTTCAAGAGAGTTCTTACATGTGGATGGTGCAGATATCCCATAGGAGACAAATATCTCTTTGTGCCATAACTCTTAGGGTAAGGACACACTGGACGATTTGTCGCCAACGTTTTTAAAAAGCAAATCGCGGCGACATATCACTCCTTTTGTCTCTGAACAAAACCAAGCTCCTGTGCCCACATCGCGTTTGTGAATCGCCTGTAGCTCCAAAACGCACCGAGACCCTTTTCCGAGCGATTTATCAGAAATAGCATGTACTTAGAAAAGCACTGAAATCTCCTAGACACGCACACACATACAGATAAGTAGCAGCAATTGTATTCAAATTACAATGCGAACGCAATGACGCAAGAACGCAAGCACGTAAAGACGCCAGGTTACAGCGGGAAGCACAAACAGTTTCCGGATTGGGTGGAGCACGTACCGCACAGAGTAATGGGATACAAATCGCTCTGTTCAAAAAACAGAGAATCGTCTGTTCAAAAAAGACGATCGTCTTGTCGCCGCGATTTACTTTTTTAAAACGTTGGCGACAAATTGTCCAGTGTGTCCTTACCCTTAAACTTACAGACAGGATGATGGGATTTCATTTTGTGTTTGTTTCTTTAGATAAGGTCTATGTGCTTTTCAGACCAGCGAAAAAGCATATAAGTGCACCTAAAAATAAAACACTCATTGGTTATGGTTTGGTGCAAAAGAATACACCTAGGTGCTCTCTTCACACCTTGTTAAACTCAAAGTTTGCCCTGTTTTTGGATACGATAGGCATACTTTATGCTTTGAGAGTCAGAAGCATATATAGTGCTTGACGTGTGCCCTTTTCAAACAATATTTTCACACCTTTGAAAAGAATTCAGAATGTGTATGATCTCAGGACAAAGCTCTTGAAATTGTACGCCAACCTCACTTAAAAATCATTATTAAAGTAGAAATTTGCAGGATTTATAAAAATTTTAATTTTGCAATTTAATATTGTTCTCTTGGCAACTTTGTGAATTTTACCACTTTGGGGAAACATAATTAAACAGTCTAAAGCCCTCATTAAGGAACCTATAGCAACCAATGCAGTGTGACTAGTACATACTGCCCGCTATAGGTTGCTATGGGTTACTAGACAAGTGGCAAATTTTAAAACATTTTTTACATTACTCCTCTTGTTTCCTAAAGACCTGCTCAGTGCTTTATTTGTCAAAATGCATTTTCAGAACTAGAGGCTTTCAAATACCTTTATATTAAACAGCTATATGCACAAAATATAAATCAGCCAGATAAAAGTGGAATAATCTTTTTTTTTTTTTTTTAATATGAGGCTGTTTTCAAGTATATTTTTTTTTACCCTTGGCTACAGCTTTAGAACTATTAAATGTCTGCTGTATTCTAATGGCACTTTTTATTTTACGATAACCTTTTTAAAGAGGTCCCAGGGAATTCTAACTACAGGTATGGCATCTATTATCTGGAAAGCCATTACCAATAATTATTTTTTTTCAATGATTTTATTTTTCTCTGTAATAATAAAACAATACCTTGTACTTAATGGTAACTAAGCTGCGTGAATCCATATTGGTGGCAAAAAATCCTAATTTTTTTTGTTTTTTAAAAAAATATATTTGTTATGGTGATCCACACACACTACATAAATCTCCTTACCTGGAATATCCCAGGACCCAAGCATTCTAAATAATAGATCCCATGATACAGGTAAGTAGTGGGTGCCTATAAATTTGTTATGATGTCACTAAAAGAAAAGTGAAGAATGAAGGCAGGTGCAGACAGGCTTTCCTGGTGCATTCTGCTGGTGCAAATCACACAGCATGTTCCATTGCAGTAAATGTTTTCCTCTGCACCAGTAAGACTTCGTTTTACACACTCGGATGGCTTATTTATATAAGTATGCATTAAGGGAATGTCATATCTGTAAGCATACACATATAACTGTAGAAGATGGTTAGTACATATAAGTTGCACAGTAATCTTTTATTATAGTTCTCGAGATCTACATGATGGAATAAGTTTGTTGAAGCAGAACAAATATGTGAATCGCTGCATGAGAAAGTTGTTTGCAGGAACTAACTGACAAATAAAAGCTCATTTAACAACACAATTGTATAAGTATTTGTGAAATAGATAAATTAATCATCCTCTATAGTAAACCTTTAAAAAAAGACACTTTCCCTTTAACGTACTGTGGTTTATTCAGTTACATGGGTGGTTTACCCTCATGTTAATTTTTGTATGTTACAAAATGCCCTATTGCTAGCAACTTTGCAATTGGTCTTCATCATTTATTTTTATAGTTATTAGTTATTTGCCTGCCACCTTTATATCTTTGCAGCTTTTCAATGGGAGTTACTGACCCCGGCAGCTGAAAAACGATTGCTCTGTGAGCTTAACATTTTATTATTGTTCTTTCCTGATCTTTTAAGTCAGGCCCTCTCCTGTTCATTTTTCAATTTCTCATTCAAACCACTGCCTGGTTGCAGGTAAACAAGACCCTAGCAACCAGATAGCTGCCGAAATCCCCCACAAAAAAGAAAAAAAATCACAAATCAAATCCAACTGCAAATTGTCTCAGATTATCAACTATCTACATCATTCTTAAAGTTCATTTAAAAATGTTAATTCATGATATAAGCCTGTAATTTCATTTAAAACAAAGATATTTAAAGCAAAAAACTGCATTAACATTCTTGTTCTTTATGAAGTCACTGTATGGAGACAAAATTTTAAGATTTTCCATTACAGCATGTCATTTAATTGCTATAATGTTAACATGTTTTAAATGTAAATCCAGATTAAGACTCCGAAGAGCAGCAGAGCTGAAATCACTGCAGAGGCTTAGCACATGTTTAATTTCAGTCAGGCAACCAAAATAATAAGGTATCAAACTGTCTTCAAAGATGCACTGTTAACATCTATTTCAGTCAGTGATTTCACACCACATTAAATTTTAGCGTGGTGAGTAGCACTTTTCAGCCTACTCGTCTTAGGTGAGAATAACTTTGTATAGTTCTCTCCAATGCTTGGTCCAGGGTGACCACTGGCTTGTAACCCATGTCCTTCTTTGCTCGCTCACAGCTATAATAATGGTAGGTCCCAGCCAAAGCAACCCTCATTGGGGTAAAGGTTGGCTTGATTTTGATAAGTGGACTTATGATAAATACAAGTAGAGACAACAACATTGCTAGATAGTAAGCCAACCAGTAAGGAATGCGATATTTTGGTGCTTCATAGTTCAAACCAACCAGAACCCGGGATAAGAAAGTCCAGAATGGAATAGGCTCATCATTTGTGATGTGATATGCCTAGAAAACACAAAGGCAACATTGTTAGCTCTTGCTATACAGTGTGTCGGCAACTGTAAAGTGAATTCTGCAAATATTTCACTGCAGGAACAGGAGTGAACTAGCCACCAAGTAGATATCCCCATACTTATGCTATGAACATTACCAAGAAGCCAAACATAAGGGAGTGCTACTAATTTATTAGAAATTCTGGGATGCCACATTCAAAGTTCTCCTTAATATTCCTGTGGCTAAAAATGCCAAGTTTAACAGAACAGACAGGAGCAGGGATAATAGTCCACCAGTGGCTTTTCTAGTACAGTAATTACCTATGTTGATGTAGTTGTCCTTCCTCAGTAAATTATGCTTTATACAGAATGTTTAGTCTATATTGCTTGTGGATAAATATATAAATATAAATATATACATTACCAAAAATAACGCACTCCAATGACTTCTCAAGTGAAAAACAGACTAAATTTATTTCAACGTTTCGGCACCATCACTTGGGCCGTCTTCAGCAAGTGATACAGTTTGTGTGTTTTTCACTTGAGAAGTCCTTGGAGTGTGGTTATTTTTGGTAATGTATGAACTATGGTGTTGTTGTGGTTGGTTAAGAGTGCACCTTATAAGCACCCAAATCCAAGGTGCACACCGTTGACTAGTCTCTCTCTCTCTCTCGTTTTATCAGGAAAATGATTTTGGCTCCGTGTTCCAGTGATAAACATATTACCTTTCCACAGATTGCTGCATCTTTGTGCAAGTGTTCAGCTGCCAAAATGTTGCCATGAACGACATTTTCAACATATGTAAAATCGACCAGGTTCTTCCCATTCCTGTTGGAAAACAATGGACTGTTCCTAGTAATGATGTATACAGAAACCATGGACAAAATGTTAAAGTGAGATAATGAAGTAAGAAAGTGAGATATTCACTCCCTGGATCTATTCACTAAAGTAACAATAAAAAATAAGAGGATGATTTTACTATGATTCAAGTATATCTAAATAATGCTACTACTTGGTTAAATACTTCCAATCAAAGGACTCTTATAGTTTGGTAGCCATTTTAAGGACCAAATTCATGTAGTGTAGGCTGATAAAGATTTTTTTCCACACTTCTTTGCTAACTGTGCCCAACTGGCATGATGTTTGGCCTTGAGTTACATACCCACATTGGACCAGCCCCTCCAATGGCATCATAGAGAGATATGTTATCGTTGGAAATTTCATTAGAGGGATTAGGGTTGGTTGGTAACATCACCAATGGGATTGGATGAATGTGGTGGCCTCATCAAAGGTGTAGAACCTTTAAAAATACAGCCCACCACCAGGGCACCACCTGGACCTGAACATGGTTCCCAGCAACCACAAACCAAATCTTGCTGGCAAAGGCAAGGAGCTAAGGACACAAGAAATATTTGTAGTGTTCTAAAAATAGCAGAATGCACAATAACCATATTACAAAAAGAAAGGTGACAGGCCTGTTGTAAGTTAAAGTGTTTTAATATTTTCTATTAGGGTATACTAACGCTCGTTTACTAACACAGGGCAATATTGTCCACAGCAACCAATCTGAATTTTTTGATCAGCCTACTAGAAGCAGTAAATATCTGATTGGTTGCTCCCTTCAGGCAATTCTGCCCTGTTTAGGTTCCCTGGAGTTCCAGCAAGTCCTAGCAGAGAGTATCAAAGCTCTCCAAGGAGTTACAACAGGCCTGTCACCCTTCTCTTTGAATTCTTTTGTTACATGGTTAGTGGCCATTTTTTTTAAAAATAATACTATGGCAATGATTCCCAGTGTGAACAAATGTCCCTAAATGATTATTTTTAAATTAGGAGAACACTGCCTAGTAGTCTGTCCAGGGACTATTTAGTATGCCACAGATGCAAATGCAAAATCTCACCCTTTAGCACTCATTCAGCAAAGACTTGTATCTAGTGCTGTCGGGGCTATATCAGAGGCTTCTCTAGGCACCAGTGGCTGGAAATGGAAGCCTTACAGAGCATTTGTTTATAAATGGGGTAGTGACCCATATTTGAAAGCTGGAAAGAGTCAGAAGAACAAGGTAAATAATTTAAAAAATAAATAAAAAAATAAATAAACCAACAATGAAGAGATGACCATTTGAAAAGTTTCTTAGAATTGGCCATTCTATTACATACTAAAAGTTAATTGAAAGGAGAACCATCCCTTTAAGAGGCAAGTCTCTGCTGGTGTGATCTTTTTTAAAGATTTTTTTCCCATTTAGGCACCAAAGGGTCACTGCCTAAAGTTGCTGCCCTTGCCCTGGTCACAGGTCTTTGGGTGCCTATATGGGAAATACAGCCCTGCTTCTGAACCTTGTACTAAAACTAACCTGCCTGTGTGAATGATGTTCAGTCTAGAGGGAGAGAAATAGCTACGGGTCTACTCCCAGGTCCTGAAGAGTGAAGTGCTGCAGAAAGAAGGTCTGGATCATAAAGACATATACACTTGGGGGCAGATGTATGAAGGGTCGAATATCGAGGGTTAATTAACCCTCGATATTCGACTAGGAACTAAAATCGTTCGACTTCGAATATCGAAGTCGAACGATTTAGCGCAAATCCTGCGATCGAACGATTATTCGTTCGATCGAACGATTAAATCCTTTGAGTCGAACGATTCGAAGGATTTTAATACAACGATCGAAGGAATATCCTTCGATCAAAAAATCTCAGGCAAGCCTATGGGGACCTTCCACATAGGCTAACATTGACTTCGGTAGCTTTTAGCTGCCGAAGTAGGGGGTCGAAGTTTTTCTTAAAGAGACAGTACTTCGACTATCGAATGGTCGAATAGTCGAACGATTTTTAGTTCGAATCGTTCGATTCGAAGTCGAAGTAGTAGTCGAAGGTCGAAGTAGCCCATTCGATGGTCGAAGTAGCCCAAAAAACATTTCGAAATTCGAAGTTTTTTTAATTCGAATCCTTCACTCGAGCTTTGTAAATGTGACCCTTTTCGAACTTTGTACCCAGCCCTGCGCTTCTTAAATAATGCTCAGCATCTTTAACAAAGGAGATGTTAATGAAGAATGTCCAAACAGTACTTTAAACCGATTTGTCAAGATGCTAAGGGCAAAATAGACTTTGTATTTTAAGTATCCATGACTACATATAGAAGCAAGTATTTCTGGATGTGTACACAGTTTGGTAGGTCATAGGTTAGCTTGTTTGTTAACTTTAAGGAGCACAAAATCACGACTACCTTTGCTATTTGCTAAAGTAAAGGAATTATTAAGGAATACATACATACAAACATTGCATTATGGAGGGTTCTGTGATTTAGACCACCACTGTTTACTACAGGTTTCGCGTTTAGAATTCGACAAGGATTCTGCCTTTTTCAGAAGGATTCGGATACGGGCGAATCCTTCTGCCCTGCCAAACCAAATCCTACTTCGCATATGCAAATTAGGGGCGGGGAGGGAAATTGCGTGCCTTTTTGTCATAAAACAAGGATCGAAAAAATGTTTTCCCCTTCTAACCCCTAATTTGGATATGCAAATTAGGGTTCGGAATTGGTTCGGTATTCGTCCGACACTCTAACCTTCAAAAGTTTCTTTAAAGATCACCCCACGGAAACGATGGTCAAAAGCAAGCCAAATTTTAACTGAAATTATTACTCCACAGAATGATTTTATTGAGTTTTTCCTGCACAATTATTTCAAAAAATGTATTGATAAATAGGGTGGAAAAGTCTGTGCATATTTGGTCGAAGTGGTGTTCAGAAAATAGTGAGAACTTTTCAGATTTTGATAAATAACCCCCTTAATGATATGTACCCTTTAGAAAGAAAAAAAGGTAAAACACTAGGGATGCACCGAATCCAGGATTCGATCTTTTTCCAGGATTTGGATTCGGACAATTTCGGGGAGGGAAATCACGTGACTTTTTGTCACAAAACAAGGAAGCAAAAAATGTTTTCCCCTTCCCACCCCTAATTTACATATGCAAATCAGGATTTGGTTCGGTATTCGGCCAAATCTTTCGAGAAGGATTCGGGGGTTGGGCCAAATCCAAAATAGTGGATCCCTATAAAACACAGAAGGCTAAAGTAGATATCTTGACTTACCCAATCATGAATTTCATTTTACCACTTTTAGCTGTTTCAATAAGTATAGGAACAAGCTGTGGGTCTCTTGGGCCAAATATACCATGAGGCCGGATAGCAACAGTAAAGAAGTTGTTTTCAGGATCATTAGCAGCTAAAACTTCCTGTAAAATATATGTAATAAGGATATTGCTATTGGATCAATATTAGAACAATACAGTAATGCAAATATACTAAACCATGTCAATGAGGTAAAAGCCCCCAAATTAACTGTATTATTTCCATGACAGTAAGACTGTTTGTTCTATGAAATTTCAGTTGCAGCCCTCTGCAACTCAGGGCTTTAGGTTCTCTCTATATATGGTATAGTGAAAAGTTGGATTGGGGCTATCCAGTGAAAAACATGCAGGTCAGATGAGGCTCTGCAAGGCATTTGTATGGTGCTAAATGTTTAGAAAATAAAAACCTTAGTTTTTAGCATGGCCAGAATTCCAAAAAACAATGATTTTCAATGGTACTAACAGAAAACTTCGCCCCTTACCTTCTCTTGCAAAATCTTGGTCTCTGTATAATAATCAATGGGTTGGCTGGCATAAGGCAGGTTCTCAGACCCATTCTTTATGTCTTTCCCTTCAAAAATTACACTGGCGCTGCTGGTCAACACGAGTTTCTAGAACAAATGAAAAAAGGTCAAGTTGCAGAGAGCATAGTTTCATATACTTTACAGAACAGAAATAGATCACACTGAATTATTTCACTGCACAGTGAACTCTATAAGCAGTAATAATGAAAGGTTCAGCAGCAACAAGTTACTCACTGTAGATAGGCCCCACCCATTTGTGACATCACAGTGGGGGCAGGTATATAAAGAGGGGAGCGCGCCGGGTTAGGGTTGGGTGCGGGCTGGGCCGCAGCTGGTTTGGTTCAGGTGCGGTACGAGTTTTTCTCAACCTGCACATCACTATCATGATTTATAATTATATAAGTATTGTATATTTTTAGAAACAAAATACTGGCTAGAATTCATGAAAAAAATTGGGATGGACAGCATGACTGTATGGATGCTGGGTTTTCATTTGGAGGGGTTGAACTTGATGGACTTTGTCTTTTTTCAACCCAATTTAACTATCTAATTATGTAACTATGACTTTATAGCTTACACTGTAAGTTGGTTAGATATACAGTACATGAAAACATTCTCACATGAATCACCACTCTATATAAATCCAACAGCCACAATAACTCTACACCCACAAATTTCACACTACCAGGCTTCAGTCTAAACCAGTGATCCCCAACCAGTGGCTTGTGAGTAACATGTTGCTTACCAACCCCTTGGCTGTTGCTCCTAGTGGCCTTAAAACAGGTGCCGAGTTTTTAATTCCTGGCTTGGAGGCAAGTTGTGGTTGAATAATAAACAGGTGTACTGCCAAATAGCCAATCACAGCCTTATTTGACACCCGTGGGGACTTTTTTCATGCTTGTGGTGCTCCCAACTCTTGGTCTAAACTATGGGGAACATATCAGGACCCATTGGCTGGGTCCAAATATGCTGTTCTGGGAACCCCATGGATAGACAGTTGTGGTGGCTTACTTATTAAAGGTTGGATTTTAGTGGGTTTTGAAACCACGACTAAACTCATAAACTCTAAAACGATGAATGTTGTGAGATTTATTAAAAAAGCCGAAAGTACAAATGAAAAAAGTGGTGAACAATGTGCTAAAAAATTTAAGTATCTCGAAAAGTTCAATTTTTTTCAGACAATTTCTAGTGGAGAAAAAAATCTGAAAACCTCTAAAAGTCCAAACTGATTTAAAGTGATCCAATAGTATCAGTGAACCTCTCATTGACTATAGCACACTGACAACTTTTACCTGGCAAAGATTTGCCTTAGAGGTTTTCATGTTTTTTTCACTTAATAAATTTCAAATTTTGAGAAAAACCACAAATTGTTAGAGACTCATGGAAAAAAACCCGAAATTCGAATTGTTACTAAATGACCCCCTTAGTGTAAATGTTATTTGATCTAAACTAGAAATTTGCTCATTACCTGAACACCAACTTCTTTGCAAGCTTCGATAACTGTTCTAGTTCCAGTGAAGTTGACCCTATAGAACAATTCTTTATTATCACTGTAAGGTGCTGGTGAAGCACAGTGGAATACTACATTAACTCCTTGCAGTGCAGGAAGCAAGTCCTAGAACAAATAAAAATGAAGAAAAACAGTCAATTAGACTTTATTATAGTCCCACTTTTACAATCACTTTCAGGCTGACCAATTACAAAAGAAGAAGAAAAAGGAATATAAAAATATGGACAAGAAACAAAGTATAGGTAAGGGATCCTTTATACAGAAACCCATTCTCCAGAAAGCTCTGAATTATGGGAAGGCCATCTTACATATAGGCCATTTAAAGCAAATAATTCTCATTTTCAAAAAAGATTTCCTTTTTATTTGTAAGAATAATATGGTACAGGTATGGGACCTGTTATCCAGAATGATCGGGACCTGGGGTTTTCCAGGTAACGGACCTTTCCCGTAATTTGGGTCTTCATGCCTTAAGTCTACTAAAAATTAATTTAAACATTAAATAAACCCAATAGGCTGGTTTTGCTTCCAATAAGGATTAATTATATACTGTATTACTTGGGATCTAGTACAAGCTACTGTTTTATTATTACAGCGAAAAAGGAAATCATTTTTAAAAATTTGGATTAGTTGGATAAAATGGAGCTTTCTGGATATCGGGTTTCCGGATAAGGGATCCTATACCTGTACCTTGTACTTGATGGTAACTAAGCTGCATGAATACATATTAGTGACAGAACAATCCTAATGGGTTTATTTAATGTTTAAATGATTTTTTAGCAGACTCAAGGAATGGTGATCCAAATTACGGAAAGATCCCTTATCAAACTTTAGGTCCCAAACATTCCAGATAATAGATCCTAAACCTGTACAGAACAGTTTTTTTGTGCTTATATCTCTAACACTCTTACATTCATCACATGTAGGGGCAAATTTACTTAAGGTTGAATATCGAGGGTTAATTAACCCTCAATATTCGACTGCCGAATTGAAATTCTTTTGACTTCGAATATCGAAGTAGAAGGATTTAGCATAATTCGTTCGATCAAAAAATCGTTCGATCGAACGATTAAATCCTTCGATTTGAAGGATTTTAATCCATCGATTTTTCTTCGACAAAAAAATACTTAGAAAGCCTATGGGGACCCTCCCCATAGGCTAACATTGACTTCGGTAGGTTTTAGGGGGCAAACTAGGGGGTCGAAGTTTTTTTTTTTTTTTAAAGAGACAGTACTTCAACTATCGAATAGTCGAACGATTTTTAGTTCGAATCGAAGTCAAAGTCGTAGTTGAAGGTCCGAGTAGCCCATTCGATGGTCGAAGTAGCCAAAAGAAAACATTCGAAATTCAAAGTTTTTTTTCCTCTATTCCTTCACTCAAGCTAAGTAAATGGGCCCCGTAGTATGATGTTCATCTTATAATTAATAACAAAACTTTCTTCTTTTTTTTTTTGCATATTTTACCTTTTTACTACAGAGATCGCCTATAAAAAATTGCACACGTTCATTCTCAAATCCTTGGCGGATGTCAAAAACATTGACTGTATATCCTTTATCTAACAGCCGTTCTACTATGTGCTGGCCCAAAAATCCACTGCCCCCAATCACTGTGCATTTCTTGCTTGCCTGAAATAAAGCATACAACGAAAATATTAAGAAACACCATAATAAAAATATCTGCACCACGAAAGAAAAAGAACATTGTAACATTATGAAAAACTTTAATAAAAGCTTTATCACATGAAAATAAGAAACTATATATATATATATATATATATCCCATTAAAAAATCTGTACTGTTTCTGAAATAATTATGTTGCTCTTCACTATCCCCTCTAAGCAATATCCTCCTCTAAGTAATCTGTATCTAAATGCAGTTTATTCCACACCCTGGGTGTCTATTATATTCCTTCAGGAGAAGTGTCAGGGAAAACTGTTATCTGTGTATTATTTTGATGACAGGCTAACAATATCTGGCTCTATTTACATAGAGTACAGAGTTGAGATGACTCCAATTTGCAGAATAGCTGTAAATAGAGACTGCAGCTTATCAATGCACAGGTTAGGAGGCTTAAGGAAACACTGGGAGGCAAGGAAAGGTCTTCAATGACGTTTCAGATGCAGAGTTAAATATACAAAAAAAAAAAAAACATTTGTGATTCAAATTGAGACTCAATACTAGTTGATGTGTTTTGTAAACAGAATGTGTATTCTTGACAGTGACCCTTTCTTTAGATCTATGATAAAAGTCAACAAATTAAAGTGTAGAGCTAGTCTAAGTGGTGGGCCAAATCAGGATCATCTTATCACTGGGATCATACAGGAGCACTTCGGACATAAAGTTCAACTATAAGCCCTGATATCAATCAGGGAGGACATTATTTGGGGACTAAAAAGCTTCATACTTTTCAAGAATATGCAGGTGAGCAGCCTATGTTTACCTGTGTATGAACACCTCAAGAATCTTATAGGTGGCCATACATGGAGAGATCCGCTCATTTGGCGATGTCACCAAATTTCTCCCCGAAATGCCGATATGGGGGCGATCCAATCGTGGGCCCTAGGGCCCAGATTGGATCATACTGAAGGGTAACGGGCGGGCGGATCGCATCAACGAACAGATACGGCTGCAATCTGATGGGATTTTTAGCCCTGTCCAATCAACATCTGCCCAATTATCGATCGGGGAAGCCCGTTTAAGTGTGTGGATAGGAGTAAATATGCCGGTAAGTCTGTGTATGCAAGACTGTATTAGAAAGTGGACATATGCATGGTATGGTTCTACATTTGAGGCAAGCATCTCTAACACGGGAAATTATCCCATTTTGTAGGCTTAGTGATGGTATCATTTGGACAGCGTATAAGCTGAACTAAGATAGTTGGAGATGAGAGGGTGAAGTTTGTGTTGCAGGCACAGAAATACTGGTACAGAATTACTTAAAGGAGAACTAAACCTTAAAAATTAATATGGGTAAAATGCATTATTTTATATACTGAACTTATTGCACCAGCCTAAAGTTACAGCATCTCATTAGCAGCAATGATCCAGGACTTCAGACTTGTCACAGGGGGTCACCATCTTGGAAAGTGTCTGTGACACTCACATGCTCAGTGGGCTCTGAGTAGCTGTTGAGAAGCTAAGCTTAGGGGTCGTCGCAAATTATCAAGCAGAAAATGAGGTTGGCCTGTAATAAGCTGGTGCTACAAGGCTGATTATTAAATTATGATGCTAATCGCACTGGTTTCTGTGCTGCCATGTAGTAATTAATACAGATAATTACTACATGGCAGCACAGAAACCAGTGCAATTAGCATCATAATGTAATAATCAGCCTTATACTGTGACATTTCTATTCTATGTGTACTGTATGTTGTGAGTTTGTCCCTAAGCTCAGTAAGTGACAGCAGCACAGAGCATGTGCAGTGAATCAGCAGAAAAGACGACGGGGAGATACTGGGGCATCTTTGGAGACACAAATCTTTACTGCTAAAGGGTTGTGGTTGCCTTGGGCTGGTACAGAAGCTCAAAGCATAATGTACAACATTTCTAGCTACTTCTTTAGTTTGCCTTTAAGCAGCACTGTGTTAAGAAAAAAAAAAACCCTTAACTATAATTAAAACATTATTTTATTTAGTGTGCTACAACATAGAATTGTGCTTTATATACACCGTTATGCTTAGAATGAGTGATGTGTCAGAGAAAGATGACATGTTCTTGGGTTCTTTTGAGCTGAAACCACAGCAGAAACAGGTTTTCAGGACCATTTTAAAAGGTTTTAGTTAAAATAATTATAGAAAATAAATAATTAAAAATTAATTTTATTTGCCTTATGGAATCTATTCATATAAGGAAAAGTTCAGGTAAACATCCACTTTAATTTGAAATTTGCTACTGTAACTATTTTTTTCTGAATGTTTTGAATATTTGAATATACTGCCACCTAAAGGCAGACTTTGAAATAATGAAGCAGTCTGTTACAGTCTATCTTCCATTTTTCGATACTGTGTATACACTTTATTTTTAAAAAAAATCCACAAATTATAAAATAAAAGGTTAATGGAAACTTGGGTGTTGGTTGTATGCCTATGAAGAATAATATTATTCATCCAGGTTATTATATACTGTATAGTATCTAGTAGAAGTCCAGCTGATTTAGACTTAATTTTACTTGATACTGGAGTTGTTGGACACACTGGATTACCAAAGCCAGATCCCCCGAGGGCACCCGGAGGCCATCGTCCTCCAGCACCCCCCTCCCTCCTACAGGCTCATTCCATAACAGAGCCCTAAGTCTAGCATTTGTGCTCCAGAATCAAGCAGACTATCCATGCGGCTGTGGCCTCCCCACAAATCCAGGCCTGTGGATTACAAAGCCATTTCATAAGAAGAAATAAATCCAGTAATACCTGTAAACAAGTATTCCCATACAATGTGAAAAGACCTGTGTTTTTAAAGGAAAACTATACCCCCAAAACAATGTAGGTCTCTATAAAAAGATATTGCATAAAACAGCTCATATGTAAAACCCTGCTTCATGTAAATAAACCATTTTCATAAAAATATACTTTTCTAGTAGTATGTGCCATTGGGTAATCATAAATAGAAAATTGCCATTTTAAAAAATAAGGGCCGCCCCCTGGGATCGTAGGATTCACTGTACTCACAAACAAACCATACATGTTAGGTCACATGAGCCAATTAACAGACAGAGTTGTGTCTTTTGCTTCAACACTTCTTCCTGTAACAGTTAGAGTTGTAGTATTTCTGGTCAGGTGATCTCTGAGGCAGCACAGAGACCATCACGAAATGGTGGCTCAAGGCAAGAGATGTAAAAGGGCAATATTTACTTAAATATATATTCCAGTTTGGTAAGATTCTTTAATATGCCACTTAATATGATATGAACTATCTGTTGCTTAAGTGTTCATTTTGGGGGTATAGTTTTCCTTTAATAGGTCTTTTTGGGCTGTTAACTGAACATAAACTAGGAGAAGTCTGTTAGATTGAAAGGTAAAAATGAACAGTTGATTACTGTTCTAGTAGTTTAAAAAATGACAACATTTTTTTTTTTCATTTCAGGATATAAATAAAAATATTATATCAGGACAAATGAATAATTATCATTATGATGCCAGGGCTTTAAAGGGGACCCGTCAAACAAAAAAAAGAATTCCAAATCCTATTTTATCATGTTAGTCAAGCAAAATTAACTTTAATTACACTGTAAAAATGTTTTTGAATCTTGTTTACTTGTGTCTGGGAATTAATAATTATAGCAAGCAGGCAGGAGCCATTTTGTGGACACGGTTATTAAGGGAAGCTTTGCATCATCTCAAAATCATGTTTCTGCACCAGAATAGGGGAGCTGATGTCCATCTCCATGCACTGGTTATACAATTAAATGGTAAAGAGAGAGGGGGAATGTGGGGAGAGGAATGACATCTAGGAAGTGCTGAATGGAAAGTGAAAGTTTGCCCTGCCTCTATGCCTCTGTAAGGCATAGAAGAGGGGCAGACAATATTTGATTGACAGCTGAGATTTTTAAACGAGTTTACAACAGCTATGAATATTTAAATAAAAAAAATTTGGGTTTCATGTTTAATTTGAAAAGGACGTTTATTATACAGCTTTTTATGTCTAGGTGACAGGTCCACTTTAAAGGTCAAAGGTCTGAATTATCACCACTTTATTCGACTCAGAGGATTGGCATTGGTATGTTGCTATTGTATGTCTATGAAGATTCTCATTTATACAGGTCTTGATATACAGCATCTAGTAGAATCAATTCAAAGTAAAATTAATTACATTAAAGAAAAATGAATGAACTCAAAGGGTCATTGTAAGAGAATGGCCCAACATAGAAGGGCTAACTCCTCAGGACTCGGCAGTCTATCTACATCTCAAGGAAAAGGGACACTCCTTTGAGGACAGTAATATACACATTTTGGATAGAGAGGACTATGCCACCACTTGTCATCAACGTACAATGCTGCTTTGACATCCTTACCTTCGCAGCTTCACAACAATTCAAAATTCCAGTCATGTACATTGAAAGATTAACAGAGAGGTTAGATCAGCACCCAATGAATAAAAAAAGCCTTTATTGGTGCAAGGGCATTATAGCTGTAATGCCTTAGTAAAGGCTTTTTTATTCAGAAATATATCGGGTGATGTTCTAACCTCTCTACTCATATTGCCATTGGAAAGCGGCCATTGGATAATGTGCACCTTCCTAAGGAAGACAGTGAGTGTCGTGCTGACTACTTGTCTGCTCATTGAAAGATTAACAGCTGCCTCAATGAAAATCATGGTCCCATTGTGACTGGATCACACTTTCACACATCTGTGAGTTTAAGACAACAAGTTATTGAAGTTCAATGGAACCATTGTGATTGGATGTCTGCGACTTTACTATCCTCAAGGGTTTTCATGCCGAGGAATTTCACGAACACTTTAGTTAAACTGAAGAAGCCACTCGGATGAGTGGTGAAACATTTTTAAATGTCCAGTTACCTTTGAATCAATTCTACTAGATACTGTTATGTCTATATATATACCTGGACACAGTATCATTTCACTAGATCTGACAAAATGAGGCACTATGTACCCAGAGTTTTTGCCTTGCTTGTGTTCCTACTGCTAATAAATGGGGAAACCATCTCACCCTCAATTGTTATTAAGCAGAAGTGTTTTTTCTACTGAATAGAAAAATGTGCCTTTTTATTTTATCAACTCACATTTCAAAATTGATGGTCTTTAAAGAACAGAATATGCAATGCTCCCCCCCCCTCAATATACTTACTGGTCGTAGGCGGGTTGCCATTTCAGTATGAATTTAGATATGGTAGCAACCTGAAATGATAAGACTGTATCATTAGTACAAAACAGAACTATACTCTCCCCAAACTTTTATCGCCTGAACGAATGAATTTGATTTGCTAAAGATGTAAAGTCCCTGAAATGTATTATGAAGCACCTTGCTACTTTGCAGATGCGCTTTTCTTACCCACACTGCAACTAATTACATACAACAGATCAAACATACCCACTGCCTTTCACACCATGAATAGCACACACTTTTATAATTTCTATCTTTCAGCTCCAGTCTGTTTTTAGAATTACTTAGATCTTATCATTACTTTACACAGGAGCAGTTTAAAGGATAACTAAACCTTAAAAATAAACATGGCTAAAAATGCCATATTTGATATACTGAACTTATTGCACCAGCCTAAAGTTTCAGCATCTCATTAGCAGCAATGATCCGAGACTTCAGACTTGTCACAGGGGGTCACCATCTTGGAAAGTGTCTGTGACACTGACATGGTCAGTAGGCTCTGAGCAGCTGTTGAGAAGCTAAGCTTAGGGGTCGTCACAAATGATCAAGCAAAAAATAAGGTTGGCCTGTAATATAAGATGATGCTACAAGGCTGATTATTAAACTCACATGTTAGTTGCACTGGTTTCTGTGCTGCCATGTAGTAATTATCTGTATTAATTACTAATCAGCCTAATATTGTGACATTTCTATTCTATGTGTACTGTATATACAGTACACATAGAATAGAAATGTCACAATATAAGGCTGATTAGTAATTAATACAATTAAGGCCCACTTACTGAGTGGGCCCCTAAGCTCAGTAAGTGACAGCAGCACAGAGCATGTGCAGTGAATCTGCAGAAAAGAAGATGTGGAGCTACTGGGGCATCTTTGGAGACACAGATCTTTACTGCTAAAGGCCTGTGGTTGCCTTGGGCTGGTATAGAAGCCCAAAACATAATGTACAACATTTCTAGCTTACTTCTTTAGTTAAGCTGTAGTTCTATTTTAAGGGACTGGGAGGTGGGGGACAAACCAACAAAACACTTTAAAAGTGCCCTCACAACCCCACCCCTTTCAGCCATTCAATACTCCAATGGGGAATACCTGTATATGCAGGTGCATAATCTCGTCAGGCACTTGCTTGCAAACACAAACTGCCACATTTTAAATTGACAATTACCTGACATGTCACTGCGCCAGCGTCTGAGGCAAATACCTGCACTGATATTATATAGTGAGAAGGAATATACAGATGCAGACTGAAGAATAGTGTGGGATGTGTAAAGAGCATGTCAGCTTGTAACATTGCACAATCATCCCTGGAGGCTCACAGCAATTGTCTGCACCACCAGGGTCTCCACACTAACTTCGCTAAACAAGCAGTGCCGGCCAGTGCCTACCTGGTATTCAATTGTTGGTAACAGAAGGTAAGATCCTACTACAGAGCTCAATACAGATATATTGGGATTTTAACCCTAAGAGAAAAATGTCCCTCTGGCACCTTAGATTATTCATGTCTGAACTAGGGATGCACTGAATCCAGGATTCGGTTCGGGATTCGGCCTTTTTCAGCAGGATTCGGATTCGGCCGAATCCTTCTGCCTGGCGAACCGAATCCGAATTTGCATATGCAAATTAGGGGCGGGGAGGGAAATTGCGTGACTTTTTGTCACAAAACAAGGAAGTAAAAAATGTTTTCCCCTTCCCACCCCTAATTTGCATATGCAAATTAGGATTCAGATTTAGTTCGGTATTCAGCCAAATCTTTCTCAAAGGATTCGGGGGTTCGGTCAAATCCAAAATAGTGGATTCGGTGCATCCCTATTCTGAACTGCCATAAATAACATTACTTTATACATTTCAAATCAGCCACAGACTTCGCAGCTTCAGACCTCCAGTCCATCCTCCCATTCTGTTGTAGAATACATATAAAAGGCTTAAAGGGGTTGCTCACCTTTAAATTAACTTTTAGTATGATGTGGAGATTGCCATTCTGAGACAATTTGCAATTGGTTTTCATTTTTAATTATTTGTGGTTTTTGAGTTATTTTGCTTTTTATTCCGTAGTTCTTCAGTTTGCAATTTTGGCAATCTGGTAACTAGGGTCCAAATTACCCTGGCAACCAGGCATTGGTTTGAATAAGAGACTGGAATATGAATAGGAGAGACCTGAATAGACAGATGAGTAATAAAAAGTAGAAATAACAATACATTTGTAGCCTTACAGAGGGTTTGTTTTTAGATGGGGTCAGTGACCCCCATTTGAAAGCTGGAAAGAGTTCTATAATAATTTAAAACCTATAAAAAATAAATAACGACAACCATTTTAAAAGTTGCTTAGAATAAGCCACTCTATAGCATACTAAAAGTTAACTTTAAGGTGAACTGCCAATAGCACACAAGTATTCATTACTACTGCAGCAGCCGCAATACTCCCCCACCATTTGCAATAGCAATGGTATCACCCAATCAACTTACCCTTCAATGACAGGACGAAAGGCGACTGGAAAACGAGTATCATGAAATGATATCGGTCTCACCATACACTGGGGCAGACCGTACAGCCTGCACACTCCGATAAATAACTATTATAACATACCAGCCCCTTGTATAGATAACATCTCCAGTCATGGGCTGAGGATCAGCAGAGAAAAGGAGCGAATACGGCATTGGTGAATCTCGTATAACTTCACCCAATCAGATGTTCGAAATCCGTTTCCTGGGGAACGAACGCCTTTCGTCACAGCGTTGCGCATGTGCGATTCAAGCCTCGATCGCGCCGATCCCCAAGGTTTTATGAGTCTATTGGATAACATTTTGACAGCTTACCAATAGGAATAATTGTTTAATCCTCCCCAGCGTTGATTGGTGTAGTTGCTTGCGCCGAATACAGGAACAGGTTGTCGGTGTGAATACCTCGGTTATTGTGTACATTAAATAGCGAGGTCGAAGGTTGGTGTGTGCAGTGTGATATGGTGAGTTTGCAGAGTACATTTTAGGCATGCACAGACCTCCCTGCTACAAACAGAGACCTATAGGTCTAGAAAATAAAATGGCTAGAATGCTTTCGTACTTCGCTCTGCACCAATGCTACATAGACACACAGTCACAGTCCCCTTTTAGAGCTCTGAATATTTTGCCTTAAGTCCCATTAATACTGAAGGAACTTGTGTCTAAAATAATTACCGAGCTCCCAGCAAACACAACTGGACTATCCTCTTAAAAAAATACATACATTTTACATGTATTGGGCGTTTATTGTAGTGAGTCATTTCTATATTAACCCCCTTCACCTTTAATGCGGGGAAGGTAAGAAATCTTCTCAGTATAATGTTGCTTAGATTTTACAGGGGTAGTACATCACCTTATTCAACAACTGTGGCTTGTGGATATTGTTAAAATATGGATATATAGTGGATAATGTACCCCCTACTGTAATTTATAAAGATGTTATGTCACCGAGGAGTTATGTGACCATATAAAAGCACGAGGACGAAAGCCGAGTGTTTTTATACAGGTCAAGAAACTCAGAGGGTACTTCTAATATCCTCATATTTTGCAACTGGGGGTACTTTATTTATTATAATACACAAGTTTCAGTGAGTCATGTGACAGAAATGACATCAGAACTCACCGTTTATAACTGATGACATCAGAACTCACCGTTTATAAGGATATAATTTACAGGTAATTCTTGGCTTTTGTGTATTATACACAAAAACCATGAATATGTTGTAAATTATATCCTTATAAACAGTGAGTTCTGATGTCATCAGTTATATACGGTGAGTTAAATATCCTTATAATACACAAAAGCCATGAATATCCTGTAAATTATATCCTTATAAACGGTGAGTTCTGATGTCATCAGTTATAAATGGTGAGTTCTGATGTCATTTCTGTCACATGACTCATTGAAATTTGTGTATTATAATAAATAAAGTACCCCCAATTGTAAAATATGAGGATATTAGAAGTTACCTCGGAGTTCCATGACCTGTATAAAAACACTCGGCCTTCGGCCTCGTGTTTTTATATGGTCATGAAACTCCTCGGTAACTTATAATATCCCTATATTTTACAATAGGGGGTACTTTATTCACTATATATTTTACAAGAGGGGATACTTTATTCACTATATATTTTACATTTCGTCCACTAAACAGAGCATACTTTAGAATAATTGTAGGAAAAGAAAAAGGCAGTTAATCAATATTCTCTGCCTAGTTAACCCCCTCCATATTTGTCTGTAAATGTTAGACACCGGCAGCAGCTGGAGGAAAGGAGGTACGTGTTTAAATGGAACTCTTTATGTATAGAAGCAAATTCTCTTAATTACATTGGAATGTATTAAAAGCCATGTTGGGGCACACTTATGCACATAACAAGCCCCTGGTGTAGGCGGCATTGCAGTCGTGAGGTCGAGGTCTTTTTTTTTTTCCAAAAAATTGTATTTTCTCCACACGCCGGATTGCAAGAAACGCAATAAATCAATGAAGACAGTAGCACTCCAGTAATATTGAAAGTGCTTTAGACAACGTTTCGGGCTACAAAGGCTTGACAAAGGGACTGAGTAGCCCGAAAAGTTGCCTAAAACACTTTAGGTAAAGTTTTCACTTTTTCAATATTAACGGAGTGCTGCTGTATTTATTGATTTGTGGAATTTTACCCTGGCAGGGGGTACAGCTTGCACCTGGGGCTGCAAAGAGCCTGTTCTGATTTGGAAGCACACACGAATTGCAAGAAATGCAATAGATACCCTTTATGTGTGAAAACAAAACCATTAATCATACTTTCTAATGAAAAATAAAATGTTATTTTTTATTTAAAGGGGAACTCCGGCTTCCAAATCAAAATTTGATAAAGAGGCCCACATAACAGAGAAACCCCTAATATCCCCATCACCATCACTGTTTCTTCAAAAAGTATGAAAAAATGCCATTTTCTATGCTGAAATCCAGCTGTTTACCAGTTCTTCTCTTTCTGCATCATTTGAAATTCTGGCAGGAAAGGAGGGACTAAAACCTAATGTCACAAATTGTAATAACTTCTCCACAGCTTACAGACAGCATGCAGGAACTACATAACCCACAATGCATTGCACTATGATGTTCCATTCCTTATTGAAATATTGTGTGCAGGGAATTGTGGGGTTTGGAGGATGCAGGCCGAGGACACATGGCAGCCAGCTCAGCAAAGTAGTCAGATCAGCAGGAGAGCAGGGGGCTAGGCATTGCTTGAAAATATGTTTACGTTTCAAAAAGCTCAATTTATGTTTTTTTTCCCCTTTAAAAGAATAGGCAGGAAGAAATCTTTTTTTCATGGTTAGGAATTATTCGGGAGGAATTTAGGTAAGATAGTGATTGTGATAAGGTCATGGCCAAACTGTGGCTCAATATCAGAGGGATTGACCAAATATCATGCTTATGCAAAAAAAGTTCCCCTTTAACTTGTCTTCACTTTGCTCAATTAGAAGATCTGTTTCTTCCCTTCCTCTGAGCTAGAGTAAGTCTTCAAATGATCCCTCATGGTATACATTTTTTGGTTTTCCACCAAGTTGCCAGCGAAACCAAATATATATATATGAGACAAAAACGAAGCCCTCATTGTACAGTATCTATTTGGGGCTTGGACAGATAATGATGCGTCTGGGCAGAAAACCCTGTGTATTGAAGATAGCATCCAGCTTTATATTTCACTGCCTGTGGTTCTGCACAAACCTATGTGATCAGATTTGCCTTATTCTGGCAACCTAGTCAAACGCATAAATCTAACCATGTACAGCCAGCTTTAGCATATGGTTGTTATTACTACAGTAAACTGCATTTGTGACTTTATGCTATTTGTTTTAATGTGTTTAGGCTTCTAACTACAAGAAACCATCTTTAGGAGTGACAACTCAGAGAAAGAAACCTGTCCCAAAAACTGAGCTCACAGAAGAACAGAAACAAGAAATTCGGGAAGCTTTTGATCTTTTTGATACAGATGGAACTGGGACCATAGATGTTAAGGAGCTAAAGGTAAGGCTCAACAAAAGGACTCTGAGGAAGTGCAGAGTGTTTAGGCAAGAAACACGTAAGTACAGCACACCCACTGCACAAAATCTGTACCACACAGTGTGTTTAAAATAAAGACGTTTTTTTATGAAATGATATTGGTCCTCCATGGAAGTCTGGGACAGCGCCGGTGAATGCGGGAGCTTTTCTTGCTGAAAGGCTCAACAAATTGCCAGCAAACTGCAGTTGCACAGATTCAGTTACAGATGTTTAATATTCCTGTTAGTGGTGAAAAAAGTGTGCACATTTAAAGCTGTATGACTAATTTGCACAATTAGCAAGAAATAACATGTGGGGATAGAAAGTTGTTGCTAAAAAGTGTGTTTTATCTGTGGTTAAAAGCCACATGCAGTGTTTTCACATGACAAAACTCAACTGTTTATTTTTTGTGTAGTTCGTCATGCAAATGTATTTTGTTTTCTAGGATATTTTTATTTCAAAGAGCTAAAATTTTTAACTGACATTTTTATGTTAGAGTAAATCTCCCTGGCCAGGGTGCTTGGTTCTGGTTCAGTATCAGTATTCATATTGTTCTCTAGCATGGTCCTACTTTTTATATATATCCATCAAGTTCAGCCCCTCCAATTGAAACCCAACATCCATACAGTACACACACTGACCCCCTCCATACACTCATATACTATATATACACCTATATCTATACTAACTATAGATTTTAGTATCACTATAGCCTTTGATATTATGTCTGTCCAAAAAATCATCCAATCCATTCTTAAAGGCATTAACTGAATCAGCCATCACAACATCACCCGGCAGTGCATTCCACAACCTCACTGTCAAGAACCACCTACGCTGCTTCAAATGAAAGTTCTTTTCCTTTAGTCAACAATTTTATTGATGTGGTAGTTATGAGAATCACAGACCCCTGCTCTTCAAATGCTAACAAGGATTCTGAAGGACCTTGAACCCCCTCGCCATTGCACCCTAGGCACCTGCCTCTTCTGCTTACCCCTAGTTCTGGCCCTGGATTCAGACCCCAAACTTGGCCTAAACAACACATGCCCAGTGTGGGCAATTGTTTCAAAGAGATGGTGCCCACCAACCCTGCTGTGCTACTCCGCACTTTGGGAACAGGTATGGAAAACTTGGGGGGTGCACTGGTGTAGATTATGAGGTGGAAGGTTAGGCCTCTCAAGGGTTACTAAATTTTAAACTTGCCTTTCATTCTTCTTTAAAAGAGAAGGAAAGGTGCTTTTCACTTGGGGGTGCCTAAAGTTAGACACCCCCAAGTGATTGTATATACTTACCTGACACCCCCGGGTGCTACTATCAGGTGAAAACTGCACCAGCCTGGGATTCTTCCATCGAGCACCACTTCCTTCATCTTCTTTCTTCAGCGGGGTAGCGTGAAAAGCAGAATTTTAACAAATTCAGCTATTTCATTCAGCGCATGCTTCTGCCCCAGGAAATTTAAAGAAATAAGAAGAAGGAAGACGATCACTTTGTGGTGCTCACTGGAAGAACCTCGGGCTGGTGCTGTTTTCTGCTGATAGGAGCTCCGGCCCTGGGTGTCAAGTATATATAATCATTTGAGGGGTGTCTAACTTTTGGCAACCCCAATGAAATATGCCTTTCCTTCTCCTTTAAGGCATACATTGTGCTAATAAGCCATGCATACGTGTCAAGGTCTAAAGTTTTTATTTACCTGTAGGTCGCCATGCGAGCATTGGGATTTGAGCCAAAAAAGGAAGAAATCAAGAAAATGATTGCTGATATTGATAAAGAAGGCACTGGAAAAATAGCTTTCAGTGATTTTATGTCTGCAATGACACAGAAAATGGTAAGAAAATACTTGGACAGAGACAACTTTTTTCTAATTTTGGTTCTGTACATTATCACAATGAATTTTAAATGAAACAACTAAGATGCAGTTGAACTGCAGACTTTCAGCTTTAATTCAGTGGGTTGAACAAAAAGATTGCATAACTAAACTAAAGCCTTTTTTTAACACAATCACTTCATTTCTGGGGCTTAAAAGTAATTGGACAATTGACTCAAAGGCTATTTCATAGGCAGGTGTGGGCAAATATTAGTAGTGGCAAAATCTACAGTTTGGTACATCCTGAGAAAGAAAGAAAACACTGGTGAACTCCCCAATACAAAAAGACCTGGGCGTCCACGGAAGACAACAGTGGTGGATGATCGCAGAATAATTTCCACGGGGGGAACAGAAACCCCTTCACAACAGCCAAACAAGTAAACAACTCTCTCCAGGAGGTAGGCGTATTGATATCCAAGTCTACCATAAAGACAAGACTGCATGAAAGTAAATACAGAGGGTGCACTGCAAGGTGCAAGCCAATTTTAGGCATCAAGAATAGAAAGGCTAGATTGGATTTTGCTAAAAAAAACACATTCTTTGGACAGATGAAAACAAGATCAATAAACCAAGGTGGAAACCCAGAACTGGTGACGTCCATGAGTTCAAGACTTCAGGCTGTCATTGCCAGCAAAGGGGTTTCAACCAAGTATTAGAAATGAACATTTTATTTTCAGTTTTTTAATTTGTCCAATTACTTTTTAGCCACTGAAATGAAGTGATTGTGTTAAAAAAAGGCTTTAGCACCATGTTATTTTTCGCTCACTATTTTTCAACTATGATTTGTCATATTTGACTTTTTGATTACATTTAACCTGTTTTTGGTTGTTTGCTTTTTGAGTCTAGGCTGAAAAGGATTCCAAAGAAGAGATAATGAAGGCATTCAAGTTATTTGATGATGATGAAACAGGAAAGATATCATTCAAGAACCTGAAACGGGTGGCTAAGGAGCTTGGTGAAAACCTTACAGATGAAGAATTGCAGGTTGGGTAATCTCATTATTTGCTGCTGTATAGGAATAGTGACACAAGTGAGAGATTTTTTTTTGTTTATACATAAAGTATATCACAACTTAATGTTCCAAACAATTGAGGTCTAATCCTGCGTGATTCTCAGGAGGCTGAGAAATAGTCATCCCAAAGGTATTTTATTAAAGATTTCTGTAAATTTTGTCAGTATATTATCACAAACCTGTATGCTGCAAGTGCAACTGTCAAATGCATAAAGTAGAAACCTCAGTAATTTATGTTTTTTTGTGGACCAGAAAAAAAATGACATGAAATCCAGTAAATGTGTTTAAGCAACATATTATTCAAGTACTCATAGGATAGATTTAACTACTGGAGTTTGTTTTACTTTGAAAATGACTAGGGTTAAGCATTACAGCGTACAGCATTAATGTTGCACTTGGAGGGGGAGAGGGGGCATGTGCAGGACCCTCTAGCAAAAAATCGCTTGTTTCTTTAAAATCCTGCAATGAAATCAGCTCTTATTGGTATACAAATGAGTAAGGAAATGAAAAGAGCATGGGCAGCACTGTGGCCACTCCAGCTCCTTCCTTTTACAAGATACAATCTCTCCAAGAAGTAATGGAGGCAGGAGTATGTGGCCCTTTTCCTCCAATATGGGCTACACAATTTAAAACAACTAGTGATTTTTGCTTACAAGTTCCTATTCTCAAAATACAGTAGGGAACATGCTAAAGACTTTTTACCAAAAGGTGGACATCCCCTTAAAGGAACAGTTCAGTGTAAAAATAAAAACCAGGATGGTTTAAGGCTGTTTAAAATAAAAAATTCTTCTAATATAGTTAGTTAGCAAAAATGTAATGTATAAAGGCTAGAGCGACTGGCTGTCTAATAGAACAGAACACAACATACTGCTTTTCAGCTTTCTAACTCTGAGTTAGTCAGCGACTTGATGGGGGGCCGCATGGGACAAAACTGTTCAGTGAGTTTGCAATTGATCCTCAGCATTCAGCTCAGATTCAAAAGCAAACATTTATGACCCATGTGCCCCCCTCAAGTCTGTGATTGGTTACTGCCTGGTAACCAATCAGTGGAAACTAAGGGAACTGCAAATCAGGAAGTAGTATTCTGGCTATGATGTTAGACATCCTGTCACTCCAGGGAAGGAAATACTTACTCGCACTTGTTCTTTTGTTGACCAACATGCCTGGAATATCCATTTTTTCTGAATAATTTAAATCACACTAAATGGGCAAAAGCTTACAGACACCTGCCAGTCCAACAATTCTTACTGAAACTCAGGGTTTTAATATGAAGTTAAGCACAGATCATAAAAAAAAAACCTCCACCCCCTCCCATACTTTACAGTTTACAGCTGACATCCAACAGACCCAGACTGCCAGGTGTGAAACATGATTTTTCACTTCAGAGAACCCATTTCCATCTTCTAGATTCTTAAATCTTTAAACCACCCTTGTGCACACAGTCATGTAAGGCTTGTGTATGTATATACACTCAAATTAATCCTTCTTGTGCTGAACTCAGCAGTGAGGAGATGTTTTACAGATTGTCTGAATTGTCCCCAATATTTTTGGTCATATAGTAGATATTACATTTTTGTTGGTTCTTCATTTTTTTCTATATTTGTCCCGCAGGAAATGATTGATGAAGCTGACCGAGATGGAGATGGCGAAGTCAATGAACAAGAATTTCTTAGAATAATGAAGAAGACCAGTTTATACTGAATTAGGCAACATCGTCCCAATGCATTTCAATGTGTCCATTTTGTGATCCTTTGTTTACGTGAAAAGAGACAGGTTTAAAAACATCAAAAAGCATAATGTGTTTAGCACAAATTTCTGATTATTTTCTATATTTGACTTTTAATGGCTAATTCTTTTTTGCCTGTAACACAGTGTTGTAGTGTGTTGGAAAATGAGAAGTAAGCCAGTACTGGTAATGACTATTACATTTATGTTAATTATGGTATTAAGTGGAGTATGCAATATTTTGACACATAGAGTACACAGGTTGCTTGCCTTTTATGCCTTTTATGCAACACACAGAATTTCCATTGTATGGTCCTTGTATAAACACAATACATCTTTTATCTTTTGATTTTGTGTGCTGTTGCATATCACCTAAGTATATTTATTCATATGGAATTAGTTCTGTGAGTCTGAAATAATTAAATGTATGGGTTAATAGTATCTTGTCGGAAATGTGATGATGGCTAATGCAAAAAATGCTTCAATGCACTTTTTTATGTACTAAACTGCCTCCTTTTTCAGATTTGCAGGGCTATTGTATTCATGAACCTTACACTTCTATACTAGCACAAGCATAAAAGCAAAATGCATAATATTCAAAATGCATAGATTCAGAGATACATACAAAGGCGTACTAATGATTTAAAACAGGCAGATACTGAATAAATAGAAGAATACAAGGTGTGTATCATTAAATCTAAATTGTCAATTTGTTTGTTTTACATTCTAATTCTACTACACTAAATATGCTTTGATTGTACGTGCATAAATATTGGAGTTTTGTTACAGTTTTCACCCTATATTGAAGAAAACATAGAAGATATATATTTCTTAAGTTCTGGAGTCTAGCGCCTTACTGCCTTTGCCTGTGTAAGGATTGTTCTCTTTGAAGTTTGCATGGAAAACCCTGTCTTGTGCTTATTATTATTATGGCCTGGGGTTATGTCTGTTCTTTAAAGGGGTGGTTTACCATTAAAGGATTTCTTCAGTATAAAAACTGAGTAAATAGGCTGCGCAAAATAAAAAAATGACTTCAATATAGTTAGTTAGCCAAAAATGTAATGTATAAAGGTTGGAGTGACTGGATGTCTAACAGAACAGAACACTACTTCCTGCTTTTCAGCTCTCTTGGTTTCCACTCAGTAACCCATTGGTGACATGAGGGGGGGGGGGTCAGATTGATCATAACTGTTTCCTTTTAAATATGAGCAGAATGCTGAGGATGCAAACTCAATGAACAGTTATGTCCCATGTGGCCCCCCTTATAGTCACTGACTAACTCAGACTTAGACAGCTGGAAGTAGTGTTCTGTTCTGTTACAAATCCAGTCACTCCAGCCTTTATACATTACATTTTTGGCTAACTAACTACATTAGATTTTTTTTTATTTTGCACAGCCTATCTATGCACAGTGACCCCCACTAAAAACAAATGCCTGTAAGGCTACAAATGTATTGCTATGGCTAATTATTATTAATCTATTCTATTTTATTGTTCATACTTCAGCCTATTATTCAAATCAATGCATGGTTGCTAGGGTAGTTTTGGACCCTAGCAACAATATTGCCAATATTGCAGACTGGAGAACTGCTGAATAAAAAGCTAAATAGCTAAAGAAAATAATAATAATAATAAAGATTGAAAACCAGTTGCATATTGTCTCTCAGAATATAACTCTCAACAAGGTTATCTAAAGGTGAACAACCCCTTTAACAGTGAAAAAAAAATGTTTTGGTGGAGGAGTGGGGCTTAATTTCATTCCTGCCACATTTGGGACACTGTTGTATAGGTAATGTACACTGCCAAATTAAGATTAAAATGTATTTGTGCCAAACACAATTATAGATGAGGATATGTATTCTACTTGTTTCTATCTGTCACTCCAGGGAAGGGAAATTGTTTTATGTAATATATTATGTATTTATATATATATATATATATATACTGTATATTTAAACATATCTGTATGTTTGTTTTTGTGGTGTTCAAACAGTTGCCGGTTGAATAAACCTTTTTTGAATAGAACACACAGAAGTAATTTCTTAATATAAAAGAACCATTAGCTGGGTTTAGGGGATAGAAAGAGAGATAAAAAAAGAAAAGTACAGTTATTTTGCCATTGAGAACGTTAGGTTGTAACCGGAAAGGTATGAACTTGTGGATAGTGGTGAAAGTCCTGATTAGTTTGTGACTTTCACTGTTGTTGTTCATGAAAACAGGAATATTTTAAAGTTAGCAAGTTGTGCTAGTATGTCAAGCTTGGGGTTCTGCTGAACAACGGCAAATCTAGGGGGCTGCCTTGCCTGCCATCCATATGCAGTGCAAAGGCCCATCGTAGCCATAGCTGGCTTTAATTCAGCCGTGTTGCCCTCATTAACAAAACGTACAATATAAACATCCCAGTTCTTTGATGTGATTCCGAAGGTTTACGTGTCTTTTGAGAATTGTACCTGTGCATATAATGCCTAAGTGGCAGATTTATTTAGGGTCGAATTAAAAATTCTAATTCTAATTTTTTTATGGTCAAAACTGTCAAATTCGACTAGGGAATCATCCAAACTCGAGTTTTTTAAAAAATATTTAATTTGATTTTCGAGATTTATCATACTCTGGGCCTTTAAGAATTCAAATCCGACTATTCTCCACCTAAAACCTGACAAATTCCTGTATAAGTCAATGGGAGAGGCCCAGTGACCAATATGGAGATGTTTGCAGCCTTCCTGACATTCGAGTTTTTTTTAGAAGTTTGGTCAAATTCAAATCGAATTTGATTCGAGTTTTTGGGTCAGTAAAATGAGTTTTACATAATCGATTTTTTTTTAAATAAATTACCCCCCAAACGAAAATTTAGTTAAGAAAAAACCTCACATGAATTCGAAATTCGACCCTTGATAAATCTGCCTCCCCATGTGGACTTCTGTATGATTCATCAACTTATACTGCTTATAGAATCATGCAGTTTAATATCTCAAGGAAACTTGTCCACTATTCCAACAAGATGCATTCTAATTAAAGGTTGTAAACATGTCATTAGGGTCAGACCTGGATGTAGTATTCCATAGTCTGTGTAGTCGTGGTACTTCCATAATTTCAGGATTAACAAAGCCTACTGACTGGAGTTTTGTCACTAATCCCAGATGTTTGTGGATATTTGACCTGTAAATTGGTCCCTGAGCCATACCTATAGCAGTTTTTAGTTTTATGTTGCAATTCCCAGGGTGGCATCCAGTTGGGTGGTTCAGCAACAGAGAGTAGGCATAGATGTTACTAAGTTACTAGAGCCTGGTAAAGATGGTTGTTCCTGAGGCAACTAGAGTATGTACTGACCTGCCAATCTAGCAGCTTCCTTTTAAGTGAGTAGTATAGATATGGGTATACAGTATATAATATATGTGAAGGTATGGAGGGGTGTGTGTATGGATGCTGGGTTTTCATTTGGAGGTGTTGAACTTGATGGACTTTGTCTTTTGACTGACTTTTGGCCAATTTGAAGTATTAGGCCCAGTTGGGCCCTATACCCATGAGGGCCCTGCAACAGTTCAGTACTAATATCTCTTGCCACATTTCAGAGAATGATGGCTATTATTCTCTAACCCTATAGCAAAGAAGCTTCTGCCAGGATAATGTATTTTTTTAGCACTGACTGGGAGAGCCATCTTAATAAAGTACAGGCAGTGGTAGATTTCATTAATTGACAACCCAAAGAAGTGTGTTCTAAAGCTGGCCATAGACGCAAAGATTTTGATTTTCGGGTCGTGTGTGGAATGTCCCGACATTTTTCGTGCCATGGTGATTGGTCGTTCAGACGATTTGCTTCCGATCTCTGCATGTATTGCCAATCTGACGATATCAGTGGGAGTTTGTCACTAGCTTTGGTCGGACCTATCTTTCGTACGATTGCTGTCAGGGGCAGAACATAGTCTGATCTGTTCTTTTACTACTTTATTTGATCTGAATGGTAAGTGACAGGTCGGGAGTTGGCACTGAGCGATCGTTCACCCGATATGAAGGTAAATCTACACAAATCTATGGCCAACTTTAGCCTGCAAGAAGCCTGTTATCTTGTGTACATAATTAGAGGAGGGGTCCTAAAAACCCAAGGTAAATAAGTTAGAGGCAATACAAACCTGGGTGCAACCTGAATGTAAGGAACAGGGAAGAGCTGTTTTTGAGCATTGCAGGATATTACCAAAAGTTTTGTTCAAAATTTGCCACTTTTGCAGCGCCGTTGGTTAACTTAGCCAGGTCTCACAAATCTGTGAAATGGAATCCAGGAGCTGCAGCAGGAGCATTTCAGGCATTGAAAGGCACGCTGGGGTATATTTATCAAAAGATGAAATACCGTCTCTCTCCATTCATTTCTATGCGATTTTTAAAGGCATATTTATTAAAATGTGAACTGTCACTTTGACCCATTGGTAAATACTCTTTTAAAAATTCCATATAAATGAATGGAAAGAAGTGGTATTTCTGGTGATCTCAGACTTCACACTTTGATCAATATACACCTTTGTGTGAACAACCAATATTAGTCACCCCTGATTTTAAGAAATATTTTTGGTACAAAAAATGCCTCTGATGTGTACTTAGGGGGCTATAGTATCAATATATTCAATAACAAGGAACAGAGCATTGTGTTTTTGTGTTGAAAGTTTACCCCGCCTGAGAAAAATAACTTGTTATATACATACTTATAACCTACTGATTTAATCACAAAAAATACTGGTCCTTGGAGGTAAATAATTAGATTTCTAGTGCACAGACAACCTCACTGCATAATGGACCTCTGCTAACAAAACAGTCACAGTGAAGGGTGAAAGGGGTTTCGTATACTGGTAGTGTAATTATTAACAGTGCAAGGATCAAACATGGAGTGCATTCAGTTTCACTGTTTGTCTTGTGTAGCTGTTGAAGATATAACAAAATCCATAGAGTTTTTTGTGATTAAACTTGACAACAGGAATATTCAGCACACGCTCTATCTAAACTCATGTTGAACAAGAGTGTAAACTGCCCATTTGAGTTGCCTTATTAGTGACCAAGCATAGGCAGAACCCTGTTTTGAATGAAACACATGTAGGTATCTGCTTAAAATTATGCTGGATGTTGCTGTCTTTTCTTTTTGAAAAATATATTACTGCTTCTTTCATCTAGTGAGCTCAAATGTTCACTCTAAAAACACACTAAAAATCATGTAAACATTAGATAAACCCAATAGGATTATTTTTCCACCAATATGGATGGAAAAGGAATGGATTTATTATGACAGAGACAAGAAAATATTAAAAATGTAGAATTTTTTTTATTGATCAAAGAGAAGGGTCTGTTTATCATGTTGTGCAAAAAATGGAGTGACACGTTGCTGGTGATGTTGCCCATAGCAGCCAATCGGCAATTAGATTTCAACAGTTCAAATCAAAAGCAAAGATCTGATTGGTTGCTATGAGCCATATCACCAGTAATGTTTCATTCCGCTTTTTACACAGCATGATAAATAGACCACATAATTTATAGCAGTTTAAAAATTGGTGTTGCTCTGTTGCTCTCTTCGGATAATGACTTACAATGGGTGGTCACATTTACTACAGGGAGAAAGTGAAAATTTCGAATAGTTTCACCAAAAATAAAGATTCCACTCAGCATTGCTGATTTACTAAAAGGGGAATACGACAATAGATGATTTTACCTCTTGTGAATTTTTGCATAATAACCGCATTTTTGCTCTAATTACATAAATCCATATTTACAGGTTTAACAAAAATGTAGTTTTTGTCAGTTAACTTTCATCATTAATGTTTTCATCATTGAGATGTTGATATTCTTGGCCTTGCACCTGACTGTGGGTCATCCTCCTCTTATCATGCCAGGAGCTGTGCTCTTAAAACAGCTTCTGCTTCCTTTTCATTTCCACAATGATAATAGAAATATTTATATTTATTACTTATAGATGCAGACTCCTCCTGTGTCATGGTTGCCATTTTATGTTTTTCTCTCTAGGGACTAAATGGCTCATAGTGCATTTGTATTATTTTTATAACTGAAATATTTACAGACGTTATACAATGTTTTCTAGCAACTGTCCTCTGTCTGATTCAGCACATAGTCCGGTTGGCTTGGAAGTGTTTGTATTATTCCATGCAGTTCTTTGAGTATTTGCAGATTTTTGTTCTCATTCCTTTACAAAAGAATTACTCTCTCGACTCATAAGGCGCCCTCTCATCACTGATCCGTGCTTCGCGACCTCATTCTGAAACTCTTTTGCAGTGAAAAAGTACAGGATTGGGTCTAAACAACAATTAATACTAGCAAGGCAGAGAGTGTATGGGTGTAAAGTCATAATGAATTTATACATTCCACAATGTTCTATGATTTTAATTTGGAGCATCATATAAAAGAAGAAGTTGATATGATATGGTGCAAAGCAGATAAAAAATACAACAGCACATGTTGTAACCATTCTGAGGGCCTTGCGCTTTTCACTGATATTATGGCATAGCTGTCCTTCACTTATAAGCTCCGTCTTAGTTTTCAGTGTACAGTATATAATGACTGCCATCGGTACAATGAATCCAGCCATCTCTGCAATAGTTAGCATGGACATCGTGGTCTCCACTCCTGTCTTTTTGAGCCCAAGATCAGCAAAGCAGGTGTTATTTTTGTGGTTTGATTCAGAATTTCTTAGCAGTGGAAAGGTCAGGCATGCACCCCCAACAACTATCCATATAACTGCACTGATGGCAACATCATAGCGGCGTTTCCAGTCTTTGGCTTTGAAAGGATTGGTTGTGAAGACATAACGCTGGACACTTATGGCAGTTAGAAAGAAAATGCTTGCATACATATTGAGATATTTCAGATAGAAACACAGTAAGCACATGAAGTTTCCAAACGCCCACTTGCGGTTAATATAGTAATAAATTCGTAGAGGCAATGACAGGACGTGAGCAAGATCAGCAAATGCCAAATTTATCATAAAAATGATCGCCTTGTTCTTCTTGTTTTTATAGCTGCATAAAACCCACAATGCAATGCTGTTGGTTAGCAGACCAAGTGTGAAGACGATGATGAAAGTTGTGGAATAAAGGGAATATTGAAACTGAGAAGAATAGTTGCAGTTTGGAACGTTGACACTCTGCATTTTCTCTTCCTATTTCAGCTGGTCTTGGTGAAAACGTGTTGGTCTCTGTAAGGAATTCAGTGATACAGTTAGCGAAGAACATAGAGGTATAGTTATCAAAGAGTTAAAGTTAAGAGTATCAATGGGTGAAAGTGAAAATGTATCCTTTGATAAAGACACCTCTAAAAACCCCATAGAAATGATCGGAGAGTGGCGGAATTTCACTCTAGAGGACTGTGGCGATCTCTAAATTCACTTTTTGATAAACATACCCCGTTGTGTTTGGGTCCGGATGAAATACATATAACAGAATGGTTTCCAGGATTGGTAAACAACTGCAGATGAATATAGAGACAGACTTTAGCAAATGGTGCAATTGTGGTTTACTTTTGAACTTCTAACTCATGAACACAATTGCCATTTTTAACCACACCACTAAACCTCTTTTAAGGGGCAGATTTATCAAGGGTCGAATTTCAAATGTAATGGGAGTTTTTTTGAACTCCCATAACTTCGAAATAAAAATAAAAAAAGAGCAATCGAAATTTATTAAAAAAAATTGAAGTTTTTAACTTCGGGCGAATAGCCTGTATTCGAATCGTTCAAATCTAAGTTTTAGCGCATTCAATCGAATTCGAATTAAAGTATTTGCCCCAAAAAAACTTTGATTTTTCAAAGTCCACAAATGACTCTAAATAGATTCTAGGAAGTTCCCCATAGGCTAAAACAGCCATTCGGCAGGTTTTAGAAGGCGAATGGTCGAAGTCGAAGTTTTAAAGAGACAGTACATGATACATTTAGAACAGTCACATTTTTTTCAAATTCAAATAGAATTTTGGCCTATTCGATAGTCGAAAAATAGCTCGAAATTCAAATTTTTTTTTACTTCGAATTTTCACTTCGACCCTTGATAAATCTGCCCCTTAGTCTCTCCACATTAATTCATGCAACTTCTCACATTCTTCTGTGTGTCTCTCTCCTTCACACACCTTTTTCTTTCACCAATTCTGTTTATAGAGATATCTCTCTAGTTCTCTCTTAAAGGAAACTTTACCCCCAAAATGAATATTTAAGCAACAGATAGTTTATACTACATTAAATGACACATTAAAGAATCTTACCAAACTGGTATGTATATTTAAAGGGGACCCATCACCCAAAATAAATATTACAAATCCTATTTTATCACATTAGTCAAGCAAAATGAACTTTCATACAAATTTCAATACTTCAATATAAATTATTTGAATCTTGTTTCCTTCAGTCTGGGAATTCATAATTATAGCAAGCAGGCAGGAGCCATTTTGTGGACACTGTTATTAAGGCAAGCCTTGCATCATCTCAGAATCTTGTTTGTGCACCAGAATGTGTGGCGTGCAATGACATCTAGGTGTCACGGCCGGCACCCAATACCAGAACAGGTGCCAAGTACCCTGGTCTCGGCTCGACTTCACCAGTAGTGTGACCACCGTTGGGCTTCGGGAGGAGCCCTCAGCTTACTTGGGTGCCACCTGGACTTAACGAGGGGTACAAGGCAAGATGTTCTGGCTAGCAGAGGGGCACAGCAGGTAGCAGAGTCTTTTGGGCCGAAGTTCACGGTACAAATGGAACAGGCGAGAGAATCGTCAACCTGGGTCGAGGCAGGCGGATATCAGAATCGTCAGGCAGGCAAGGGTCAAACCGGGTTGTCAATCGAGGGGTTAAGCAAGAGAGTTGTCGTAGGCAGGCAAGGGTCAGGATACAGATTGGAGAGTAGTCAAGAACAGGCAGGGTCTAACACAGATAATCAGATCAGAATTACCAAGACAAACGCACAAAGCTCAGGAAAACCACTTAGAACAAGTTCTATCACAGGCAATGCACTGTGGACTGAATTGGCTTAAATACTTTTTGAATTTCGCGCCTTTGCGCGCTGACGTATGACGTCAGCGCGCCTGTACCTTTAAATGGACGGAGGCACGCGCCCTATAGAGCAGCCGGTGCAAGCGAAAACACGTTGGCGCGGCTAGGAAGAGGAATGGTGCGGCGGGCGTCCCCGCCGATGGCGCGGCGGACGACCCCGCCGCACAGGTATTCTTACACTAGGAAGTGCTGAATGGAAAGTGAAAGTAACTGCCTGCCCCGCCTCTATGCATAAGGCATAGAGGAGGGGCAGGCAATATTTGATTGACAATTGAGATTTTTAAATGTGTTTACAACAGCTATGAATGCTTTAATAAAACATGTTATTTTGATTTCAAGTTTAATTTGAAAAGGACTTTTATTGTACAGTTTTTTTATGTCTGGGTGACAGGTCCACTTTAAATATTGCCGTTTTACATCTCTTGCCTTGAACCACCATTTCGTGATGGTCTGTGTTCTGCCTCAGAGATTGCCGACCAGAAATACTACAACTCTACCTGTAACAGGAAGAAGTGTGGAAGCAAAAGACAGAACTCTGTCTTTTAATTAGATCATGGGACCTAACATGTAAGGTTTGTTTGTGTGCACAGTGAATCCTACGATTCCAGGGGGCGGCCCTTATTTTTTAAAATGGCAATTTTCTATTTAGGATTACCCAATGACACATATTACTAAAAAAGTATATTATTATGAAAATGGTTTATTTACACGAAGCAGGGTTTTACATATGAGCTGTTTTATAAAATATCTTTTTATAGAGACCTACACTGTTCGGGGGTATAGTTTTCCTTTAAAATATTTTCATCCTCTGTTTGTCTTTACCACTTCTACAATCTCTGCAGTTTTAAGATCAAGCTTAATTTCTTCATACTTCTATATATGACATGGCCTTTGACAGCTCATTCTCTAGGTATGTGGCCTGGCTGTACTCTCTTTGGCCTTATCCTTCAGTCACTTTGATGGTTTTGGATAGCCTTTTTATAGGTAAGGTTATTTTTTTCAACTTTATGTCAGACTAAAATCTGGTGCAGAATAGTTACATGGAAAAAACCATTAACATGTTGCAACATGGTGTTTCTATTGCTTGTTTTCATTATTCAACCATTCTAATTATATTTTCTCTTCTCTAGCAGAACTAGCAAGGGACGAGCAATTATACATTTGCTGCAATAGTTAAAATGGTGGTTCACCTTCAAGTTAACTTTTAGTATGTTATAGAAAGGACAATTCTAAGCAATGTTTCAATAGGTCTTCATGATTTATTGTTTTTGACGCCTTTTTCTTCTGACTCTTTCCAGCTTTCAAATGTGGGTCACTGACACCATCTAAAAACAAATGCTCTGTAAGGCTATACATTTGTTATTTTTACTTTTTTTATTACTCATCTTTCTATTCAGGCCCTCTCCTATTCATAATCCAGTCTCTAATCCAAGTCAATGCATGGCTGCTATGGTAATTTGGAACCTAGCAACCTAAAACTGCAAACTGGAGAGCTGCAAATTGTCTCTTAAATTTTCACACTTTACATCATACTCAAAGTTAACGAAAAAGTGAACATCCCCTTTAAATGCAATAGCTGCAGTCTGAAACTTTAGAAAATATGTTAACATAGTTACATTTATGTATGAGCTTTCTTGTACATATAGGTATGGGATTCATTATCCATAAACCTGTTATCCAGAAAGCTTCAAATTACGGAAAAGGCAGTCTCCCATAGACTACATTTTTTCCAAATAATCTAAATTTTTAAAAACGATTTCCTTTTTCTCTGTAATAATAAAGCAGTACCTTGTACTTAATTCAAACTAATATGTAATTAATCCTTATTGGAAGCAAAACCAGCCTTGGGTTTATTGAGGGGCAGATTTATCAAGGGTCGAATTTCAAATTTGAAAAACTTCAAAATTCGAATTTGAAAAACTTTGAAATTCGAATTTGAAAAACTTCGAAATTCGAATTTGAAAAACTTCGAAATTCGAATTTGAAAAACTTCGAAATTCGAATTTGAAAAACTTCGAAATTCGAATTTGAAAAACTTCGAAATTCGAATTTGAAAAACTTCGAAATTCGAATTTGAAAAACTTCGAATTCAAAAAGACCAACCGAAAAGTAAATCAAAGTTTTTTTGGTCGAATAGGTCTGTTTTTGATCGTGTAAGTCAGCTTTTGATCTAATTTGAATCATACAAATCGAAGTAATAGCGCATTCAATCAAATTCGAATCAAATTTTTCCCCAAAAAAACTTTGTCCACCAATTGACTCCAAATAGGTACTAGGAGGTCCCCTATAGGCTAAAACAGCAATTCTGCAGGTTTCAGATGGCAAATGGTCAAAGAGACGGTACATGATGAATTTCGATATTCAAATTTTCAATTTTTTTTCAAATTCAAATCGAATTTGGACTATTCCCTAGTCGAGGTACCCAAAAATTAGCTCGAAATTAAATATTTTTTAATTCAAATTTTCACTTCAACCTTTGATAAATCTGCCCCTTAATGTTTACATGATTTTTTAGTAGATGTAAGGTATGAAGACCCAAAATACTGAAAGACCCTTTATCCAGAAACCCTTAAGTCCCGAGGATTCTGTATAACAGGTCCCATATCTATAGTAAAACTGACAAATTGTTTGAGTGGGGTGGATTATGGGGATCATTAGTATGAATAACAAGACAAAATCCTATATCATCTACTTGCAATCATAACATTTTGGGTTTCACCCAACAACAAAGCTAAAGCTTGGCAGGCAAGGAGGCAGTCAAAACATGCTGCACAAGAGACACCCGCTGGCCCCAGTTGGATAACACTGTCCTACAAGTACAGAGCTTAGCAGGAACATTCTACTACACAAAAATTGTAACATGCTTGTGCATCTTTGATGGATCGACAAAAAAAAAAAAAAACCTTAAAAGTATTCTTCAAAAACCATTATAAGTCATCAAATCCATTTTGTAGCGCTCTATGGCTATTCAGAAAGAACTATTATTCACATGAGGTGGAGGAACTAAACCAACACTTCTTGTTACTATGTATGTGCTTTGTATATAAACCAAAGTTCTCTCAATTCTTACGGAAATGCACAAAATAGCCACGTCAATTGTATTTCATATTATTGTGATTTAACGTCAGTTTAACTGCCATCTGTTATAGAAGCCACAAATGTGGTGAAAATATACAACTGACTAGCTCTGAAACTAGTGCACTGTTACATGGCAATCCTCGTATCTGTAAACCGATCCGTGTTTGCTTTCTGTTTTGCAGCCCTCTTTATTTTTACTAAACAACTTCCTATAGCCAGGCAGTTAGTCATAGAACCATGTTTTTCTGTGGGGAGAGAGACAGCCAAATTATATGCAGAATGTAATATATGCAGACCATTTGCATGTACTGCATTTGTAATGATTTGATTGTCCCTACTGCGGTGGCCAAACTGTCATCAGGGCCAGATTTGAAGCATGGGCTACCCTAGGCCAGAGCCTACCACCACCTCCTAATAACTGTATGCAGCTTTAAAAGCCTCCCCACGCACCTTACCTCCTATACCTGAAGTGCATTTTAGCAACAGAATATTATTTAGACTAACTGACAGCCAATACAACAACATTCATACAGGGGAGTAGGAGGGCAGGACGCTGTTGAGATCTTCTGTCTGCTCAGTTCTCAGTCAGCACAGATGGCATGCCGCCCCTGCTGTCCTACTGCTCTAGGCCCAGGCCTTGGGGGCCTTTCCACAAATTCGGGTCTGTGTGATGTTGTGTATAGCAGATATAAAGTTAGTAAAAAATAGAATTAGAAAGCAAATAAGTAGCCACAGCAAATCAGAAAGGACCTATTTACTTTTCTTTAAGCTAACTGGCGCAAAGATAATGTCAAGATATAAAAAAAAATGCCATCAAACGTTCAAGTGCTGATTTATGTGTGTAGATATAAAATCTACTGAGCACTGATATCATAACTTACAACAGTGCTGTTGTACCAAGTGCCAGAATCTCTAGCCTTCAGAGGGGTTTCAGTTGGGCTTATGCAACTTGGGCTGGGATTAGACTCAAGTTGACTCTCTCTCTCTATATATATATATGTATGTGAGTGTGTCAGTCCAGCATCAGTTTTTTTTTTCTTTTGAGGCGTTTTAAGTTTCAACCGTTTTTAGCTTCCCTTTTGCTAAACTAGATTGTCCACTATATAATATAGCCATATGTAGATTGTCACTTTTTTTTAATGCACACACATTTTCCCAGCACTGTACTGAAAATAAAACTTAATTACTTGCAGTATGAGATCTGCTTTTATGCAGGTCATGGAATTCCAAGGTGACTTCTAATATCCTCATGTTTTACAACAGGTGGGACGTTATTTATTATAGCACATACATTTCAGTGAATAATGTAACAATGGTTATAACTGATGACATCACTAAGCACTGTTATATATTTGCACACACCCTCCCCCCCTCCCCTACACTTACCTTTCTTGCTTTGGATCAGGTTGAGTGGGGAGCCACATCTCTAGTGAGTGCAATTGCAAAAGCCGAATTTCAAAAAGAAAATTGCAAGATCAGGCAGGTATCTGAAACATCAGTCTCTGACAGCAACATACTTGTTCCTCTTTATTCTGGTCTGCCCTGTCAAACAAAAACATACGATAACCAGGCTGATGACATTTGACCACTTCCTCTGTGCCCTCCAAAAACAAAATACAATAAACTGTCATTTTTGTACATATAACTATTATTTTCTCTTACAGTATAAAGCAGAAGCATATTAACAATACGGCCATTAAACAATATGTGAAATTGCACTCAGATATTCTTACTACATTTTTCCTGCTGCTGTTAATATGTTTGCAAATCCCGATGAACCACACAAAATGGGTCACGGGGCAGAATCTGCAGACTACATGTCTGGACTGTGGTGTGATGTTGTGGTCGCAGCTTTTGTCAACAGAGATTAGAGCAAGTCTGGAATGTCCCTGTCACTGAATATATCAGACAGGGAAAGGTTTCAATGACCAGTAACTTCTGGAAGCAAAAACATTTTCTTTTGTATTGGTTGATTGGTCATCTATAATTCTAATTACCTTCTTGTATAAGAACTAAACCCATTGTATTCTGCACAGTTATCTGCTATGTAAGGGTATATGCCCTATAACCCAATTCAACTTGAATGGCTGCCCACATGGCTTCACAGCAGCTTATTTATTTAAACTATAGAAGTGTGTCTGAAACACACACACACACACAAACAAACAATTTCTACCAGTCCAGGGCAACATTACAATGCATACAAAACATTTTCTTTTTTGTGTTACTGTTCTTTTAATTATGTCTGTTTCCTTTAATATTTTAGATTTGAAGTAACAAACCATATTCAATGTGAATAGGTGTGTTGCTAGAGCACTGGTGAATGTATTTGTCTGTTTTAGGCAACACACCAACTCATTGATTACCAGGTTACCATGCCAGGCAGTGGAAAGAAAGAGCTGTGTGTGTACCTACTACGTTTATAGTGCTTACTGCTGAATGCCAGGGTGGTGCAGGAGAAAATAGGATATGATTAAGATTTTCAGATTGGAATTTAGGGGTGTAAAACAACTCCCCCGAACAATATAGGTCTCTATAAAAATGTTCCAACATATTTAAACATATGTAAAACCCTGCTTCATCTAAATAAAGCATTTTCATAATAATATACTCAAATAGTAGTATGTGCCATTGGGTAATCCTAAATCCTAAATAGAAAATTGCCTTTTTTAGTACTAAGGACCACCCCTGGGACCATACGATTCACGGTGCACACAAACTAACCAAGGGCACACATACATGTTGGGTCACATGAGCCAATTAATGGACAATATTGTGTCTTTTGCTTCCACACTTTTTCCTGTTACAGTTAGAATTGCATTATTTCAGGTCAAGTGATCTCCGAGGCAGCACAGAGAATATCATAAAAAATTCACAAAATAATAATCTATTGGTTAAGTATTCATTCTGTGGGGGTATATAAAGATATGATTTCCTTTAAAAATATATGAACAATTAGGCTCACACCCACTTTTTATCAGAATAATTTCTCTTTTTGCAAATTCTCTCTCATTTATTCCACTATTTACTTTTTATTTTATTTATTTATTTTTATTTTATTTATTTTTATTTCAGGACATTGCTATCTTCTGCTTAAAAACAGTTCTTAGGCTCTTATAACAAACCTGCATACATAGTTACATAGCATTTGGGGTTTCAAAAGGAACATCAAAAAATTAAAGATTTAAAATAATAAAAATATAATGCAGTGTTACCCTGCACTGGTAAAAACAGTTGTGTTTGCTTCAGAATCACTACTATTGTTTATATAAATAGGCTGCTGTGCAGCAATGGGGGCAGCCATTCAAACGAGAAAAGGCTCAGGTTACACAGCAGATAAACTCTGTAGAACATAATGGTGTTATCTGTTATCCGCTATTTAACCTGTGCCATATAGCCTTTTTTCAATTTCCACCATTGCTAAACAACAGCTTGTTTATATGAACTATAATAGTGTTTCTGAAGCAAACAGGTCAGTTTTACCAGTGAAGGCAACAGTACATGATATTTTCATTACTTTAAAAAACTTTCATTCTTTTTGGTGTTACTGTTCCTTTAAATAATACAAAAAGTAACCTCTTAGTCCAGAGTGGTATTTGTTCATGCAAAATGGAGCATTACTTGTAAATATCTTATAATGTAAGTTTTTCCAAGAACAATTCTGTAAACTGAAACAAAAACAAAAAAACCCATTATGTACAGTATAATGGTCAGTTTATTGTCTATTTGCCTATACATCTTCAAAAAAGTTAAAAGCAATATGTTTTATTTTTGTAACAATAAACTATTATGTTAGCAGTTAGCCTCTGTTTTTTGTCTATCTTCAGCTTTTAAAAGGGGGATCACTGACCTCTGCAGCGTGAAAAAAATTGCTTTATAAGGCTACAACGTTGTGTTATCATGGGTGACCGCAGAAGGGGGCAGTTGCCCCACCCTGCCTTCTTCAGCTGTTCCAAGAAATTGTTTGTAAATTTAATTCCCAACAACACAAAAGTTTTTTATACTACCCACCCCAAGATGAGCCTTAATTAGGTTATCTACTGCATTGTCATGAATAGGTTCATTTTCAGTGGGATGCTACCTTATGGGGCAGATTTATTAAGCTCGAGTGAAGAATTCAAATGAAAAATATTTTGAATTTTGAAGTATTTTTTTGGGTACTTTGACCATCTAATTGGTCAAATTAGATCGAATCGAATTATTCGAACGATTCAAAGTAAAAATCGTTTGACTATTTGACCATTCCATAATCGAAGTACTGTCTCTTTAAAATATACTTCGACTTCATACTTTGCCACTTCATACCTACCGAGGTGCAATGTGGGGACCTTCCCCAGCACTTTTCTAAGTTTTTTTGGTCGAATAAAAATCTTTTGATCGATCGATTAAAATCGTTCGAATCGTTCGATTCGAAGGATTTTATCTTTCGATCGAACAATTTTTATTCGATCATTCAATCAAAGTATTTGCACTAAAATCCTTCGAATTCGATATTCAAATTCGAAGGATTTTACTTCGAGGGTCGGATTCGAGGGTTTTTTAACCCTCGAAATTCGACCCTTGATAAATCTGCCCCTATGTGATGTTAGCTTACTTGCTAACATTTTCTATGGACACCCGTGTGTTATGTTTACTTTCCTGGCCGTTTCCTATTTATTTACTAAAATATGTGTTAATATTAATAACAAAATAAAAAAATACAAAAACCCAATAACAGCTGCCATGATGTTAGACATTTAAAAGACCCTTTGGTTTATTAGTTTCTCAGCCTGCCTATTTTAGCACAAGAATGCAAACTTGTGCGTTTCTGTGCCAAAATTTGCTCCATGTTTCTGCACCCAGGTTGAAGCAGTGACTCTGTGTGCAGACATGAGGAGCAGAGGGGCAGTTTCTCCACTTGCACACATCTTATATACATACAACTCATATACACACATCTTGAGAAACTGCTCTTTGAGGCAGTTGCCTTATCGCTCTAAATTAGGATTCACTTTACTCTTATGGAGTAGTGTTTCCTCCAAATAAACCTTTAATCAGAATAACCAGGTAGCACACAAAATAAAATTTTCCAGAACCCTTGCATCTGCTATTTTTTAGCTTTTTTTCCCACAGAAATTGATTTAAGCCAGTCGTACCAGGCATATCTATCCAGGGGAGAAAATGCAGATCAGAGTTTACTCCCCTGGCATAGAAAATACCTTTGTGACATGGCCCACACACTCAGCAAATGTACTGTATCACAATATTTGTCCAGGTCTGCAATTCTATTCCACTCTAACTGCACATACAGGTATCGAATCTGGTATCCGGAAACCCATTATCCAGAAAGCTCCGAATTATAGGAAGGCCGTCTCACATAGACTCCATTTTATCCAAATAATCTGAATTTTTAAAAACAATTTCCTTTTTCTCTGTTACAGTAAAACAGTACCTTGTACTTGATTCTAACTAAGATGTATAACTATTATTGGAAGCAAAATCAGCTTATTGGGTTTATTTAATGTTTACATGATTTTCTAATAGACTTACGGTATGAAGATCCAAATTATGGAAAGATCCGTTATCTGGAAAACCCTAGGTCCCAAAAATTTTGGATAACAGGTTCCATACCTGTAGCAAACTCTCCTTGGCACTAAACTTTATACTTCTCTTTCTCCGTTGGATATATATATTCCTGAGTGGAAGGAAGTGAATGTGGCATGCAGCATACAGCAGTTTGTATATTTAGAGTATAATTCCTCAGAGATTACATTTTAAATAAAAACTTACCTTGGTTATCGTAACACGATACCTATTTCTGCTGCATTTCATACACAGGCACCCGCACAATAATACAGCTTTAAGGCTGCAGAAGGTTACATAGAAGTGATGACATAAATCAACCACATCAAGTATCACTTCGCTAGCATAAATTATTATCAAGAGTATAACCACTGAAATGCGAGAGGCGGGGGCGAGGGCTTGGTGTGTGTTTATACATATGTTACATGAAATAGACAGAACTACACACTTAAAATATAGAAACATATACTATACTATAGCAATACTAGCTATATGTTTATTATACAGATGATCTTCAAATTATATTTGCCACTTAGTAATGTCAGAAATGACAATATGTTACAAAAATAACTTCACTAAAAATGAGGGGACTGAAGTTTTATGGGTGGAGTTCTTCACTGATTGTAAAGAGTCCAGCAAACCATATCCATGGGCTGGTGCAGTCGCCTTATTTGAACCACAAAGAACGTTGGCGACTGATGCAGTTGACTTTCTTTCTGGTCAATCTGGTGCAACTTGAGGCAGCAAGAACCATGTTTTCTAACAAAGTGACACTATATCTTTGTCATTCCCCACGCAGGTCTAAGACAGGAGGCTCATACGGAGGCAAGAAAAGGAGCCCCTCCCCACAGAAACAAGAGCCATGCAGGAGGCAAGGGCCTTCAGGTTATACCAAGTAAGAGATTTGCATCAAACAGTAGCAGAGACTCTCCATTGATGTCATTCGTCACGTATATGTTCCTCTTAAGAACTACAACTCCCAGCAAGTCCGCCATCTGCTTTCAGATGTTAAAGGGTTGTAAGTTTAAAGCATCTGGAGCACCGTAAATATTAAACTGAATATATATCCCTTGTTGTAGTTTATAACTTCCCCATATGGAACATTAACTTTTGTCTAAAAAAGAAGGTAATTATAGTGGACGAACTATGGAGACTACTGCTTGTTTCCCTGTGTTATCCCTATCCCTAAAATACAGGGATATAATGGTGAAAAAAGCCCCCTTGTGTTGAAGGGCAAATGCCAGGCTTCATGCCCCCCTGTGTTTGTAGTAGGGTGCAGTGTCACAATGCTGCTTTATCTCCTCCTTAAGGAAACTTTCTGCTGAGGAGCTTGAACGGCGGAGGCAGGAGAAGGAAAGAGAGTGGAATGTCAGACGGTACCATCAGGAGGAAAGGAAAGAAGAGGACAGACAGACAGAAGAAGGAGAGCAAGTTTATACAGTAAGGAATTAAACAGAATTTATTTGACCTCCATGGCATCTCTAAACACTGAAGCGCCTAACGCTAGCGTCAATTCGCTAGCGTTGGTCATTTTCCTTACTTCGCAAATTCACTAACGAACGCTGGCGTACATTCGCTAGTGTTACTTCGCACCCTTACGCCTGGCGAATTTGCGCAACGGACGTAACTACGCAAATTCACTAACGCGCGCATTGTACTGAACGCTACCTTTTACACTAGACTTCCTTCGCCACCTCAGACCAGGCGAAGCGCAATAAAGTAGATTGGGATTGCTTCAAAAAAAGTTCAAATTTTTTCTAAGTCCCAAAAAACGCTGACGTTTTTTCTATATTATGGGTGATAGGCTGAAAAAGATCGAAAAAATGTTTGGGGCTCCCCTCCTTCCCCCCTACATTTTCTAACTCATGGCAACTTAACTATACAGTGGGCACATGTGTAGGGCAAAACAAACATTTTATTTGATGTTTTGAAGGTTTCCCAAGCATGTATAGTGCTGCTACATATTCCTCCATTGAAATTTGAATTTGGCGCCGTATGCAAATTAACCATCGTAACTTCGCTTCGCTTAGCGAATCAACGCTAGCGCAACTTTGCAACCTTACGCTACCCCTGAGCGCAACTTCAGATTTTAGTGAATTTGCGGAACGCTAACGAAACTACACCTGGCGAAGTGTGGCGAAGTGCGGCGAAGTTACGCCTGGCGCAACTACGAATCTTAGTGAATTTGCCCCTTAGATTTAGGAACAACTCATTTCTGCTTGCAAAAATAACAATGACAAAAGCCAGTTGCAGGTTGAGCATAGATTTTATTAGTTAATCCCATATAAGGTAATCCCATAGCCTTTGTTAATACTAGCTCTCCTTATTATAAGGGAAGGGGGTAACGGTAAACTAAAATAAAGATCCGCTGTTGTCTCAGGTATGGGATCAGTACTGGAACCCTTGTTAATATTTGTTGACTCCTTCTTGCAAATTGAAATGTTGAAAATAAGTGTATGCTTAAAAGACACCACAGATCTGATGTTCAGACTGAATGATATTGGCACATTTCCTCCTGAGATAATTATATGCGGGATTAATATACAGAGTCTGTACACTTCGATTCCTAATAAAGAAGGAATGGATAGAGGAAGTGCTCCTTGACACTAGGGATGCACCGAATCCAGTATTTGGTTCGGTATTCGGCCAGGATTCGGCCATTTTCAGCAGGATTCAGGTTCGGCCGAATCCTTGTGCCTGGCGAACCGAATACGAATCCTTAAAATCATGTGACTTTTTGTCGCAAAACAAGGAAGTAAAATTGTTTTTTGCCTCCCCTTCGCTGATTTGCATATGCAAAATAGGGTTCGGATCCAGTTCGGTATTCGGCCGAACCTTTCATGAAGGATTCAGGGGTTCAGCCGAATCCAAAAAAGTGGATTTGGTGCATCCCTGCTTGACACTAATTTGCCCAACCAAAAAATTTATTTTTTACTGGATTGTCTAAATATGATATTGACCAAAAACTATTTTACCTCCGAAAATGCATTTTACTGGCAGACCCAGGGCACGTTAATGGGGGCAACTGTAGCGCCATCCTATGCTAACCTGTTTGTACATCACCTAGAAATGATTTTCCTGGAAAAAGAGCCCTATTGTGAACATATTTTTGCATATTTCAGATTTGTGGGTGACATACTGTTATTCTGGAAAGGTCCCATTAACTTGCTTGAGGAAATGATTAATGAAGCTAACAATAGTCATAGAACTATTACATTTACACATGAGTACTCAAAATCTGAAATTAACTTTCTAGACGTTAAGTTTAATGGATGGCATAATATACACTGACTTCTATAGTAAAAATGTGGACAAAAACAACCTACTGCATATGAGTAGCTTTAATAGTCACAAAGTTAAAAGAGCTATCCCAAAAGGGCAATTTGTACGAGCCAAACGGATTACTTCTCATTCTGAAAAATACGATGAAACCAAATTATCCTTAATTAAATGTTTCATTTGAGAGAGGTTATAAAAAAGAGCTAATCAAGAAAGCTATGGACAAAGTAGATGTTATTCCCAGAAATGATTTACTATGCCATAAAGAGAAAGAGTCTACCAATCAAACGCTCACTTTTTCAACCTATAATCCCAATAGCCACAAAATGGAGAGAGTTATCAAAAATACTGGCCATAATTACAAGCCGATAGGCAGTTTGGCCATTTAGTCAACCCTCTAAATCTCTTTTGTTATAAACGGGGCCACACTCTTAAAGATTCATTATGTCCATCAGACACTAGACTTAAGAAACCATTGTTCCTTGGTAAGAAAAAAGGGGAACATATCCCTGTTTGGGCTGCAACTATTGCTCCTCTATAATGTTGTGTATCTATTGAAGTGCCCGTGTGGTTTAGGCTATGTGGGTCAGACTTCCAGGGAAGTGAAAGTTAGGAATCAAGGACACAAAAGCAACACTAGGAACTTCAAAAAAGCCACACAAACTCATACATCAGTTTCTAGACATTTTATTGAATCCAAACACAATCCTATGCAATTACGAAGCTGCCCCTGATAGGCGTGGTGATAACAGACTGAAAAGACTCCTACAAATAGAAGGTAAATGGATTAAGAAATTAGATACATTAAATCCTAAACGATGCTTGGAGCTTGAAACAGTTTCTGTAATACTAACTGTTTACATTTATTCTATTATACTTTGCAGACCTTGAAGTTGAATTTATGAATATATTTAATTTAAAATTTACAAATATATAAAGCTACCATACAGATAAAAATGGTAAGGTTTATAGCTATAAGTCTCTACACTGACCTCTAGTGTTGGTTTTTAAATATAAATATCCATGTGTTTGGGTTAAATTGTGGTAGGTTATTTCTATGCAGTACCACTATATCCTGAGCTATTTTTTTATACATTTGTTTTTAATAGGTATAGACTTAATTTGCACACAAAGGCACCTTTTGCACTTGGGTATTCACTTAATGGTACTTAATCCCAAAATGGACACTGGGAATCAAACTTTACTACTGACACCTGGGGCTATTTGGCCTGGACAATTTACATTTGAACAATGATTGGACATTGGACTATTAAGGGGTGGAGTGGTGTTTTAAAATGTTATCTTTCATCTGTTTTTGTAACACTTGAGAAAGGGCATTAAGGACCCGAAACACGTTGTGTTCGGCAATAAGCATTAATTCACAGCAGTAAATCTGCATTGGAGTGCTCTCTTATTTCTTGGCTAAAATATTGACTTCAGATATGCAGTACATCTATTTCTAAGAGGATAGAATCATTCTTCATAATGTAAGCGGCTATTGGTTTTGCACTGGATTCATCCTATTTTCCATGAGCTCTTTAGTATCCAGGAAAAGCTTCTGGGAACTGACTCACATTAGTCTCGAAATGCGTAAAGCAGTGCTCCATGTAGTGCTCTCTCCCTGCTTATCCTATTTGTGTGATTTTTACATATTTTTAATAAAGCTTTGGAATTTTAACCTTTGAACCGAGTGATCCATTTTACCATGCAGAGGATGTTCTGTGTGCTTAGTGGACAGATACAGTCCCCACAAATGACTGCTTTCTAAACTATGGTCTGTTGGGCTTAATGAAGTCATTTACATGGATTTTAAACTGGCTACAGGATCAGGTGCAAAGGGTGGTTGTTATTCTTCCACTGTATAGAGCACTGGTAAGGCCCCATCTAGAATATGCCGTACAGTTTTGGTCTCCATCACTCAAACAGGACATTATTGTATTAGAGAGGGTACAGAGAAGGGCAACTAAGCTGGTAAAAGTTATGGAAAATATTAGCTATGAGGAAAGACTGGCCAAATTGGGGATGTTCCCACTGGAGAAGAGGCGCTTAATGAGTGATATGATAACTATGTATAAATATATAAGGGAATCATGTGATAACCTCTCTAATACTAGTAGGTCATTCCAGCTGACACAAGGTGACCCGTTCCAATTAAAAGAAAGAAGGTTCCTTCTAAGTATTCGTAAGGTTTTCTTTACAGTGAGCAGGGGCGCGCCGCCAATAAGGCGAGCTGAGACGCTCGCCTCAGGCGGCAACGCCGAAGCGGTTTCCAGGGACGGCAAAAAGCCGCTCCTGCACCTTTAAGAGCCGAATTTCCGGTTTTTAAACCGGAAATTCGGCTTTACTAATGCGAGAGAGCGCAATTGCGCTCTCCGCATTAGTGTTCCTGCCTCCCCTCCCGACAAGTAAGTCGGCGAGGGGGGGCGGCATTGCAGGAGCCGCCTCAGGCGGAGCTTAGGTCCGAATCGGCGCTGACAGTGAGAGCTATGACGTTGTAGAATTCTCTCCCTGAATCAGTTGTACAGGCTGATACATTAGATAGCCTTAAGAAAGGGTTGGATGGCTTTTTAGCAAGTGAGGGAATACAGGGTTATGGGAGATAGCTCATAGTACAAGTTGATCCAGGGACAATTCCTCAGATTGAGGAGGATTTGTTCCACTTCGGATGCCTTCCAGAGTGCGGCGATGGATTTATGGGACTGATTAGCTGATCGATGATACAGTATAGAAACTCTGAAAAAAGCATATGAGTGTGCAGTACTTAGTGATCGAAAATCTCTGCTCAATGAAGCAGTAAAAGATAGACAACAACGGAAAAGACAAAATGTTACAAATAGTAATAACTATAAGAATAAAGTTTATTTTGTGACAGACTACAGTACAGAAGCAATAGATATAAAAAAGATACTACTGAAACACTGGCATATAATAAGCTCAGATCCATCATTAAAAGTAGATAGACCCTGGTTCACCTATAGGAAAACTAGATCTGTTGCAAGTTATGTCAACCCAAGTATGCTCCCTGATAAGCGTGAACATAAAAAATCCACTTGGTTAAACTATGTCAGAACATACAAATGTGGAGCGAGAATTTGTAAGGCATGTAACTATATTAATGTATCAAAAAAATTTAGTAGTACTGCTACAGGAAAAGAATATGAAAAGAATATGTGTGTAGAACATACATTAATTGTAAAACTACAAATGTGATATATTTAGCCACATGTCGTTGTGGATGCCAGTATGTTGGAAGAACTATGAGGAAAATGAAAGATAGAATTTTAGAACATTTGGCCTGTGTAGGGAGAAAGGATATATCATCCTCTATAGCTGATCATATTCTGAATGTACATAATGGAAATGACAGCTGCATATCCCTTCAAGGCATAGAGCATGTCAGATTAGATAAGAGGAAAGGTGATCTAGAAAAGTTAATTAATACGAGAGAAGCATGGTGGAAGTTTACTTTAGAAACAGAAAAGCTTTGGGTCTCAATAAAGATTGCGAAATCAAATTCTATATTAAATAAGAGAAAAATAGGTAAATTTAAATGGGATAACTTGTAACTTGTAATAGTGAGAGGTACTATATAAGAGTTTATGTAAAGCATCCCTGTAATTCAAACATTACCCAGAACAGCATACATGGATCTATGATGTTTATAGCATTCATCTGTTAAATGTTTTTATTAAAATTAAAATAGAGAAGTGTGACAATAAATTGATATACGAACTAGGGTATATCCCTTTAAGATAATGGGTGTGATATTTGTCTGTAATCAAGTTTAGCTATAAAGTTGTGTATTGTGTGAAAAAATGTATACTCTGAGGAAGTATCATGAGGTACGAAACTGGTCAGTAGTAATGACAATGTGCACTGTGTCAAAGCTGACATGCAATTAATATAACAATAAATAAAGAAGCTTTCATTATTTCACAAAAAACAAGCCATGGAAATCCATTTTTGAAATTTGCTCCAGGGACTAGTCCGATTGCCATCTTGGAGTCAGGTAGGATGGGTTTTTTGCTTCCTCTGGATAAACTAGTAGTTAGGCAGGTTATATATAGATGTAAAAGGTTGAATTTGATGTGTCTTTTTCAACCTAACTTACTATGTGACTATGTTACTATGTTATATTGCCCTCAAACAGCTTGTAACGTACTAGTTAAGCCGAAACTTCTGATTCTTCAATAAGGCAGGAGAACTTAGCTAGTTCCGGTTTTCACCAATGGCCTTTTGGGGCTCCGGAACTTTTTGTTGCAGTTCTATTTGGGAACCTACCAACTTCAGAGTTCAGAGGTTCCAGACGAGGTACAGGCAAGGTTCAGACAAAGAGGAGTCAAAAACAGGCAGAGGTCAAATCAGGCAGCGAGTTTTATAGTCAGGATCAAAACACACTGAAAGGCTTGAGCAGGATCTCAGACAACCAGAAGCCAACTTGGGTAAGGAGGGAATGACAGGAGTTTAAATAAGGAGTTTTGATGCCAGTAGGAAGTATGCAGTAGGAAGTGATCCAGAGGAAGAAGGGAAAACAAGCAGAAATGGGAGAAGCAGACAACATAGCAGGAACAGGTTTAGGAACACATCTATGATGATGGGTCTTCTGAGACTGTCTCTCTCTTAGCTGGGTGTCAATACGAATGACAAGTGAAACCAAATCTTGAAAGAGAGGAGGCAGGTCACGAGCAACAAGTTTGTCCTTGAGGAATTCATTAAGACCGTGCCAGAAAGTCACCATCATGGCTTCATTGTTCAAAGAGTCCTCAGCAGCAAGAGCATAGCATAGTCAGAGGTAGGGCGTGAACCCTGGGAGATCCTCAAGCACCAAACAGAGACATTTACCATTCGACCTAGAGCATCAAATATCTTCCAAAAGGACGAAAAGACAGCAGCTGAATCATTAACAAGTGGGTTGTTTCATTCCCAGAGAGAAGAAGCCCAGGCATTAGCTCTACCAAAAAGCAAAGTGATAATATATGCCACTTTACATTTTTGAATAGGATAGTGATGAGGGAACAATTCTAACTGGATCTTGCATTGATTAAAAACCCCCAGCAGCTATCAGGATCACCCCCATAAGGTAGCGGAGGTGAAATCTTGGGCTCCAAAGTTTGGGTAGAGCCTGCAGGAGATGAGGGTGGAGACTGAGGCTGGGCCGGAAATGCGTGAGGCTGCTATTGAGTAAAGTGCAGAGCATCAAGACAAGAGGAGAAATGCTGTAAAGTCTGATGCATTTGCGTAATGTTCAAAGCATTTCACTAAAGCTTCCAGGATAGATTCCAGCAAGAGGCTGGATCAGTGGCCTGGGAGGGTTCCATTGGCCCAAGCTAACTGTAACATACTAGTTAAGCCTGAACCTGTAGTTAGGCTGCTGGCATGAATCTGATTCTCATATAAGGCAGGAGAACCTAGCTAGCCCCGTTTTTCACCAATGTCCTTTTGGGGCCCTGGGACTTTCTGCTATGGCTCTAGCTGGAAACCTACCAACTTTAGAGGTTTTAGACAAGGTACAGGCAAGGATCAGACAAAGAGGGGTCAAAAACAGGCAGATGTCAACTTGGGCAAAAAGGGAATGACAGAAGGAGTTTTTGACGCCAAAACAGCAATAGGAAGTGATCCAGAGGAAGAAAGGCAAAACAACTGGCAAAATGGCCCCTACAGCTTCAAAATGATCTCAACCACTGATCAGCGTGAACGGAGGTAGGAGAGCGTGCCTGACCGACACCACACTTTACACAGCTACAAGGGGTAAGAAAGGAGTAATTACTGCTACAGGTTTTGCTGATGGTTCAGCTTTATCAGGGAGCTTTTTCAAGATGTCCATCTTAGCTCAAATAAATGTGTGAGCTGGAAAGCAGAGGATAAGCATTAAAAGTGAGAAAAAGAGGGGAGGCTGCATATGAGCTGGAATGAGACTGCAGAACCTGTTGCAACTTATGGAGAGAAGACATGCACCTAAAAGGACGAGATCTACATTAAATAGAGTTATTATTGCAGGAGAGACTGGTACATATGACTGTAGCATGGGGGAACACCCCAAGCAGATTTGTCACTATACCGAGAATCCAGCAGTAATCCACCAATATGAAGAGATTTGCACATTTTCCAGCACTGAACAGAGCTTATATTTCCTGTTACCAATATTGCTGATTTCATTGTACTCAATATGGGGGGGTTTGTGGATGCACACCTAAGGCCAATTTCAAAAAGTATAATTTCAAAAAGTATAAAGCCCTGTCTAAGTAATTCAAGTAAATATGCCAGTGCATTTAATTTTGAAACAGGGTTTTTTTGTTACAAAGTTATGATCATAATATTGATAAGCCACCATACCACGTCAAGGTAAAACCCCACATGGTGGTCCCTAACTTATTTATCTTTAGTCATAGTAAACAAGGTACATTACCTCTCTTTAGTAGCAATTCTTTGTATAAACATCTCCTGTGCCTTGGTTTCAACTCTGTGCTAGATCCTCCCCCGCCAACTTGCTGAGCGGCTTTTAAGAGGGAGAGACTGCCTTAACCAACGCCCATTTTAGAAAAGTAGAAATCAGGTGTTGTAATTAAAATCAAGGTAGAGTGATATGTGCAGTTGCACAATAGTGTGTATACATGTGTAAGTGAAAAGTGAAAGTATGTATGGTAGTGGTAAGGGAAAGTGTATGTGTATTTGGGAGTATATGTGTAAGAAAGCATAGAATAAAAGAATGTAAAGAAGAAATAAATGAGAGACATAATAAGTGTATGTGTGTATAGAGTAGTGTAATGGGACGTTGGTTTTTTCACGGCTAAACCCTCCCATGCCGCCAGCACTTATGGCTTTTAAGAGAGAGCGATTGCACAAACCAAGGCACAACAAGTGAGGGGGACCACCAAAAGTATAAAGGGGGGGTATGAGGGTGCAATAACCACATGAGCTTAGCCAAAGCTTCAGGCAAATACATCAATATGGGGGGGTTTGTGGATGCACACCTAAGGCCAATTTCAAAAAGTATAATTTCAAAAAGTATAAAGCCCTGTCTAAGTAATTCAAGTAAATATGCCAGTGCATTTAATTTTGAAACAGGGTTTTTTTGTTACAAAGTTATGATCATAATATTGATAAGCCACCATACCACGTCAAGGTAAAACCCCACATGGTGGTCCCTAACTTATTTATCTTTAGTCATAGTAAACAAGGTACATTACCTCTCTTTAGTAGCAATTCTTTGTATAAACATCTCCTGTGCCTTGGTTTCAACTCTGTGCTAGATCCTCCCCCGCCAACTTGCTGAGCGGCTTTTAAGAGGGAGAGACTGCCTTAACCAACGCCCATTTTAGAAAAGTAGAAATCAGGTGTTGTAATTAAAATCAAGGTAGAGTGATATGTGCAGTTGCACAATAGTGTGTATACATGTGTAAGTGAAAAGTGAAAGTATGTATGGTAGTGGTAAGGGAAAGTGTATGTGTATTTGGGAGTATATGTGTAAGAAAGCATAGAATAAAAGAATGTAAAGAAGAAATAAATGAGAGACATAATAAGTGTATGTGTGTATAGAGTAGTGTAATGGGACGTTGGTTTTTTCACGGCTAAACCCTCCCATGCCGCCAGCACTTATGGCTTTTAAGAGAGAGCGATTGCACAAACCAAGGCACAACAAGTGAGGGGGACCACCAAAAGTATAAAGGGGGGGTATGAGGGTGCAATAACCACATGAGCTTAGCCAAAGCTTCAGGCAAATACATCAATATGGGGGGGTTTGTGGATGCACACCTAAGGCCAATTTCAAAAAGTATAATTTCAAAAAGTATAAAGCCCTGTCTAAGTAATTCAAGTAAATATGCCAGTGCATTTAATTTTGAAACAGGGTTTTTTTGTTACAAAGTTATGATCATAATATTGATAAGCCACCATACCACGTCAAGGTAAAACCCCACATGGTGGTCCCTAAGTGAGAAAAAGAGGGGAGGCTGCATATGAGCTGGAATGAGACTGCAGAACCTGTTGCAACTTATGGAGAGAAGACATGCACCTAAAAGGACGAGATCTACATTAAATAGAGTTATTATTGCAGGAGAGACTGGTACATATGACTGTAGCATGGGGGAACACCCCAAGCAGATTTGTCACTATACCGAGAATCCAGCAGTAATCCACCAATATGAAGAGATTTGCACATTTTCCAGCACTGAACAGAGCTTATATTTCCTGTTACCAATATTGCTGATTTCATTGTACTGCCTTGTTTTAAATTCAACCTTCACCTCCCACACTGTTTTAATGAACTGGCTTCTGATAAAAGCAACAAGAACTGAATGAATTTGCATTCATTTAGATTTATTATAGGTCTATAGTATTTATCTGGCGATTATTAACTTGTTTATGTTTGTGAACATAGTACCTGTTATTGTGCATTAGTCACGGAACTCCTTGTTGACTTTAACTTTTTTTTTACAATTTGGGGTACATTATTTACTATAGTATAGTAATTTTACTTTGGGTTGTTTGCATATTTTGAAATACCGAAGCAGTGCACTAAATGGCCAAATGAAATCACATCAACAAATCGATATATCGGCAATGTATGGGGAAATCTCCTTTACTTAACTCCTTCCAGAAGTCTAAAAAAATAAACAGTGAACTGTGAGAAACTGTATATAAGCTGTTATAGTGAAATCAGCTGTGCCAGTGAAATCAGCTGTGCAGGAATGCATCATTTCTCAACCGTCTTCATATTTAACACCACTTCCTTTTCAATGTCATTCTCCTCTCAAAAGAAGCCGAAACGTAAGTTCACAGGCATACTACACTTTTAGTTTTATATAGTGCGAGTGAAGCTCACCCAGAGGGGTGATATAGAAGGGTGCTGCAAATGATCACTCCATAAAATTCAGAAAACCGCGATGAGCACTGTTTGCAAGGATGGTCAAAGAAAACATGGAAAGGCGTGTTGGTCAATTCTTGTTGTACAGCAATTTTGACCACATCAGTGGCACTTCCATTCTACTCTATAATACCATGGCCTGCTTCTACTTTCCTCCAAAAATTGGTTCAGATGTATTTATTAACTGCCAATAAATTCAAGGGGTTGTGGAAGCAATTCCAAAGCTAATTAAACCAATGCCACACAGGGAGCTTTTCGGCTGGCTCAAAACAGGCACATAGAAAAGTGCCCGCGAATGCAGATCTTTTTCAAGCTGAAAACTGCGCAATTGGACAGAGCAGTTCTGCGCAATTGGACAGAGCCAGAAGGGGTGATAGTCACTTTTCAGCCCCTGAAATCAGGTTGAGTAGTAGTACAGGCATTTAAAAGCATATAAATGTCATACATGTCCTTAATTCATAACCTTAATATTATCTGCACTGACTCTAACCTGTAGATTCCCAAATTGCAGCCTTCTAAAGTGCTGGGGCAATTATATTACTTCCATACTTCTCTGGATTGATTTTTTATAAAATTGTACATTGTGCATATGCACTTATAAATGTCCTTCTTCTATTCTGAAAGGCCCAGATTGGGCTTAAAGGCTCCACTGTATCTCAAGTTCTTCTGCATAGTATCCATTAACTACAACTAAAAATTGACTACAATGGACAAATCTGTCTGAGGCACTTAAGGCAAAAAAAGTGACCATACTATAAGATGCAGCATTTTAAACAGACAATGACTCTCATGTGTCAATGTCCCTTGACATACTATATATTATATTATATATTATAAAACATAATACATGATGGCTTTTAATTACCAAGGTTTGTTTTTAGTGCATTAGTAATTTATCTATAACTATGGAACTCTATAATGCTGAGATGTACCTGCTTATTGCTGCCACCAGATGGTGCTGGATATTTTCAATAGAAAAGCATGTTCTTTATTGCACATACTTTTATTTTGGTCTTAATGTGGACTGTATAAATTACCTTACAAAATTGCTTGCTGGAATAGTACTATATATGTGCATATACATTTCTATGTTGCAAAGGCTATGTTGTTTGAGATTTCTTTTGGGGTCTACTAAACTGCGATGGCACTAAAAGCAGTAACGTAACTAGAGCAACCAGGGTTCGGATGAAGGGCTGGCAACCAGGTCCCCTACCTTCTGAATGAAATTTTGGGGCCGGAATCCCTTTGGCGCAAGCATCCGGCTCGCCCGGAGAGGGTGAGGGCCCTGGTGCGGTCACACCCCCAGTAGTTCTGCCACTGACTAAAAGAGAACCCACATCCCATCAGAAGATAAGGCAAAGTCACATCCAAGGTCAAGCCAAAGATCAATCCAGGCAGCTAGTAGTGTAGTCACACACAGGCAGAGAACTCAGCAGAAAAGATCATAACAGATTTTATTAAGATCCATCAAAGAAGGAGAAAGCTTGGTCAATGATAATTAGAAAGAAGCATTTCATTTCATTGACACTTTGAGTTGTTGTACATGCGGAGCCCTAGGAATTGTCAATGAACTCTTCAACACAACACATTTTGCTGCCAGTGTTTGTTGGTAGACATAACAGCTTTGTGCTTCAACATACGTGTCACATGATTTCACCCCAGTTCATATTTGCAGTGGAACCTCAATTTTACAGCCCCCGCTTTTAAGTTTTTCCTTATTTTATATTGTTGTTTTGAGGTCCCACCTATATATTATGCATAATACATTTCCCTGTTTTACATTTTCCTGGATTTTACACAATTTTTTCTGGTCCCCTAAAAAACGTAAAATGTTCTACTGTATATAGCTTGTCCAATTAAAAAATACATTTGATTCTCTTTTCTCTTTCTGACTTGTCCCAACAGCCAATCATCAATGTGACATTACTTTCTGGCAATAGTAAGCCTTTCATTGAAAAACTTTTTAATATTCCCCTTTCTATTCTGTACCTACCCCTTTGCTTTGTTTTATCCTCTCCCTTTTAATTCTACCTTCCTTTATCTTATTTGCTTTTCCTTCCCACTTGCCTCACTTCTTTTTTACACTGCAGCCTATTCTTTGTTCCATTATTTGTTCTGCTCTGTACTTTTTTTCTGTTTTCTTTTGCTATTTCCTTCTTAGTTGCAAGGAAAGGGCTAACTACACTTTTTTAAAATTTCTAAGTTGACATTTGATTTGGTATTCAGATTATTATGCAGTTTGCAGCTACAACCTCTGTAGTCATTACAGAATTCACAGATGTCTAAACTGCAATTGTGGGACTATTTCAAGATTTTTCTATAAAATCTGCCTTAAGGTTTGGTTAAATTTGGTTAGTTTGGGCTTCAGATTACGCCATCTTGTCAGCTCATACTATACCTAACATATATGCCACCCCTCTACTGGTTATTCAGTATGAGCTCAGATTCCTATATGTTGTACCTGAATTAAATGTAATGCTGCACTTGACCATACATGAATAAATACTGGGGTGTAGCATATGTTTTAAATTATATTACGAGAATAACTACCTTTCTTTTTTCAGTGAAAGATACTGCATCTAAAGCTGCTTATGTACAGTTCAAATCCTTCTGTAAATGCAGGTTAATGTCAGAGTGGCTTAAAGTTTAGGGCTTATGGTAGCTACACATATCAAAGAAGATATTATTATTATTATTACTACATATTATTGACTCAATGTTTTTGTATGTATAACAAACACTATTACCTAATCACTTGCCTTGACACTTTGGCTTTGAAGAATATGGTTTGGTTGGATTTGAAAAGCATGCATACAAGATTAAAGACATTTGAACCCCAGAGTTAAAAAAACATATAAGTGGGTCCAAACATGGGCCTATCTTCCCCTTAATTATCAGTAGGCATAATATGGGAGGGGGTATAACATCCTGCCTGGAGTTGAACCAGTGACCTGGTGTTTTCATTGCCTCTACACTATATGAGCAGACAGATAAGGTAATGGTTCACTGCTATTGTTATCCTTGTATTTGCAAGAAGGCATGACTTGTGTCACCTATTGCTAATCCGGCCACAGGTGATCAGTGTAAGACATTAAGGGGGTTATTTACTCTAAATCTGACTTTTAAAAAAAAATCACGAATTTTTCGGAATTTATTAAACCCAGAGGATGGAAAAGTCAGAATCTGAAAATCCGGCATCTCAGACCTGTCGAGGTTGCATAAGTCAATGGGAGAAGTCCCCGTGATTTTTTGATGTGCTCTGGGTTTCTCGCAATACCCCGAAGTTTTCAGGGGTTCTCGGTGATAATTCTGAAAAATCGTGAAAATCAGATGGAAATATCCGAAAAATCGTGAAAAACTGATTTTTTCCCCACAAAGCTAATTTTCGGGAAATTAATAATAAATAAGCGTAAAAAACCCAAGCCGATTTGATCGGAGTTTGTAGCAGAAAATATTGAGATAAATTCGGACTTTGATAAATAACCCCCAAGGCTGGCTATATACAGTGACTAGCTACTCTGCACTGACTCTTTGCCCAACGAAGGTCTACTTTGATATAGTTCCTGGGTGTACAGCTCAGTAATTCAGGCACAGACTCTTAAACTGTAACAATTTTGCAACATTTAGTTGATACATTTCTCAGCAGTATCTCTGTAGTATTAGCAAATATTGTATCAATTCTAACAGCTGCCTGTAATGAAGCCCAGAGATTCTGCTCAGCAGGGACCAAGATAAGAAATGTATCAGCTAAATGTATCAATTTAGAACAGTTTACAGGGTCCTCGACACCCCTTTCCCAGAGCTGCTTTAGAATTTGAAAAAAAGACACTTTACACTTCAATATAAAAAATAGAAAGTAATTGGAAAAAGTCGTTATTTCTGGTGATCTATCAGAAAACAACTAGTTGTTTAAAGGTGAACAAACTCTTTAGGACCTGGCAGAATCTGAATAGTGAAGGGCTCCTCCCGATGTGAAAGGCAGCTGTTATAGGCAGAAGCATGAGCCATGACCGGAACCTCTGCGTTTGTTCTGGGTTGGGGGACAGGGGATTATGGAGCACAGAAGTGAGTCTCATGAAACAAAAGGACATCTGTTTTTCATGAGAAAAGTGTGCAATTTCCTTAAATATGTCTCTTGTATTTTAAACAAAAGAATAGTTTGGGACTGTTTAACTGAGCCTCTGCCTGTGATAAATGGATTAGCCCATTCCAAAGTGTGAAATTAATTTTCATTTTCTTTGTTATTTTCCTCTCAAGGCCAACTTGATTAGCTGCAAATTTCCAGAGCAATGTGAAAGCAATACAGTGGGAACACAAAGCTCTATTGCTAGGTAACAACACATGTTACATCAACGTTAATCTGTTAAAGGAACACCACACTCCCTAATTTACCTGCAGACTTTTACTTAGTACTGGGTAATACCTGTACTGGCACAGATTTTTCTAGCTCTTTGTACAAGCTATGAAAAACCAAAAGAGTTGCCCTGTTAATGAAAAGGTCCACATTTAAGACCCTATTCAGCTGGCCATGCCCTCCATGATGTAACACAATGCCCCCTGGGTGCTAGCCCACACTCCCTTCTGGTCTATTGTAAACAAGCTAATCAACAAGCTTGTGGGGTATATACACCTCTTATTAATTAGATTAGCTAAATACTTAAAAAGAGAAAACAGAGTTGTAGTGGTCCTTTATAAGCATATGATTTGAAATAATTATTGTTTACATTGTTTGAAAGTCAGTTTTAGTAAATCTGTCCTCTTATCAAGAGTATCGTGAATATTTTTCAAAATTTCAAAATCAAAAAAAAGTTTTGAGAATCATTACCTCTTCTTTTAAAAGTTTTTCTTATCTGAAGTATGCACCAATCCCTGCTTCATTCAGCTTGACAGATTTGCAGATGGATCTGACCCTCACACAAAAAAAAACCAGCAATTGACTGATTTGGTGACCAGAACATACATAAAATAAATATTAAAAATTGTACACAGGATCATCCCATGCTAGAACATTTTCTTTACATTCTGTGGACATACATTTCACACTTTCTTGTTATAAACATTTACCCACTTTCTTCCTCATCCACTGTAAATAATAAATAGTTGACAATTTCATGGTTAGTGTTCTAACAAATATCTAGCAGTATGCATTGAATGGATTTCACTGTGTCTTGCTGAATAGATGTAATAAAGATAACTCACAAGATGAAACCTCTTGTACCGCAGGTCACATGGCTCCTTCCAAGAATCATGCCTACAAAGACAGCAGCCTCAAAGAGTTTGTTGTCTGCCTTCTGGTGATGTGACGTTTTACTTAGGAATACAAATGGATACAAAATTATAGACAATATACTATTTTTACATAGAACATACGGTTGTTATAAGCCAAATTTCAGCTGTTTATTTGTTTGGAAGATTTTTTTTCACCTACACAAACCAGAAAAAAGTACTGAATGTACAGACCTGAGTGAATGATAAATCATTCCTATAAGATTGATTGGAACACTGTGCAGAACAGGGTTGGATTTATAAAAGTAGATTCCTAGGAAGATGACCTGTTTCAGGAAGACTGCATGGGGCAGATTCACTAAAGGGAGAAGTGGCCATTGATAGCGAAAATTCGGCAGAAATCTCATCTTCAGGGACATCGCCAATTCACAGGTGTAGAGGACAATTCGCTAGCAAACAAGACCATCACTGTCTTTTGTTCGTACCCTATCACTAGGCGACTTCGCTCTGGCAAATGATCGTTTTTCCGTTAATTCACTAAGATACAAATTTTACTGTACGTTACCTCTTACGCCAAAATTTACCTCGCCACCACAGACCAGGCGAACTGATAAAATAAAGCTACAGCTTCCTCAATCTTATTGACATCATATCCTGTATGCCAGAAATTCATTAAAGTTGTAAAAAAAACTCTGCCAACTGTAATAAAAGCTACGTACGCTGGTGGTCTAGCGGGCCGGCGGGGACGCCCGCCACACCGGTCTTCACTCCCTGATGCGCCTGTGAACTATGGGGGCATGCGGCGCGCCTCTGCTATTTTTATAGGCACAGGCGCGAAGCATTCTGGGTATTTAAAGGGCCATTCCACTGGTCTTCGGTGCCCGTGATAGGATTGTGTTTCCTGGTGCTCCTGAGCCTTGTGCTATTTGTTTGCTATATCCTGAACCTGTTTGATTCCTGTTGTGACCCCTGCCTGGCTATTTTGACTATTCTGACTTCTGGATCCTGACCCTTGCCTGATTACCGACTACCTCTTCTGATTAACCCTCTGATTGACTTCCTGGTCTGCCTGACTATGTTTATTCTCTGCCTGCCTCGACCCGGCCTGATCTGACTACTCTTTTGCCTAACGCCTTGTACTACGATCTTCTGTCCAAAGACTTTGCTTTACAGTCGTGCCCCTCTGCCTATCCAGAACCCTCATCTTGCACCTCTCGTTTAAGTCCAGGTGGCATCCAAGTAAGCCGAGGGCTCCTCCCGAGGCCCAAAGGCGGTCACACTACTGGTGAAGCACGAGCCGAGACCAGGGTGCCTGGTGTTTGTTCTGGTGTTGGGTGCCGACCGTGACACCAACTTTTTTTTTAAAGTGGGATTGCCTTCAAAAGTCCAATCTATTAAAGATGTATGTGTGAGGATTTTGAGGGGCATGCCACAATTATATAAGGGTGGGCATGTGTAGGGCATTAGAGGATCTCTTCTGTCTTTATTATGGCTCATTGGACATTTGTTTTAAAAATTGGCCACTTCAAGCATTTGCACCAACATTACTATTAAGACGTCCATACGACTTTTAGGTACCCGCCGTATTCAAATTAATTTAAACCCAAGAGTGCTAGTGAAGTTTTGCTAGGCATAACTCTAGCAAAAATTCCATATGAAATGCTCGCCCAGCCCAAGTAATGATAGTGAAAATTTACCAGCGTTCAGCTGCTGAGACGCATTCTCCGAAGCGCTCTACAAAGCTTTTGTACATAAGTGTTTTCATTTCTGCTCCTTGGAAAACACAAAACACTCACGAGAAGGCTAAAGGTCACCTTGGGAAAGTTCATCTATTAGCTGTTTCTATTTTGGCAGAAAGAACTGACATTTTCAAGCTTCAGAAATAATGTTATTATATAAAGTTATTTTCTATAAAGTTGTTTCTAAGGCTTATGGAACATATATAGATTTTTTTTCAACATTGTCAGAGCTGTCAAACCCCCCGCCCTATTTTTTCGGGAGTTATACGATTTTGAGGGCTGTCCCCTGGTCTCCTGTCACTCTTAAGCATTCCCCTGATTTCTGGCAATTTTTTCACGATTTTATAATTTATGGAAGGGGGAAGCCTGGTCTGTAGGGAGTTTTTTGTATGTTATTTGGATAAATCAGCACTTTAAAGGAGAAGGAAAGGCATCCTGCACCTGGGGGTGCCAAATGTTAGTCACCCCCAAGTGATTGTATTGACTTACCTGAAACCCCCGGTCAGTGCTCCTATCAGCAGAAAACTGCACCGGCCCGGGGTTATTCCAGTGAGCACCACGGAGCGATCCTCTTCCAGCTTCTTCTCTCTTCAAATTTCCCGGGCCAGACTCATGCGCAGTAGAACGAAATAGCTGACTTTTTAGTTAAAGTTCGCTTTTCGTTCTACGGTGCATGCACAGCCGTGTGAAGAAGAGGTGGTGCTCACTGGTATAAACCCCGGGAGGTGCAGTTTTCTGCTGATAGGAGCACCGGCCCTGGTTTCAGGTAAGTCAATACAATAACTCGGGGGTGCCTAACATTTGGCACCTCCAAGTGCAGGATGCCTTTCCCTCTACTTTAAAGGTTTTGTGTAAAGATGGGGAATTGAATCAAATGTGTAGTCACAAAATTATTAAAAAAATATATATGCAGTGATGCCGAGTGCTTGATCTTCCCCTCCTTTCTTTGAGTTTGTAATGTTTCACTTTACTAAAGGGGTAGACCACCAATATTTGGGCAAAAATCTGATGAAGATTTTAAAAGTTGGCAGCTCTGCTTTGTGCCCACAGTGTCTTTTTTACCTTCGAAAATGTGGTGTCAAAACAACCAAAACTGCTTCCAAATTGTCCAGATCACCTGTCCTGATGTTTTCACTTGATTCCTGCCTGAAAAAGTGTACATGCAGTCAATGAGGAGGGCAATATCTTTATGCGGAGATAGTACTGAAAGAGTAGTAAAAAGCACTAAAAGTTATCAGTAACTGCTACCAGGCATGTATAAAAGTTCCAATTTAAAAAGATCCATTAAAAAAATCCATATTTCTGAAAATACATTATGTAATTTGTAAGCTTTCATTAGCACTTAAAAGTTTGTATTTTAAAAAAGTATGCAAATTTGTAAAATGCAATGGTGGACATAAAAATCCTACTATGTGCAAATCTTACTATATGCAAGTCGCTAACCCAGCCACAAGCCCCCTTACTCTGGATTCATTTCTATTCTTCAATACTGTGCACTTAAGGGAACCCATACGGTACAATTTCATGGCAATAGTTGTATATTTGCCAGCAACTAACTTTTTTACAAATTGGTGCTAGAATGTGGTCTCTGCTGGAAAAAAAGTGCTGCCTGTTTGCACTCTGGGGAGACAGCTGCATTTACTACAGTGCATTAATAATGGAAACTTTAAAAGAGGCTTTGGTCAACCTGATTTGCATAATCTCAGACCTGAGTAACTGGGAGAAATTATATGTAGATAGTACGATACTGATGGAGAGGTTGGCGCCATATGGGGTGCCGTTTGTCCTAAATAGATTCTGTATACAAAACGATCTCTATTACAGAGAATGAATGTCTCGCATGGTACATTAGTATTTGTGACCATTCACAAACACACAGATAAAAAAAAGACTTTTGTCTATTTAAGAATAAAAACAAGATCTAGTTTGTGCACAAAAGGATATTATTATAGTACAAACTCCATTCTGTACACTTTAACAAGCAATATGTCTCAGAAACGTATAACATCCATGTAACAGCCGCCATTAAGTTACTTACAGAATGAATTATGGACAGAATATATAGGGGGTTATTTATCAAAGTCCGAATTTATCTCAATAATTTCTGAAAATAACTCCGACCAAATCCGCACGGGTTTTTTTAGCTTATTTATTAATACACTTTCCCGAAAAAATCAAAAAAATTGTGAAAAATCCGATTTTCAAAAAAACTTTGGGGTATAGCCAAAAACCCAGCGCACGTTAAAAAATCATCGGCACGTCTCCCATTGACTTATATGCAACCTCGACAGGTCTGAGATGCCGGATTTTCAGATTCAGACTTTTCCATCCTCGGGGTTTAATAAATTCCGTAAAATTTGTGATTCTTTAATAGACATAAGTATTTTAAATATTTTTTAGCTGTGTATATGGTCACAGACAGTTATGTACCATGCGAGACATTCATTCTCTGTAATAGGGATAGTTCTGTATACAGAATGTATTTGGGACAAACGGCACCGCATGCCTATGCTATTGCAGAGCTAAAGTTATATTCAGTGAAGTAACTAAATATTAATGTGCCCCATAGCAAATTATTTTTCAGGTCCCCACAATGTCTAGAGGTTGACCAATTTTACCAATATTTATTAAAACTGTATATGAATTAGGGTCTTGTGGGGCCCCTATACCTCCTGGGCCCCCTGCAGCCGCAGGGTCTGCTTTCTCTCTAGATACGCCTCTAGTAATCTTTATTCTTTCACTGACATTTTGTAACAACTCAGTATCCCCTTTTAAAAGCAAACAATGTATAATATATGTAATATATATGTAATATATGAATGTTGAGCTATTACAAAACATCAGTGAAAGAATAAAGGCAATTATATTAATTAACTGCATTGCCTTGGAGCTATTGTGATTCTACTGACAAGTTGGTCAGGTATACTTGCCTTACTTTCAGAGAACAGAGAAGCTGTTGCAAGCAGAGCTAATAACAACTTAACCACATGGTAATGCCTTGCTATTAACATATATGCATTTTGGCAGGTTGTGGTTTCATTAAAATGTTCCGCATATAGTGGGACCCCAACACATCATACTGTGAGCTGTGTGCTAACTATAACTCTGAATACAGCAAACCACATATATGACTAATAACTAACGTTTTTTTTTTTCGTTTTTCCTTAATTATACAGTTGTTGCAGGAGGCATTGCAAGTGACCTGTTGATGTGTACATTATATCACTATATATATATATATATATATATATATATACAAAATCCCTCCAATGTCGGCACTCCAGAATCAGTCACGCTTGAGTCAGAAGATCAATATCATAAAGGTTTATTAGGATAGACCAACGTTTCGATACCACACAGGTATCTTCGTCAGGGTGAGAGTGCCAAACACAGATTGCCATTTTAAGCAACAAAATGGCGCCAAATACTCGTTGCTAAGGGGCCTTAGCAACCCAGTGCGAGGAAAAAGTGAGGTGAGTATAGAGAAAGAGAAGAGAAAAGCTCACTGTCCCACCAGCAGCCACCCTTACCTGAAAGCGCATCAATGGCTACGGAGTCAGAGGAATTAGCAGGCCAGAAAGTGAGAGCGCACCCGTCCTTCAATCCTAGTGCGGTGAGTCAGCGCCGCTGAAGCGCCAGGCGGAACACGTAAGCTTGGCGTCCCGGTTGCTAAGCAACCCCAGCTGTAACCCGGACTGCATCCAGAGCCGCACAGAGCTAGTGACAGTGTCTCTGCGTATAGCGCTGAGAGCTGGATCCAGGCTCAAAAGTGCTCACATTTGTGGTTACCTGCAGGGGGGAGCTAAAGGCAGCAAGAACACCCTACCACCGTTAGTGCAAAGCACCAACGGTGTGGGGAGGAGCCACCATGGGTTGCATAGATCAACACGGGGGAACCGCAACAATAATAGCCTGATAAGCCAAAGGCCCACACATAGGAACAGGGGTCTCGCCCATCAGCTCTAACTGGCCAGTGGGTTGGCGCAAAACGGAGGCCATGGGGTACATCAGGCCATAGGTCTGCCGCGGGGTACTCCTGCTACCCACTAGGCATGCTGGGTACTCCTGCTACCCACTCGGTATGCGGGGGGCAGTATGGGGGACAGGAAGAATAGAAGGTATAGAACAGGAGAAAAGAATAAAAGCAAAGTCTGTGTAAGCAGACAGAGAACTGTGAAGGATGTTAAGTAGACAGTATAGTAGTACCTAGTGCAAGCTATAAAGTTTGTTCATACAAAATAGATGCAACACGTATCCAAACAGTAACAGTAAACAGGTATATACATAAAGGGGAATAAGACCCCCCACCAAATAAGTCCATGATCCAACCATAGGGCTGTAGCAGAGTGATATGAACAGGTAATATTCAAAAACGGGGAGGGAGGACCTAATAGTCACTGGTTATAGAAAACAGCCAAGAGGGAGTGTTTCATTAAGTCCACGTGGGGCTACTGTATCCAGTTTAAAAATCCATCTCGCTTCCATCCTTAATAGTGCTAAGTTCCTGTCTCCACCTCTGTCCAGGGTGGGTTGATGGTCGATGGCCATACATCTCAGGGTCGGTAGCGAGTGACCTTTTGTTAAAAAGTGTTTCGCCACAGGTTGCTGTGCTGTACCTTCCCTCAAGGCTTTGCTGATGGCAGACCTATGGTTTGCAATCCGTTCTTTTAAAGTGGTGCTGGTCTTCCCTACATAGTACAGACCACATGGACACGTGATGAAATACACCACAAACGATGATGAGCAACTCAGGCGGTGTAAAATCTTGTATCTTTTCCCCGTGTGTGGATGGGGGAAGTCAGGGCCAGTGAGTAAGCTGCGACATGTCGTACAGTTCGGGCATTTAAAACACCCCAGTTTCTTTTGTGCAGAAAGCCAGCTTGGCTCAGTGTTGGGACCACGAAAAAAGTCGGTGCGAACCAGGAGGTCTCTGAGGTTCCTATCGCGTTTATAACCCACCATGGGTTTGGGCATGTGGTGGAAAGTCAGTGAGTCGTCCATGTTCAGCATGGGCCAGTGGTTGTTAATAATGGTAGTCAGATTTAAGGAGGATTTGGAATACATAGTAGAAAAGACCAGTGATGCATTCTGTCCTTCTTTAGGGTTTTTCGCCGTAAGAAGGTCAGCCTGTGTGGATTTCAATGCTCGTTCAAGTTGTTGGCACAGTAGATGCTCAGAGTATCCTCTCTGTAGGAATCGCTCAAACATTTCTCTTAGCTGAGTTATGGCAGAAGTCCGTGAACTGTTATTCCTTATTACTCGGAGAAATTGTGAGTAGGGTATACCCCTAATCGTGGCCGGGGGATGGTTACTGCTTGCTTGTAAAATGGAATTACGGTCAGTGGGTTTCCTGAACAGTCTAGTGCCAATAGTGGAGTCTTCCAGGTAGATATTGAGGTCAAGGAAATCAATGTTGTTCGTACTGCAGTTTAATGTGAGTTTGATAGGGGTGTCAAGGCTGTTGAGATGCTGGTGGAAGCGGTGCAGTGCATCTTCTGTTTCAGTCCAGATCAAGAAGAGATCGTCTATGTAGCGAAAATAGGTCAAAATCGATTTCCCCAACAAAGGGTAGATATGAGAGGTTTCAAATTCAAACATGAAAAGGTTGGCATATGACGGTGCGAGGGGGCTACCCATAGCTGTCCCTGCCATTTGAAGGTAGAATAGTTTCTCGAATCTGAAGAAGTTTCTTGTAAGAGTCAGTTCCAGTAGTTGTAGGAGAAATTCAATGGGGGGTGTGTATGGTGGATCAGTCAGAAGCGCCTTGCGGCATGCCCAAATTCCCTGTGTATGCGGTATCACAGTGTATAGACTCTTAACGTCCATAGTCACCAGTAAGCATGTGGGGGGAAGATCATGTAGCTCTGACAGGCGTCGAATCACATGCCTAGAGTCCTGTGTATATGAATCCATGTGCTGGACAAACGGTTGTAGAAAGTGGTCGATGTAGGTGGCTACAGATTGGTATAGAGACCCTATGGCTGAAATAATAGGTCTTCCAGGAGGGGAGGACAGGGATTTATGGATCTTCGGTAGGGTGTATATGATGGGAGTCCGGGGAAATGGCGTGGACAGGAACCGATATGTGTTGTGGTCCAACCATCCCGCATCTTTAGCCAATAAAAGTAAGGAATCCAGTTCCTTTTTGAATTTGGCAGTGGGATCACCATCAAGCAGTTTGTATGTATTGTTATCTGCCAGCTGTTCATGTAGTTCTTTTCTATAAAAGGTGTAGTCCAGAAGGACAATAGCGCCCCCCTTGTCAGCGGGGCGTATGACCAAGTCAGTATCCTCCTTCAATGTTTTAATGGCATTCCGTTCGGATTGGGACAGGTTATTAGTAGGAGGAGAAGAGTCTTTCATGTTTCTGACTTCCCTATTGAGTATGTTACCAAACGTTTTGATGGGGGCCGGAGTGTTCGGAGGTTCAAAGGAGCTTTTATTTTTGAAGGGTGTTGTAGGTTTTATGATATTGATCTTCTGACTCAAGCGTGACTGATTCTGGAGTGCCGACATTGGAGGGATTTTGTATGCGTTTACAGTCTGGCACCCGGCCCTTGCAACATTCAAGGTTGTGCGTTCCTGCTCGTCCAGATATATATATATATATATATATATATATATATATATATATATATATATATATATATATATATATATATACACACATACATACATATATATATATACATACATATATACACATACATATATATATATATATATACACACATACATACAAATATATATATATATATATATACCGTATATATATATATATATAGAATTGTGGAAAGGACCAGCACTCCGTTTTTCAAAAAATTCAATAATTTATTTCAATCTCACAGTGTCTCCAACGTTTCGTTTGGGGTCTTTATCAAGGAAGTGGGCCGAAACGTTGGAGATACTGTGAGATTGAAATAAATTATTGAATTTTTTGAAAAACGGAATGCTGGTCCTCTCCACAATTCTATATATCTATTTTTGACCAAGCACCCGGGTATCATCTGCAAATTTTTGCTAGTGTTACTTCGGCAATCAAAGCGAAGATGCGCTAGCGTTGCCTAATTTGCATACCGTGGGAAATGATAAAGTTGAATGGACGTATATGTTGCAGCAAATACATTACGCTACACAAGTCCAGGGAACCTTAATAAAGAAAATAGAATTGTTATATTGCCCTACACATGAGCCCACTGTATAGTTTATGTGCCATATGTTAGAAATGGAGGGGGGAACCCGGTAACCCAAAAAATTTTTTAAATTGAAATCAGTGGTGGAGTTTAAGGGCCCTTACAGACGGACATTCTGGGTTGCGCTCATCCGCGTTGTGTTTAAAACCGTTCGACTGCAGGGTAGTACATGCCCAGATGCACTCAATGCACTCTTGGAGGAAGCATGATGGCGAAACGCGTTAGTGGTGAACTATGAAGTGCGGAAGCGTGATTTTTGGAAGCGGACACATGCACAGTGAATCCTGAGAGTAGGGATGTCGCGGACTGTTCGCCCGCGAACTAATTCGCGCGAACATCGACTGTTCGCGTCCGCCGAATGTTCGCGAACGTCGCGCGACGTTCGCCAATTTGGGTTCGCCTAAGCTGGCGCTTATTTTTGACCTCTCACCCCAGACCAGCAGATACATGGCAGCCAATCAGGAAGCTCTCCCTCCTGGACCACCCCCACACCCCCTGGACCACTCCCCTTCCATATATAAACTGAAGCCCTGCAGCGTTTTTTCATTCTGCCTGTGTGTGCTTGGAAGAGCTAGTGTAGGGAGAGAGCTGTTTAGTGATTTGAGGGACAGTTGATAGTAACTTTGCTGGCTAGTAATCTACTTGATACTGCTCTGTATTGTAGGGACAGAACTCTGCAGGGATTTGAGGGACATTTTAGGTTAGGTAGCTTTGCTGGCTAGTAATCTACCTTCTACTGCAGTGCTCTGTATGTAGCTGCTGTGGGCACTGCTTCTGATCTCTCATCTGCTGACTGCTGCCTGTAACCCAATAGTCCTTGTAAGGACTGCTTTTATTTTCTTTTTTGTTTTTTACTTTGCTACTATAAGAGCCCAGTGCTATTAGTCTAGCTGTGTTGGGGAGTGGGACTGGTGTGCTGCTCCTCCTAGTAGTTCACCACTACCAGCACCAACCAGAGTCAAAATTGTTACAAAGTATCTTATTTGCACCTGTTAGCTGTTCTGAGCTCTCTGCCAAAAGCTAATTAAGTTAGAAACTGTTTTTTTTCTGGCTGTTCAGTTCAGAGAAAAGAGGGACTGGTGTGCTGCTCCTCCTAGTAGTTCACCACCAGCACCAACCAGAGTCAAAATTGTTACAAAGTATCTTATTTGCACCTGTTAGCTGTTCTGAGCTCTCTGCCAAAAGCTAATTAAGTTAGAAACTGTTTTTTTTCTGGCTGTTCAGTGCAGAGAAAAGAGGGACTTTCCAGTACAAAAGAGGGACAGGGGGTTGAGTGGTCAAAAGAGGGACAGTTGGGAGGTATGCAAGTGCCACCTAGCTGTGTGAGCTTTTTCACCTTCTGTCTAAATAACAATAATAATTCCGTGTCCGTAAACATCACCTGAGTGATGTTTTTACAGCAGCAATAATATATTCTGTACCCACTACTGTATACGTTGCCCTTGCAGGCATTGTTTGCCCAGTCTTTAACCAAGTGCCACCTAGCTGTGTGAGCTTTTTCACATTCCGTGTCCAGAAACATCACCTGAGTGACGTAGTGTGATTTCTGCCCTTTACAGCACAAAACGCAGCGCTGTGTCAACAATGTATTTTTCAGATACATTTTTGCCCTTGATCCCCCTCTGGCATGCCACTGTCCAGGTCGTTGCACCCTTTAAACAACTTTAAAATCATTTTTCTGGCCAGAAATGTCTTTTCTAGCTTTTAAAATTCGCCTTCCCATTGAAGTCTATGGGGTTCGCGACGTTCGCGAACCGTTCGCATTTTTGACGCAAGCTCGCGAATATTTTCGCGAACAATTTTTCCTCCGTTCGCTACATCCCTACCTGAGAGATGCTTAGGGAGAAACATGGCGTAATTACACAGGACTGCCTTTGATTTTATATGCCGTTTTACAGAGAACATTTGTGAGTGTATTTTCAATTATTTATTAAACATTGTTCAACGCTTCTGCACATGTCACTTTTCATTGCCCACATAAGGACATACTGATTTAAACTCTTCTTAACACGATGGGTGTGAATGTTATTTAAGATACTACACTATATTGTTTTTTCTGTTTCTTTCCCAACTCATTACCGCTGGTAATTTGAGGTGTACAGCGATCGCTATTGAATTTCTGCTGTTTGAAGGTTGGGAGAGCCTTTTCGTGTCACTGGACTGGGGATACACTGGATAGAGTCCTGCAGCGGGTCGGGTACCCGCGGGTTACCCGCAAAAACCTGCAGTACCCTGCGGGTTGCGGATAGAAGTTCCGGGTGTGGGTATAGACGCGGGTCGGAGGTTCTGCGAGTTTGCGGGTCGGGCCACGGGTCTTCTCAATAGAGATATTTACTCCTTTTTTTTGGTCACGTCTACTTCCGATGACATCACTTACTGTTTACGACAGCACTTCTTGTTTTACACCTTTTTTTCTGATCACGGCTACTTCCGATGATGTCACTTCCGGTTTACTGATTCTTGATGGTCAGCGGGTTGCAGATAAGGTACTTGCGGGTCCAAGCGGGTAAGAATGCGGGTTGCGGGTCCGGGTTGCGGATTGCAGGTACGGGTCCCAAAAAATGGACCCGCGCAGGACTCTAACACTGGGTTTGAGATTCATGTATTGTTGTATCACATATAAATAATAAATGGATTTAAAAATGTAACTCTTCACCTTACTTATTGCCCAAGCTACACCAGTGAAATAAAGATTCATATACCTAAGAGATTGCTATTTATATTCAAAGTAAAAGAAGCAGAATAGCTTTGCATCTGTCTGTTTCTTAGTGACTATTGAATAACCAGACACAGTCTTAGTCAACATATGACCTCTGTATAAAGTTTCCAAAGGCATTCGATTACAAAATAGTGGATCCTTTCAGTTCACTTCTGGAACATGGAAGCAAAGGTTCATTTTATGTGAGAATATCAACCACAGAGCATTTTCCCAGTGTAACTGCAAATATATGGCTGTAAGCTTTGGCCTCGTTAAAGACAACCATTATGCTCCCAACACAGTTTGCCTGTGTATATGTATTCTGGCAGCAGTCCAACTGCATCCAACGCTTAACTTTTCCAAAGAAAGACTAGACAGTGACTTGTGGTTAGAGACGTTTTTATGTATTTGTCAGGGCAATTTAAAACCCAATGGTTTCTCAGTTTCAAGATGCTAATCACAGTAAAACCCAGCAGGAATATATCTAAAAGGACCAACCACAGTCTGTTACATAAAAGAGAAAAAATGCTTTGTGCCATTTTTTACAAAGGCAGTTACTATTAAATGCTGCCTCATGCATCACACTGGAATCTATTACATACTGTCTCACAGTATTTGGAGCACACTAAAAGAGAGAGGGAGGAGGCGGAATACAGATATAAGCATGCATTTACAAATGCTGTATTCAAAGTGGCATTATGATAAAATCTCATCTCCCCAACACCCTACAATGGCTTTTCCCCTGGAGCATTTCCTTTGTGTCACTACCACCCAAACTTGAAAGGAGCTCAGATTATGCTTGCACTAATATAAAAAGTCATTATTAAAATTAATACTTTATTACGCCAGCGCTAAACCACAATATTTATCACATGAGCTTCCATTTCAAATAAATGTAGGCAATCCCACTATGATGTGGAATTTACACTTTCTGATAAGTGCCCCTTTCTTCCAGGAACTGTCCCTGGTTTTGATGCTCTGGGGGAGATTTACTAAAGGATGTAGTGACTAACGTTGGCGAAAATTCACCAGCGTGAGGTCATTTCAGAACTTCGCCAATTTACTAACGGGCGCTGGCATAACTTCGCTAGTGAAGGAGATAGACTCTAGCGGTACTTCACACCCTAACGCCAGGCGAAGCTGCGCTCTGGCAAACTAACGTAACTACGCAAATTCACTAAGATGCGGATTTTACGTAACGTTACCTCTTGCACCAGGCTTGCCTTCGCCAGCTCAGACCAGGTGCAATAGAGTAGATAGGACTTGGTCACAAAATAGCTGAAATTTTGAATGTCCAAAAAACGCTGGCGTCTTTTACGGTACTTTTTACAGGGTGATAGGCTGCAAAAGATTGTATTTTTTTTGGGTACACGGCTTCCCCCTACATTTCCTAACATATGGCACATAAACTATACACTGGGCTCATGTGTAGGGCAATATAATAACTCTAGTTTATTTATTAAGGTTCCCTGGGCTTGTGTAATGTAATGTATTTGCTGCAACATATACGTCCATTAAACTTTAACTTCCCGCCATATGCAAATTAGCCAACACTAGCGTAACTTCGCTTTGCTTGCCGCAGTTCGCGCCCTGGACGCAGCTTCGGATTTTCGTGAATTAGCATTGTCCTGGTAAATCTATACCTGGCGAAGTGTTGCGATGTCAGCGAAGCTGTCGCAATTTCGGAGGTAAGTAAATTTGCCCCTCTGTCCCTGGATAATGAATGTGTCCAAGCATAAGCAGTGATGCAGGGCACATGTGCAAATGATTTGTACGTTGTAAGTTTGCCAGTGGTTAATATTGTAGTGTTGTCATTGCCTACCTGGCCTGACGCCATCCAGCCCTGCGATAGTCATAGCTCATAGTAAATTTAGGTTGAAAGTATATCAAGTTTCATTCCCTATAAATACAAATGCATTAAAAGGCACAAAGGCGTAAAGGCATTAATAGAAACTGCCTTAATAACCTCACGGCCTTCACTACGAACAACATCTGCTAGTTAAAATGAAAGTCCAGTTCCTTAAAGGAGAACTAAACTTTAAAGATGAATATGGCTAAAAATGCCATATTTTATATACTGAACTCATAACACCAGACTAACGTTTCAGCTTGTCAATAGCAGCAATGATCCAGGACTTCAAACTTGTCACAGGGGGTCACCATCTTGGAAAGTGTCTGCAACACGCTCAAACGATTAAATCCTCAAATCGAACGATTCGAAGGATTTTAATCCATCGAACGAACGATTTCCCTTCGATCATAAATTGATCAGAAATTGGCTAGAAAGCCTATGGGGACCTTCAGGTTTTAGGTGGCAAAGTAGGTGGTCAAAGTGTTTTTTAAAGAGACAGTACTTCGACTATCGAATGGTCGAATGATTTTTAGTACGAATCGTTCGATTCGAAGTGGTAGTCGGAGGTCAAAGTAGCCAATTCGATGGTCGAAGTAGCCAAAAAAATCATTCGAAATTCGAAGTATTTTTTATTCTATTCCTTCACTCGAGCTAAGAAAATGTGCCCCTAAAAGTATGGGATCCGTTATCTGGAAACCAGTTATCCAGAAAGCTCATGTGGAATCGCACAGATGCAAATATCTAACTGGGCATGCACTTGGCATCATTGGGAGAAGGGATTCTAGAAAGGCCCTTAAATGTAAGCCCAAATAGATTGGAGTAATAAAAATTTGTGTTACATATTGGTGATGCTCAGGGTCAGAACTAGGGATAGGCAGAAGAGGAGCAATGATGGGGGGGCTGCTCTCCCATCCCTCCCCTCTGGTATGGCACATGTGGGGGGGGCATGGTGGCTGGCTGGCTTGTCTAGTGCATCCAGTTGGCTTGGCCCGGCCCTGCTGATGCTCATGGGAAATGGTAAAGATATAATTATTTGATAAAAAGCCATGTGTTTTGCTTCATTTGGGCTGTAATATGTATTTACAGTGCATCTATTTGGAATTTTATCCAATATAAGTCTACATTGCCTCATGTATGAGTGTTTATCAAATCAACTAACAACAACAACAAAATAACAACTGGCCCTTTAACTCTCTATGTGACACTTCCATGCACTTCTGAAACCTTTCCCTGCTGAAACACTTGGTGCTTAGAAACAGAACACTTGTATAATTGAGAGTCTAAATAAATTCCAGATCTGCTTTGCTATTTCTTTGCTGCTTCAGCTGAGGGAAATCAAAGCATCTGGTTGCATGAGTGCAAAACATTACTTGGGTCCGATCATGTAATCATTTAGAGACCAAAGTTCCAGATGTAAATAACAGCAACATTTTCCAGCTCTTTAGTTTTAGGATGGAAAAAAAAAAAAAAAAGTCCTTTAAAAGTATTTTTATACTAAAACATATGTATACGACAGTACTGGCTCTGATTCAGCACAAAGGAAAAGAAGGCATCAGAAAAAAGCAATTATTTCAAGTGCCTATCTTTCAGCTTTTTCAACACAACATTCATACAATGTCCCCAAGTTGCCCTGTTAGGAAGTCACTTTTTTTATATACTGGAAGGGGGGGGGGGGGTGGTAGCTGGAAGGTTTGTATATGCTGAACTCATCTGTCAGCTCAGCAAGTACATGCTCAAGTATGAACCAAGTTCAAACTTCACCAAACAGGCCACATTAAAGTACATCTCTGTATGTTGTAAAATTACTCTGCCAAATGAGCAAATCAGGCGGTTTTGTGGGTTTATTGCAACATTAAGGTAACGAACTTCGCCTTACGCGTTTCGGGAAACATTCCCTTAATCATAGGCATACAGAGACACTTCCTTAAATTGTTGATCTCACAGTGACCTCTGACTGGTGGCTGAACACACGGAGCTGACTGGAGGGACATCACGTGGTGGGGTGAGTCTTGAGTGGTCATATCCTCATCAAAATTACTCTGCAACTGAATTTTTCTGCTTTTTAATTTTCAGTACTATGTACCTTTCTGAGACCCAACATCACTTAGAAAAGCAGACTAACTAGCTCCTTGTGATTTGCACTCAAACTGAAAAGGAAGAAGAGCACTTGAGAAAGGGGGTTGATCCCCTGAAACGTTGTGCAGAGATCTGAATGAATCATAAAAATTCAGCACATTTTGCTTGGTGAGTGCCATCTGATTTCTTTTTGTTATTGCTACATGTATGGAACTGAAGAGCAGCAAAGTTCCCAGATGGAGCACCACAGTATTTAACCCATGGAGGTAGGATTCTATTGAAGTCAAACTGAAAAGGACCCCAACATATCCCAATATACTAGCAGAGCTCAGAACACAATCAGGGGCATGGCTAGGTTCTGAGTAGGGCAAAGACCCAACCTAAATACAAAACCAATCTGGTTTATCCCTGGATTATACAGAGTATTGCTGGGAGTAATCTGGTAACATTTGGGGACATAAGGATATGAAACGGGTCTAAATAATACAAAAGTATTTTAGGTGGCATTTCTCTGTAAAGATATTCCCTGCTGCTGCTGCTAGAAAAAAAAATACTTTGAGTTGCCTTTCAAAACCTAGTGATTTCATTCAATTCATTTGTACCCGGATAAAACAAATATTTATCAACTGAAAAGGAAAATGTAACCTTTTCAGTTGCAAAAAGTCCCCACCCCCATTCTGTCCAAAAATGTGGTCTTTCGAAAACGTATGGGGACTTTTCAAACTTCTTAACGGTCAGTTTCACTTTCCAAAGCCTGGATTTTCTGGTATGTTTGAGAAGCTACATAAATTTCGAATGCAGTTAAGTTGCAATTATGGAAGATGGGTCTGGTTAAGATTTTAGTCTGTTCTTTTTCTTACCTTCCCAGCAGAGAAAAACTCTTATTTTTCATATGACAGTATACAGTAGAACCCCCATTTTACGTTTTTTAGTGGACCAGAAAAAAATGGTGTAAAATCCAGGAAAATTTAAAAATCAGGGAAATGTATTATGCATAATATATAGGTGGGACCACAAAACAACAATGTAAAGAGGGGAAATCAGTGGATGTAAAATAGGGGTTCTACTGTATAAGCAAATGGCAGATCTTTGTATCAAAGCCCTATATTGTATCTGCCCTTCCTAATTGAATCACAAATTCCATATATCTAAGTTGACAAAAGAGTTTGACATGGTTTTAACCATGATACTAGCACAAAATACAACCCCTCAAAACATTTGAGTTCCAGAGCAAGATGGATAACCTTTATTCCTATGCCACCAAATGTTACCAGAGGTGATAAGACAATCTGGGTCGTTCAGAGCAACATAAAAATTGAGAAATCCTTTTAAAAAAAGAACTAGTAACATATAAACAGCTTATCACTGCACCTTATAAGAGGTATAAATCGATCTTCAAATGTAGAAGGAGTACACTTCATTAGGACTTGTGGCACACGAACATCAGCAGAGTTGTTTGCCAAATTTTGCCATCTAAATTCTTAGCCATACTTGGCTGATCTGATCATTTGGCCCCCCAGGTCACGTTGAATCCTGGCTCATGTGATTTTTAAACCTGACCAATAGATAGCTGGCCAATTTTCGGTCAGATATCTATTTAATAGGCCATTGAGGCCCTCCCTCTAACAATTTTCCTTTAGAAAAGTCTAGCATACAGCATGGTCTGGCAAGATGAATGGTGGGGCCAGACCAGAAGGGACTGCAATGGAATGATACAGGAACAGATGGAACCCCCTCAAGTTCTGTGAAGAGAGATGCCATATTATTACTATGCTATCGTAGGTGTACTGTACACAATTTAGCCAGAATGTGATTGTGTTAATTGTCCCATTAATCTTGTTCCTCAGATCAACTTATAAAACAAACATATGCAAGATCTATTTATACTTTTTCGCGACTGCTTTCCATTCTGTGGTTTAACACATCAGGTGCCTACTGTGCTGCTCTAGCAAGTAACCACATAAACTTTTTTTTGCAGGTTTATTCTTTTTGTATTGGGCATTGCTCCTGCAACCACAAATTAAAAGTGCAAGAAAGGAACATACATATATACATATATATATATATATATATATATATACACTCAAGTCTTCTGATAGTTACACAGATCTAGAATGTGTGAATGCTAAGTAAGAGACAAACACATTTATAATATTTTACAATTAATATGTACACAAATGCACAAAGCACACTGCCAAGAAAATACATGATGGATATTTTTACACAACTAGCAACAATATAGTTATACTTAAATTAAAGTTTGCGTTTCACACACACCCAACTATAATACTGACCAGGCTGAATACCGAAAATATTCTCTCGTTACCATTTAGGGCTGAAAACAACAACTCTTAACAATAGCTGTAGCCAAGTATCCAGAAACCTTAGTCCTTGTAATTAGCCTCAGACATTAATTCCCCTCCATTATTAATGTTCATCTGTTCCGTCAGCGCCTCATGTGTTACTGGCAAGGCTATTTTCGTTGCAGAATCAACCTTAAATAAGTTGTCCATTTTAATGATAGGGTTAATATTAAATGACTTCTGAAAGGATTTGGAAGTGAAGTAGTAAACAAAGGGGTCAAAGCAACAGTTCATCGTTGCAATGCACAGTGTGATTGGATACATTGTCCTTGCAAATCTCTCCACGGCACAATTGGAAATGGTTTGGGAGCGGACCAAAGCATACAAGAAGAGGATTGAATTAAATGGTACAAAACACACAACAAAAATGGCCACGTGAACGACAATCATTTTCAAAACTTTTTCTTTGTTGGTTCCAATCTGGCACAAGGTAGCTGGTTTTCTCAAAGTCCTCAAGACCAACGAAGAGCACGTGAGGTTTAACAGCAAGGGGATGATAAATCCAACCACTTCAATGAACATGGTGATTTTTGACAAATATGTTTTCCAGATGCTTTTGGAAAAACCTTCGAAGCATGTGGTACTTGTGTTGGAAACATTGGTGGTGGAAAAGAGGGACGCTGAAATACCTCCACTAAGCACAATGATCCAAACACATGCACAAACTATAGCAGAATTTCTTCTGGTCCGAACTGTGCGGGAGCGAAATGGGTAAACAATGGCCAGGAATCGGTCAACGCTGATGCATGTGAGGAAAAGCATACTTCCATAGATGTTGGTTAGGAACGCTGTCCCAGAAAACTTACACAAGCTGTCTCCAAAGGGCCAGTGCCGGTTAAAATTATAAAATATTTTAAAAGGCAGTGTAAATACAAAGAGCAAATCAGACACTGCCAGGTTAGTCATGAAAATTGCAGTTTCATTTTGCATCTTCATTTTGAAGCAGAAGACGAAGAGGGAGGCACAGTTTGTAATGAGCCCAAAGATGAACACGACGCTGTAAACTGCCCCATAGAGATTATATTTAAAGGAGTCATCAATAAAGCAGGAGGAATTATTGCTTTCGTTTCCCATTCCAAGATATGGATGGCCCAATTGACTCCTTGTTTGTGGATCTCAACAGCATCCATAGAACAATCTAGAAGCAATCCAGAGTAGCTCCACAGGGCTAGTTTTTGTCATGTCGCTTAGAACTAATTTCCCAGGCTCTCTCTTCTCCATATCATGTATCGTGATTCTAAAACAAAAACAAAGAGCATCACTAGCAGGCAAAATAAGTATTCTATTTTCATGGTAAATTAAGTGTGCCAGTAATGCTAGAAATACAGCAGAAAGGGAACCTGCCAGGAAGTTTAGCAGCAGAAAAACATATTCTATAAAATCATAGATGTGTGTATAAATATATATATATATATATATATATATATATATATATATATATATATATATATATATATATATATATATATATATATATATATATATATATATATATATAAAAAGCTTAGACATGGTGCACACGGACAAACATAAAATAATGCCTGTGTGCTGGTTAAAGACAACAATAGTAATAAAGAAAACCGCACCAAACAGGTCTTTATATGAAAAAAACAAACAATAAAACCTTTTTATATATATATAAATGCACAAAAGCCATGAATATCCTGTAAATTATATCCTTATAAACGGTGAGTTCTGATGTCATTTCTGTCACATGTGTATTATAATAAATAAAGTACCCCCAGTTGTAAAATATGAGGATATTAGTAGTTACCTCGGAGTTCCATGACCTGTATAAAAACACTCGGCCGTCGGCCTCGTGTTTTTATATGGTCATGAAACTCCTCGGTAACTTATAATATCCTTATATTTTACAAGAGGGGGTACTTTATTCTCTCTCTCTATATCAGCAGTTTTAATTGAAAAAAAACCCTGCTGTGCATCAGCATTTGGCTTTAGCTTTTTATTTGGCAGCTCTCCAGTTTGCAATTTCCGTAATCAGGTTGCTAGAGTCCAAATCACCCTAGCAACCATGCAGTAATTTAAATAAGAGACTGGAATATGAACAGGAGAGGCCTGAATAGAAAGATGAGCAATACAAAGTAGCAATAAATGTGTAGCCTTACAGGACATTTGTTTTTAGATGGGGTCAGTGACCCCCATTTGAAAGCTGGAAAGAGTCAGTAGAAAAAGGCAAACAAATGGATGCGCTTACAATACATTAAAACCTTTTATTGGTAGTTGATGTATTAGTCCTTAAAGGAATTGTTCAGTGTAAAAATAAAAACTGGGTAAATAGGCTGTGCAAAACAAGAAATGTTTCTAATATAGTTAGTTAGCCAAAAATGTAATGTATAAAGGCTGGAGTGATTTGATGTATAACATGTCAGTCAGGACACTACTTCCTGCTTTTCAGCTCTCCTGGTTTACACTGACTGGTTACCCTGGCTACCAGGCAGTAACCAATCAGAGACTTGAGGGGGGGCCACATGGGTCATATCTGTTGCTTTTGAATCTGAGCTGAATGCTGAGGATCAATTACAAACTCAATGAACAGAAATGTACCATGTGGCCCCTCTTCAAGTCGCTGACTAACTCAGAGTTATAGAGCTGAAAAGCAGGAAGTTGGATTCTGGCTGTTTTATTAGACATCTCTTCACTCCAGCCTTTATACATTACATTTTTGGCTAACTAACTATATTAGAAATATTTTTTATTTTGCACAGCCTATCTATTTACACAGTTTTTATTTTCACACTGAACCGAAATTATTTTTCCAAAAATCTGCAATTTTTAGATAATTGAAGATCAATGTGTACGGACTGTAAACAAAGAGGATCACAACACAGCAACAAGCATTACCCAAAATAATATAAGAATCCTGCTTGTGTATGAATGGAAAGGAGACATATAACATCTGGTATGAGTGTAGTTGCCCTCGTTTTTGATATGTAGCCTTACCATAAATTACAGAGGTGGCTTTCTCCAGTAACCAAAGGGGCGATTTATATAAATAAAACACGTCTAACCAAAGAGACTATATGTGATTTAAAAATTAAACACAATTGATAGGCTATGGAAACATAATGACAGAGTATAGAACAGTGATTTCTCATTTAAGGTAAAATGTACACAAAGCTCTTACCGTACATAAAAGCTAGAGGCAGTCTACGATGAAATAAATACTCTTTAGTGTGGAGACAAAATGGATTTGTTCGAACAGGGCTGTCAAGTTGGAGGCCTGAGACCTCATGTGGCCCTCAACCTTGGCTTCATTAGTTTAATGCCTAAAGGTGGCCATACACGGGCAGATAAAGCTGCTGATATCGGTTGTTTGGACCGATTTGACAGCTTATCTGCCCGTGTATGGGGGCTTCCGACGGATCTTCCCGATCGATATCTGGCCACGATATCGATCGGAAAGGTTGGATTTTTAACCGACCGGCCCGTCGGAGCCCCTTGGCGCATCGTAATTCGATCGTTCAGCCATACGTCTATGGCCACCTTAAAACCCAATAAACTACCCACACTAAAGACAAAGGTTGATTTCATTCATTCACTTCTAAAAATCCCATAGGAATTAATAGAAAGTAGATGAGTTTCCCTGAGTTGAGCTCTAAGATCACATTTTGATAACTCTTCCCCTATCTGTACTATATTTCCCACTAACTACTTCCAGATCCTTGCTGGTAAGCCCTCTCACTGAAGGCCACTTTGCTGTGATTGGGTTTAGTACAGATGTTCCTTTTAACATCTTTGTGTGTTGTAAATCTAATGCGCTTACTATAAATTGGGCTTCAGCCAACACCAGTCTCTATTCAGCCACAGACTAGGAGACGTATTCAAGCAAGACCATAAAGTTATTACGGAAAGTGCTCCCTGAAAATTGTGCATCAGGTATTCTGTGCCCTGATTGCAACTATCGGAGGTATGTGTTTAAAGGAGGCCATAAACAGGGAGATTTAAACTGCCAATTCTGGTTCTTTAAGGTGGCAATAGATGTTAAAATCATTAAAAGATCTTTTCATAGTTACAAATGGCTTGTTACAGTAGGACCAAACTTATTCTGAAATGATTGTTTAAATGTACGATTTGTCCATCAACTAAAACAACCAATTTCCAACGATATTGTCTAGTTGAAGCTAGGAAAACTTGAGTAGCTGCCTGCTTGGTACTGCAAACAACTGGACAAAGAATACATTTCATTGTGAATGATGAAAAATTTCTAACCTGACCAAACTAATTTCTGATTCATCATTAGATGCAGGATTGTGCTGTGCCCACTAATCTCATGATAATTTGACTGATTTGTCCGATTGCACCAAAATTGGTCATCAGGAAGAGAAAAATCTTAATGTCTATGGCCACCTTTAGACCGATTTGGCAGCTTATCTGCCCATGTATAGGGCCCTCCGACAGGCATCCCCAATCAATATGTGGCCAAAAATCGTCCAGATTTCGATCTAGCAGGCTTGATTTTTTGGTCGGATCGAGGACTGCATGGCCCTTGATTTGACTTTTTGTATCCCCTTGATTATAATGCGATTTTTTTTTTTTATCCCTAGGACCAAACAATCACATTACCACACATTTTTACCATCGCATTTCGCATTTTTTTAAACAAGCTTTGAAACAAGGCAACATTGTTTTGCTAAAGTGCTCATCTCTGAAAACCGATGCAAGGTTAGACACTACAAATGATTTACCTTTTATACACATGGGGTTTAAAATGTGTACCGTATTTACATTGGATAGTCTCTTCCACAATCCATTTTTCAATCCAATGCATAAATGAATTGAATGTATAGAAAGTGCATACAAGCAATGCCAAGTTACTTCAGGAATAAATTACATAGCAAGGTGAACCCATAACAAAGCCAGTTGTGCAGGTATGGCATTCCTTATCTGGAAGCCCAATATCAGGAAAGTTGCATATTACAAGAAGACCCTCTCCTTAGAGTCCATTTTAAGCAAAACATTCAAATTTTTAAAAAAACAATCTCTGTACTTGAAGGTAACTAAGCTGCATAAATCCATATCGGTGGTAAAACAATCCGGGTCGATTTAATATTTAAATTCATTTTTAGTAGACTTAAAGTAAGGTGTTCCAAATTAGGGGAAATAAATATCTGAATAAGCCCAGGTCCTGAGCATTCTGTATAATAGATCCTGTACCTGTACTACTTGCTATTTTAGCACATTTGACACTGTCAGGTAACAGTTACTAAGATGTGCATAACTATCAATGGTCAAGGTAAATTAACAATTATGTCTTACTATAATTAGGAAAAAGATGGGTGTTCATCTGGTTGGACACACAGGTATCAGCCAATGAATCATTTATATATGAAATAAAACAAAACAAAACAAGATTCTCCTACAGCTATGGAAGAAAACCAATACTCAGCATATACTGCAGAGATTGAAAGGTCATTTAATGCATTCATTGTTGTGCGCCATACTCCAACATAATCAACATCTATATCATCTGTATAGTGTAGCAACTGTATTTTACTAACCTCTGTCGTGGAAATTCCTTTACTGGAGACCTCTTGAGGTAAAAAGATATAGTTTGACACAATTCAGTCATTACACCTCTAATTCGCTTTCTAATATAAGTATTTCTTCACGATCAGTTCTCTATGTTTTATTGTCCCTTTACAATAGTTCAAATACAGTTTCTAAAAAGAAACATTCCTATAATAAAGACAAACTTGCCTGACACTTACTTATATCTGAGCAACTAGGTGCTGAGTTATAAAATTAGATGTGTTATCACATGGACATTGGCAGCTTGACAGTCTGCAGTGTAGCTTCTGTTCCAACACTCTAGAGAACTGTCCTTGCATAAGTTCAAATGACCTTTCTAAAGTCAAACCCAAGGTTCATGTATTCACATACATACATACACTAACTTCAGTGAATGGCGTGCGCCATGATGGGCATACAGTATATGCATAGTCAGGATGTCAGATTGAAATTGGCCAAACCGGACAATGCCAGATCAAATTTGGGTATACACGGGCCCTTAAAAGGAGAATTCGACCCTGTAAAAAAACAAAAAACCCTGTACCCCGCAGCCCAGGTAGGGGTCTACTTGGCCACCCTGGCCTCCCCCCAGGCTAACTAGCCACCCCCCTGGCGAAATGGCCCATAATTTATACTTAACGATCTGCGCCGATTTTGCCAGTGGAGTTCCACGCATCCATCTTCCAGGTCCTCGTTAAGCTGAGATCATCTGAAATTTTCGTCCAATTCGGCACATGCGCAGTTGTCGCAAACCAGAAAACTGCTCCAACTGCGCATGTGCCTACATAGCGATCTCCCAGAAGATGGATGCATGGAACTCCGCTGGCAGAATCGGCGCCGAGGGTTAGAGTGTAAAGTATGGGGCATTTACCCGGGGGGGGGCAGTTAGCCTGGGGGGAGGAGGGAGTCTACCTTGGGTGGGGGTACGGGGTTTTTTTTATATACAGGGTTGAATTCTCCTTTAAAGGAAGAGGTTGGCCAAACAACTTGCTGCTAGAATATCATTACATTGTTCTCATTACTATACAAAACACAGAAACTCCTTCATTAAAGGAGACATTTTGTGTAAAAAACAAGAATGTACCAGTCAGCATCGGACTGGGATGCCAGGGGCCCACCAGAAAACCTTAGACCATGGGCCCACTTTCCGAACTATTATTCCTCCTTTTCTCATTCAACCTCTTTATTCTCCTAGTCTTTTATATCTACTAACTATATTCTTCCATTATTATGGCCAAATGTTTAGAAGCATGAGGCCCACCGGGAGTTTTCCTGGTATCCCGGTGGGCCAGTCTGACACTGGTACCAGTGCATTATACTCATTTCGATATAGAAGAATTGTGCTTAAAAAAAAAAAGTAGTGTTTCAGGCTGATTTGTTGAATATTTCTGCAAAAACCCTAATAATCCCTCCCTTTCCTTCCACTTCCTGCTCCCCAAATTCTCAGGCTGTGCAGGGGAACAAATGTTTTCAGCTCACTATAGGACAGTAACCAATCAGCAGCTAGCAGGACCTGATAGGGAACTGAAGCCTGTCTGTGCTTATGGACAGCAGGGCTGTGATTGGCTGTCCCCCTCCAACTGTGCTTCTGGCAGGGACAGTTAGGACACACCCACACCTAATTTGAAACACAGACAGGGACCAGTGAACATCCATATGAAGCTCCAATAAAGGGGCTATTTGTAAAGATATTCATTTTTAGCACCATGTAAAACCAACACCATATATTACTTAAAATTGCCTTATATATTAGTTTTTTTTTAAATTTATCCTATACGTCTCCTTTAACACATCAACTTACTTCTTCGATAATGAATGAACACCAACATATGCATGCCATCACAACTGCACCCTCCACATTCCATAAGAATTTCCAAGTCTTTTGATCTGCTATCTGTATAATAATAACCTCTATCATCCTGCAATTTGAACTTTAGCTAACTGTCAGAAATCTGCAAAGCCCTTTAAAAGCAGGCATATCACAATGCTTTAAAACACATAACTTCCATTTTTAAATGTAGCACCTCGAACACCTGGAACGCCAATATCCGATTTCTTGGAATTGTCCAAAATGGAAAGTCAAAAGGTTAAGGAGGGGGATCAATGATTATTAGATTGCAAGTTTGCATTATACACGGCTGATCTCCTTAAGGTTCCGGTTTGCTGAACAAGGGATGCTGTATGACAAAAATAAACATAAAAAGGCCTTAGTCATATTTTCTTCTCAGCTGACAAATGCTTATCCAATATTCTTAAACTATATCCTACACTGGCTCATGGAATTTCCTGTCCAAGGCAATACTTGCAGCAGAAAATCTGTTTTCGATTCTGCTCAATTATCTTGACTGAAATGGCTCGCTCTGACCAGATCCTTGGCCTGTGGTGGTAGGGCGGGGTGAAGTAAAGCATATGTTTGCAGTAAAAATAATGTCAGCCTACAGACCACAACACGGTCTGGATTCTTTGAGCTTACAGAGATTAAAAATATTATCATGATAAAATAAAACTTCTGCTCACTGACAGTTCTTAATGACGGTTTAACATTTACCGGCAAAAGTCTTGCAACTGAGTCTTATCTTGTGTCCTGCTGCTACTGTTATCACTGTAATAGTTTGATTAGACAACTTCTTGTTACAGGCAACTTTATTTTCTATAGGGTAAAGCAGAAAGGATTGAGCCAAGTTTCCTAAAAACCAACAGAAAGTCCACCTCTAGCAAAGTTCTACCAATTACTTTGCAGAATACAATTCTATTACCTGTAATTGCTCCTTTACATGAGCTTGGGGGATCAGTCAATGCAGCTTCAAATGCCACTAAACATGCTGGACATATCCAGCTGGTATTTTGTTCTACTGGATGCCAATACATTTACCACTACGCAATTAAGAATCGTGGTATGTACTAAAGCACTTGAAATCACATTGTTCTAAATGATCTTGCTGCCAAACTCGGCATCTGCACAATGAACAAGGCCGTTGCTGTCCCCCTCCTCTAGAGAATACCCCAACTCTGGTGTTAGGGCAGTGACACACGCTCAGATTCGGGGAGATTTAGTCACCCGCGATAAATCATCTCTTCTTCAGGGCAACTAATCTCCATGAATTGCCTCCCGCCAGCTAGAATCTAAATCACTGGCGGGATGGCACTATGCGCGCTTTGTTTGCTGAAGTCGCCCAATGTTTTCCTCGTGAGAGTAAACAATTTTGCTTGCTTTTTAGTATCACGAAAGGAATGATTTCAGGTAATTAGTTGTCATTTGCAGAAATGATTGGAAGCACTTTGTTAAAGGTAAATATGCACAAGAGTGTTGAGCTATTAAACATATTGGTTTGTCTGCGACTAACTTAACCAAAAATCTCAATCTTTTGTGAGTGTGCCCTTTCACATAATTATACCAGCTAGCATAACATGTACTGCTGGCAGAATGAGATTACATGTATAACTGGTAAAACAAGATTACATGTGCAAAATCCTAACCTTTTCTGTTTGCCTTGCTATTTACATATAGGATTGACTATTATTATGTGACCATTAGCCTGAGAGTTAAATGCACTGATCCATTACAAAGGCAATGGCCTGGCTGAGCTTGATCACCCCCTATTGTGTCTGTACCTGTTGATACACATCCATGGTTAGAGAAGAGGCATCACAAAAAACAATTTTAACAGTTGCTTAAACTGCAACCTGCTGTGTTTATACACAAATCGTTGGAATGCAAGTTCAAAAATGTTTCCAACTGTCGCACTAAATACATGCAAATATTACAATCTTTAGGGTCAGGCCTGTTTTGGGGAGATTTGTTGGCCTGGGATCACCTGACTATAGTTGGAGAGGGTGGGAGCTACAACATGGAGCTGGTCACTGCTCCTGTATAACTATGGTTTTAAAAACTAGTGGTGAGCACAACTTTCCCTTGTTTGTTATAGTTCTACAGGAGCAGTGACCAGCTCCATGTTGTAGCTCCCACCCTTCCCAGCTATAGTCAGGTGATCCCACTGGTGTCTAATAAAAGGGCAGCCAAGTTTGGGAGTTTTACTTTGAAAGCAGCTAGTAAGTTGCAGGTAAAACTTAGTCCCTTTGTAAAATGTATAAGGAAGCAATTGAATTCTTAATGAATCAGATGAAAATTAAGCGTAGGACTGGCCAGATATGGGATGACTTTGACGTAGTTGGCCAGCTTAAATATATTGCAATATATGGACAAACAATCCCTGTTTTGTTTAAAGGGTAAGACATTTTTCAGTAGCAGTATGCACAAATGTCTCGGTCTTAAATTGATAATGGGTTGAGTGCAGAGGACCTCTTGTATATGACAGATATTCTAATGGTCATTGCGAGGTCATGTCACTAATCTGATTAATCGGTCATTATTCATCACTGCATCACAGTGGCACCCTGCAGAACTGTAGTTGGAGACATGAATGGTAAGAAATAGCAGTTTGAAAACGAGAATGTTCGCAACGATAAATCAATATGATGACTAGATTAGTGTTGTTAAATCCGCATCAATTCAGTTGTTTTTGAAACCCAGCACGAACGGTCAGTGTTTTGGTAGTTATAGTTCAAGAGGAGTAGTAGAAGCGCCATAGTTTGTAAAACCCTACTTATAAATATATATATATATATATAATCGTCCATGAAAATAAGTTTTACCCAGGGCACAAAGACAGCCATGTACAGTAAAGAAAAAGTAAAGAAATGCAAAACCATTTGCATAGCTACAGTCAGGTGACAATATGTTATTATTGGATCTCCGGGGTTTATTTAATACTTGGGCACAAAAGCTGATCTTTTACCCAAAATATAATCACAGACATTCCTCGTTGACAGCTAGACTGTAAATGTGCTGCTGGAAGCTGAACACTGGTACCAATATAGATGTAAGCACCTTGAAGTCCCAGGAGATTAGAGGACCCCATACCATTACTATGCTGTAGGTGTCTCAGCTTCTGAATATGAGTGCATATTGGCTGGCCTAGCAAATTACCTACACTCAGGAAAGATTTAATTGTCTCCAAAGAAAAGATAATGATCCATAGACATGACAAGGCCTGCATGCATCTAGTGAAAGAATGCCACATTGCCTTTTTGGTGACTTTAATGTACAGTACTGCAAAATAAGGATAATATCACTTTGGACAACTTTCCACGAGAATGAACCACAAAACAAATACCAAAAAAACATAAATAGTGATGCATAGAGCAAAACAAAAATGAGTCTACTGTGAGATAGTTGCTGAAATCTCATCCGAGGCAACTCTGAGATTGTGTATCCCAAATGATCATATGAAATCTGCCTGTGATTTTTAATGGAAGCCCTTAGCAACTACTATCTAACAAACCCCCAGGATCCATCCGTGGCAACTAAAACGCCGCCATTCTCACCCACTTCCAAACAGTCCTTTGCAAAGAAATTAGTTACAATCTAAAACCTTTTAAGATGCTCGTTTGTGATCCTTTCCATCAGCCAACATGCAGGCAAGTCCATTGGTGATAGCAATGCAACGAGGAATAAAGCATGAACCATTTCAGCTACAATCAGGAGGGAGCAAAATCAATGTTTTTCAGCCCCGACTGAGCAAAAGTGCCCACTTCTACACTTCTATTATGTCTGACACTCATTAAAACTGTGTAATGTCCCCTCCTCCTCTTCCCCCTGTCCATCTGACACCATCCCCCAGCTCACACCATTTCTCATACCCTCTGGTATTTACATTGCAGTTCTCCCTTCTATCCTCCCAACATCTGCATTAGAGTTCACATTAAAAATGCCAAGGTCACACCCAGCTCCATATACAGCTGCAAATGTTAGGAAAGCAATGGAACAAAAAGTCCCACTAAAGGGCTCTTACACACAGGCGTTTTTTCCTGCGCTCCCCTACGTTGCACTTTCTTCCGTTCAGCTGCAGGGGAGCGCAGGAGTAGACGCACTCAATTATTGTGAAGGGGGCTGTACTCACACAGATGCATGTAAGCGCCAAACGCAGGTGGGACGCAGCATGTTGCATTTTGCCTGCGTTCGGCGCATACATGCATCTGTGTACAGCCCCCTTCACAATAATTGAGTGTGCTCCCCTGCGGGTGAATGGAAGAAAGCGCAACGCAGGGGATCGCAGGAGAAACCGTCCGTGTGTAAGAGCCCTAAGAATCAAACCACAATTGGAGAGAGCACAATGTAAAGGACAGAAATATACAGTATACAGTCAGTATCAGAAGTCTGATACAAAACCATTTCTCCCACCTTCAAACACAGATGAAAGTCCTGCATTAGAACAATGATCCCCAACCAGTGACTCTTAGGGCCGGACTACGCGGCCGATTCCACTGCGATCCGACGCGCTGTGCAAAATCGCAGGCGTCGCGTCGGATGCAACAGAAATAAGGTAAGTAATTCAATTGTCTGATCGTGACGTAGCGCTGATGCGACGCGACTGTCGCATCAACAATGTGACACAATCCGACATTACTTACCTTATTTCCGTCGCATCCGACGTGACGCCTGCGATTTTGTGCATCGTGTCGGATTCGGCCGTGTAGTCCTGCCCTTAAGCAACATTTTACTCACCAGCCCCTTGGCTGCTGCTCTGAATGATCTCAGAGCAGGTGCTTATTTTTTGAATTCTTGGCTGGGAAGCAAGTTTTGGTTGCATCAAAACCAGGTGCACTGCTGAACAGGGTCTCCTTTAGACTTCCAGTGTGCATGGGGCTACCAAATAGCCAATCACAGCCCTTATTTGGCATCCCCAGTAACATTTTTTATGCCTGTGTTGCTCCCCAACTCTTTTTACAATTTAATGTGGCTCATGGGTAAAAAAGGTTGGGGACCCCCGGATTAGAAGGTGCTATGGGAAGGGGTCCTAAAGTAAAAACTAATGGGATCTGAGGGTAGATTTCAGATACAAAGTGATGGTTTGCTGTAAACTGTTGCCAGAAGTGGCCATACACGGAGAGATCCGCTCGTTTGGCGACCAATATGCCCACCTTGAGGATCATAACGCTGGGTAAACGGGTAGTTGGATTGTGGGACCACATCAATGAACAGATGTGGTCCGTGATCCGACAGGATTTATAGTCCCGTCAGATCAACATCTGGCCAACTTTCGATCCGGGAAGCACGTCAGAGGGCCCCATACATGGGCCAATAAGCTGCAGCTTTTATCAGCCCGTGGATGGCCACCTTTAGTAATAATAATGCCAAATAAAGTCTCACCATAATTTGACCCCCAGGGGCACAGTTATAACATCCACATGCTATGTCAGCTTGCTATGGAAAGAGAACAATAAATACATCCAAATAGCTAAACAAATAAGACTCACATCCAGGGCTAACATTTTTATCTGAACTCTGAAAGGAAAATGAAATGAAGGCAAACCCTGTTTCTAAATAAAGTACATTTCCACTTTAATTGTTTGCACAAGGCGTCTGGGAGCCGTGAATATACAATGAAAGAGTCACTTTGGTGCCCTAAATCCATAAGCCCCCGGCTGCTTCTGATAGCAATATTTTTAAAGGAGTAAAATCTCCAAGGATATAGGGCAAGTGCCTTATATATTGATCTAGTGGCTGGGCAGTCCCTAGCAGCAGTGCACATAATTACCCCAGGGAGCTGCAAATCCAGCAGAGCGACTGCCAAACTACAGACAGCAAATGAACCCTTATTGGCTTTTAATCACAAAGAGCCCTGCTCCTCTGGGATGATATTATTTTAGGGAATTTAATTCTCCCAACTGCATTTCTCAATGATAAAAGAATGAAGTGCAAATTGAAACGTGTGCTCCAAGCAAGCGATCCTGCAGCTGTTAAACTACAATTCCCAGCATTTCAAGGCACACAGATTGGGGTCAGGTTTCAGGTTAAAGCCCATACACTGTAGGTGTGCGCTCTTTAACCCTTTCACTCCCTCAAGGCATTCGTTCATAGCGTGCAATCGCTAAGCATTGCGTTATTTCACATTCGATGGTAAAAACGCCAAGCGCTGCCAGCTTACCCTCGCCCAACAATCGCACCGCGTTTCCTGCAAAGCCACCGACCAGCCCACATCCAAGTGAAACTCCTCCAACTATAAATCCATGTTTGGCACAACTCAGCTGAATGAGAAGGAATCTTGGGGTTTACAAGACGAGACAGTTTTCCCGACTTCTCCGTTTGCAGCAGAGCGCAGTGAATGAGCGATGTGAGCGCAGCAGCTGCTCATCCCATTCCTTTGTTTAGCAGCAACAGCCCCAGGCTCAGAATGCAGCGCAAGCAGCGAAGAATGGGCCTAATGTCTGTGATGGATCTGAGCACAGCTCACACACTCTCGGGGGTCTCAATAGGAAACGCTTCTCATTGGCTGACGAGTATTATTAGATTCGGAGAGCCCGCCCATTATTTGGAAAAGCAATGGCAGGAGCTTTGGAGAGTTTAATCGAGCGCCTTTGCCAGGGCAAAAAAAACAAAAAAACAGCTCCCGAGAAACAAATTAACATCTGTAAAGTCCGTGTTTTCCTGGCCCATTAGCTGCAGGGAGGGGTGTGTCCCCACAAGATGAATGACAGGAATAAACTTCACTTTAAAGCGGTGGCTTCACATTTATTACTCGAATTTTTGTTATAGAGTACCCAATTCTAAGCCACTTTACATTTGGTCTTCATTATTTCATTTTTTTTATAGTTTTTTTTTTTTTTAAATTATTTGCCTTCTTTTTCTGACTCTTTCTAGATTTCAAATGGGGTCACTGACCCCCATCTAAAAAGCAAATGCTCTGTACAGTAACAAGTTTATTGTTATTTTGTTACTCATCTTCAGCTTGGCGCCCTAGGCAACCAGGCCTGCCGAAGCACCCGCATGCACGAAAAGTATGCCCATGCACGTGTGCAAAAAGGATGCGCTCTCACATGCACAAAAAGGACTCACATTCTGGCCAGAGCAGTGAGAGGCAGAGCCGGGCCAGCCCGGCCAGTAGGGTTGCCACCTTTTCTGGAATATATATTTATCTTTTTTTCCCTATCAATAACATTATGATCAACCATCATTTTTAGCGACCAGGCCAGTAAAATACCAGCCAGATGGCAACTCTACCGGCCAGATGCCCTAGGCAACCTGGCTGGTCACAGCGCCGGCTGGAAGAGTGCAAATTGTCGATTGTGCATATGTACAAATCACTGCAAGCACAAATGGATGGAGAGAGGGGACCGGACTAGGGGTAGGCAGCAGAGAAGGTACGTGCCTGGCGCCCCCTAGAATTGCACCCTAGGCAGGGCCGGATTTATGAACTGGGCGCCCCTAGGCTGGCTCCGGGTCGTCGTCCCCTTCCCGGTTCCCTTCCTGTCTCCTTCCCAGTCCGTGTCTACCTCCATGTTGCTGAATGCATCCCCTCCTTGTTGCCATCCAGGTCCACCTCCCCTTCCTGTTGTGAATGGATACGTGCATGCGCATATCTGAGCACAGTCGCGTCCGGAGCAGCACTGACACTGGTTTCTCTAGTGCTTGAACTGCATCGAAATGCGGCAGGGCAGCGTGCCGCCCCTGAAATTCTGCCACCCTAGGCCCTGGCCTTTGTGGCCTTGCCACAAATCCAGGCCTGGTCCTAGGCACTTGCTTACTCTGCCACCTACCACTAGTTCCGGCCCTGCTCATCTTCTATTCAGTCCCTCTTCTATTCATATTCCAGTCTCTAATTCAAATCATTGCATGGTTACTAGGGTAATTTGGACCCTAGCAATCAGAGTGCTGAAAGTGCAAACTGGAGAACTGCTGAATAAAAAGAGTAATAACCACAAATACAAAATGAGAACCAAGTGCAAATTGTTTCAGAATATCAATCTATATTATACTTAAAATTAACTCGAAGTTGAACAACCCCTTTAATGATAAATATATGCTTCAGAAATAGACTATAGATTTATTATAAGGGGAGATTTCTTTATGTGGTGTGTTTGAATTCAGTTTTGTAAACCCCTTTGTTATACCACAATGGCATGCAATGTGTTATTTTGAATATCGTTTCTATTTTCATGAATGCCATGTTAGCCCTGCAAATCAAGTGACTTAAAAACACAGTGCAAAATGCAGAAACAAATTTATTACCATGTTTATATGCTCATTGCCCTGCATTTTTGCATCACAATTCTCTTCCAGCATAATTGTGTCCGCTGCAACTTTCACCAATATGCACCGAAATAAAAACTGATTTACAAAAATATGCACCAAAATGCAAACAGATTTACTTTGTAAATCACTCTCATGTTGCAGTTTACCCCTTGTATGTGTAAATGGCGTCCCTTAGAACACTTTGCAATAAAAATGGTCATAAGTGTTCAATTAACTTGGCAAAGTAAGTTGCAGCTATTGACAAAACCCACTTAGGGAACTTTGAGCTTGCCTTCAGGCCCAGGTTGGTGGTAGATCCATATTTTCCTTCAGTTGCATAACTAGGGGACCCCTGGCCCGGGTGCAAAAACTGCACCTCCACCAGTGTAGATTTCAGAAGGGGCACTGTAGGGGAAACTATCATAGAGCAGACCCCGCGGTCCAGGTCCCCCCAGCCCCCAGTGCCAGGCTGGACCCTGATGCAGTATGTTTTCCCAGACTCCCCCCAAGAGGGTGTTCACCCTAAATGCATGCCGAAAACGTTCCCCTGCCCTTCAATGAGCTTTATCGTGGCTCTGGTGATCTCCAAGGGGTTACATGGGTTACGGGTGCAATCACACCCCCAGGAGTTCCACAATACCAAAGAATACTGCTGCATCATCTGGAGACTTAAAGGGGTGGTTACTTTTAAAGGAGAACAAAAGCTTAACCAAAGAAGTAGCTAGAAATGTTGTACATTATTCTTTGGGCTTCTGTACCAGCCCAAGGCAACCACAGCCCTTTAGCAGTGAAGATCTGTGTCTCAAAGATGCCCCAGTAGCTCCCCATTTTCTTTTTTACTGATTCACTGCACATGCTCTGTGCTGCTGTCACTTACTGAGCTTGGGGACCCACTCAAAATTCAATTCATATAGGATATTAAAGGGATTGTTCACCCAGGGCTGGAACTAGAGGTAGACAGAAAAGGCACGTGCCTAGGGTGCAAAGGTGGAGGGGCGACAGGCATCACACCTCTTCTGCCGCCTTGCCCCTAGTTAAAAGCCTTATTCCCGCACCTGTGGCATCAACCCCTACTTCTTGGACACGTGGAATCTTCTGCACATGTACCCATGTGCACGCATGACTAGTGTGATTGTCCATACATGTGCACGCGCGCCTGTGAGTGTGCGCACATCAGAAGGGGGTGATGTAGTCGGCCGGGTTGCCTTAGACGCCCAGCTGACTTGGCCTGGCACTGTGTTCACCTTTAAATGAATTATTCGTATGATGTAGAGAGTGATATTGTGAAACTATTTTTTATTTGTGATTTTTGAGTTATTTAGCTTTTTATTCAGCAGCTCTTCAGTTTTTACTTTCTACAATCTGGTTTTTAGGGTCCAAATTATACTAGCAACCAAGCATTGATTTTAATAAGAGACTGGACTATGAATAGGAGAGGGCCTGATACACACACATGTGGTGGGAAACTTGGTCCTTCCTGTAATTTCCACTAAGATCAGATCAGTACAATATAGATATTCAGATTGTACATATTTAACTTTTCTGCTCTTAAGCAACTGTATAATGCTTGGCTTTCCTCCCAAACAAAGACACATTGTAACTTAATCATTTGCTGCTTTGTAATGATTTTACTATAAAGGGAGCATGGTGCACTTTTCACAAAAAACTGATGTTTTCCTTGGATGTGAAATAGTTGGGTTATTGCAAATATATTCTTATATGCAGATTGGAAGCCACTGTTGCACAAAAATATTGTTTTTTTTCACATTGCAAGATTGTTGAAATGTTCTGACTAAAGCTGGTACAATGAGATTTTCTAATACCGCACACCTCCTTCCACTTTTCTGCGTAGTGGTGCTGGTCCTCCGTTGACCTGGCCAGGTCTCCTTACTGCTTTGTAGTTTTGAAAAACGGTCCGCACACACCAATATTGCAGTCGGGGATTGTGCCCCTTTTATTAATGCCACCAACAATCAACGTTTCGAGGGGAACACAGCCTCCCTTCTTCAGGATAGAAGAAGGGAGGCTGTGTTCCCCCCGAAACGTTGATTGTTGGTGGCATTAATAAAAGGGGCACAATCCCCGACTGCAATATTGGTGTGTGCGGACCGTTTTTCAAAACTACACAGCTGACTAAAGCTGGGCAAGATTTGTTTTGCCTTGCCCCTTGACTAGAATACCAATTCATCTCTCTCTGGAGCTCTGCCAGCTAATCCCTTTCAGCAACAGCCCAAAGAACTGGGTGGGAAACAGCACGGTAAGACACCCCCAGTTCCAAACGTGGCTCCTTGTAAGAAAGGAAAAAAATAGGATCAGTACTATTCCTAGAATAAAGCACATTCTCTACAACTAATTTTGAAACAAAGAAAAATTATCTCAGATCTATATTAATTATAATGGGTTTTAAAGGGTTTGTTCACCTTTAAAATAAATGTCATTAATACATTGTAGAGAGTAATATTCTAAGACAATTTACAATTGGTTTGATTTTTTAAAATATTTGTCATTTTTGAGTTATTTAGCTTTTTTTCAGCGTCTCTCCAGTTTGTAGTTTTTAGCAATCTGATCGCTATGGTACAAATTACCATAGTAACCATGGATTGATTTGAATCAGAAACTGGAATAGGAGGGGGCCAGAAATGAAAGATGAGTAATAAAAAGTAGCAATAACACCACATTTGTAGCCTTAAATTACATTTGCTTTTTTAAATGGGGTCGGTAAACCCCCTGTTTGAAAAGCTAGAAACAGTAAGAAGCAGGAGGCAAATAATTATAAAACAGAAATAATAAAAACCAATTGAAAGTTGCTTAGAATTGGCCATTCTAGAACATACTAAGGGTAAGGCCACACTAAGCGATAGCGCGGCGATTTGACTCGCCGCGACTATTCGCCGTGACTTTTAATCCTCAATCGCTGGCGAAACTTTGGCGCTGGCGTCTATGGGAAATCGCGCAAAATCGCCAGCGTAAAAACACACGCGGCGATCTTTTTTCTATTGTCGCTCGAAATCGCCTAGCGAGGCGATTTCGAGCGACAATAGAAAAAAGATCGCCGCATGTGTTTTTACGCAGCGATTCCCCATAGACGCCAGCGCCAAAGTTTCGCCAGCGATTGAGGATTAAAAGTCGCGGCGAATAGTCGCGGCGAGTCAAATCGCCGCGCTATCGCTTAGTGTGGCCTTACCCTTAAGGTTAACTTAAAAGTGAACCACTTCTTTAATAAAGCAAAGTATTTATAAATAGCCAACATATTCTGTAGTGATGTACATTAACATAGCTTTTTTATCTTGCGCACATTGTAATAATATTACTAAAGGGAATTCCTTTACACATCCCCATACGGGGTAAAAATATTTTGATTAAAAAATACTATACTTGTGAGTCCAGATTTGTAGTCTACCTGATTAAGTGCCCATATGGATTAGCATATGTGGGTGAAACGACACAAAAGGTAAAAGAAAGGATAAAGCAACACAAATCTAACATACGTTGTAAATTGTTACATTTACGGATACCCGCACATTTTCATGAAAAGAAACATACGATTTCACAACTACGATATCAGGTTATAGATAATGTGGCGGTGACAGACAACAAATCCTTGAGAAATTAGAGATGCGTTGGATTAATGCATTGGGCACTTTAACGCCGGGTGGTTTAAACAGAGAATATACACCTATGTTATTTATTGAAGTAAGTGCTTGAAGTTTACTTTATTGATATGCTTGTTTTTAACATGTGTCTGTTTATAGATTTAAAATGATTATATAATAATTTTATCTCTATTTTTATTGTGTTATAGGACAGTGAAATTTAAAGACATGGAAGCTCCTGATTCAAAGTAATTCAGGGGTATCAGTTCCCTGAATTCAGCATTGGAGCCAGAGATAAGTAAAATTCAGGAGTCTAATATTGAGATAAAGTAAAGTAAGACTTCCTGTCCTTGACAATTATGTTGCAAAGGTTATTTAAAAAGGTTTTAATACATTGCGTCACTATTTGAAAAAATGTTTATTTATTACCTGTTACTATATAGCACTTTCTGCACATCACTTCTTTTGTAATAATATATGAATACGAGATATGTAATCAGATATATTGAAAGTAATTTGATATGGAAATAGCTCACTGTGACTTATGGGTAATTTGGAGGTGGAATGGTGTGACTCCTCCCTGTGGTGGGTATTTAAGCACATTTAGACACTGTTAATTAATGGCTTGACAAAGGGCCTGTGTAGCCCGAAACGTTGCCTATGGCATTTGAGTAAAGTTTTGCAAATTTTTCAAAGATACCGGAGTGCTGCTGCTTTATTTGCTACATGTACATTAACATACAGTAGCTTTTTATTATGTTCATTGTTTTCCCATTTTAATTTCCCAGTGGTCCTTATTTTTGATTGTATATGGGAAAACAGTTTTTTTCTGAACTGGGCACAGTATATTACCCATAGGATCCTGCCAGATGGGTAACTGTGAGGGGACAGCCAACATTATTATAGAATTTGTGCACTAGACAGATTGTCAGATGAGTCTGATGAAATCTGCAACTGCTGGAAACACAGGTAACCTGTCAGTCTTCCGTGTGATATCTCCCAAATCACCAACAAACTTAATGGCTCAGTGTATGAGGTAGGTGAGTGCTGCTAGCCAGGACACCAATTGGCTGTATTGGGGCATTGAGTTATGAACTTAAGGCAGACTTTAAAGGGCAAGTCAACCCCAAAATAAAATTCAGCTTAATAAAAAAAAAACATAAATCTAAGACACTTTCCAATATATATTTATTAAAAATTTTCTTTGGTTTTCAAATTATTTGTATATGTATCGCTGTTGAAAACAGTGTTTTTCTGTCCCTTTCTATGCTTTGCCCTGCTTTGACTGTTCATACAATGTAAGACAAGCAGAGTAAGACTTGTCTTTGCTGGGAACCTAAGACTAAGAAATTTTTTTAAAAGGTAACAACTACGAATTAAGCAATGCTGCTTTTAATAGCAATTGTTTTAACAAATAACTTTAAAAAGCACTGAAAATGTTTAATAAATGTATATGGAAAATTTGCTTAGAATTATATTTTCTTTTATCAGGCAAATTTGTATTTTGGGGTTGACTTGCCTTTTAAGGACAAAGAAAAACAACAACAACATTTACAAATGTAAATTGAAGTGCTTCAATTTTGGGGTTGTTCATTTTTTTTTTTAAATTAATTTATAGAATGGAGTAAGTAGCCATCTCCTGCCTTCAGGAGTTAGTTTCAGCAATTGTACTTCTATAGGTGTGTTTCACCTTTAGCAGCTGTATTTGGTTGAAGCAGGCTGAAACATCCTGACATTAAGCAACCATTTAGTCAGAGGAGCCCATAGGGCGAGATACTGCTCTCTCTAAAATAAAGGTAGTACAAGAAAGACATTGAAGAAAGTCATTGTGTCACAAACAGGGCAAGACAGACTTTTAGTGCAGCCACAGTTCTAGTGCAGCCACAGTTGTGAGCAGTATCCTATGTAGGAACACTGGCAGAGTAGTAGGAGCTGAGAGCTCCAACTATAGTGAAAGCCTGGATGTCAGTATAATTAAAGGGATACTGTCATGGGAAAAAAAATTTTTTTCAAAATGAATCGGTTAATAGTGCTGCTCCAGAAGAATTCTGCACTGAAATCCAATTCTCAAAACAGCAAACAGATTTTTTTATATTCAATTTTGAAATCATACATGGGGCTAGACATTTTGTCAATTTCCCAGCTGCCCCTGGTCATGTGACTTGTGCCTGCACTTTAGGAGAGAAATGCTTTTTGGCAGGCTGCTGTTTTTCCTTCTCAATGTAACTGAATGTGTCTCAGTGGGACATGGGTTTTTACTATTGAGTGCTGTTCTTAGATTTACCAGGCAGCTGTTATCTTGTGTTAGGGAGCTGTTATCTGGTTACCTTCCCATTGTTCTTTTGTTTGGCTGCTGGGGGGAAAAAGGGAGGGGGTGATATCACTCCAACTTGCAGTACAGCAGTAAAGAGTGATTGAAGTTTATCAGAGCACAAGTCACATGACTTGGGACAGCTGGGAAATTGACAATATGTCTAGCCCCATGTCAGATTTCAAAATTGAATATAAAAAAATCTGTTTGCTCTTTTGAGAAATGGATTTCAGTGATTTATTTTGGAATTTTTTTTTTTCCCATGACAGTATCCCTTTAAGCTCAATAGCTGAGTATTCATTCTCCTTAGCAGAAAGTGAGGTCACCAAATGAGCAGATCTCTCTCTGGTATGTCCGATCATGGGCCCTAGGAACACAACCAAGGAGAATACAGTAAGTAAATGGAGGACCGCATCTACAAAATGATCATTAATCAGTTGGCAGCTTAAATTGGCCCATGCATGTATGTGTGTCAGATGGAGAAGATGCTAGCTATACATCTGTTTATGCCTAGTTAAATAACTAATCTAATAATAATAACTAATAAATAAGCTAATAAGATGGCTATGAGATATACTTTTTCAAAGAATTCAAACATATTCTAAGAAAGAGGCAATGCTTACATTTCCTAACTGAAGAAAATGCACTGAGCAATTTGCACTTATATGCTAAATAAAGTCCAATTAGTAGGTTGAAGCAAGTGGATCCAGTCAACATTTGCAGCATTTCCTCTAACTACAGGTGTTTGTACCGTATTATTAAACTTCCTCTTCCCTAATCAAGTTCTTTTGTTATTTGAGAGGCTGAATTGTGCACAATTTCCACATTTTAAAATACATTTAATATCTGTTTAAGTATCACGCTATGTTATCGCTTTGAAAGAAATTCATCTCCACAATTTTTTGTTAGCTACATAGATTGTTGTTCAGACAATTAAATACCTGTATGTTATTAAAAAAAATGCTAGAGGCACATTTGTATTAGGGATTATATTTCAATCTGCTTTAAGGATAATTGTCCAATCCATGGGGAGTGGGGAATGTTAGGGCACCCCCCAAGGATTGTAATGACTTACCTTATACCTGGGACTGTTAGTAGAAAACCACACCAGTCAGGAGTACTTGTGGGCAAATCATTCTGTCACGATCGGCTCCCTAAATCCAAAACAGGTGCTAGACTCCTTGGTCTCGGCTCTGCTTCCACCTGTAGCAGCCGCCTTTCACTTTGGGAGGTGCCCTCCGTTAATCAGATGCTGCCAGATCTTAATAAGAGAGGAGCCAAGCAAGAGTTCTGGTCAATACCGGTAGAATCAGAATACTAAGGCAGGCAAGGGTCAAAACAGGAATCAAACAGGACAAAAATTGTACCCAGGAACTAACGAGTTAGACCTAACAACGTGCAAAGAGTTTGAGCTCAAATCAGCTTTAAAAATGTTTAATTTCTTGATAAATCTGCCCCCTGGCCTGGATTTGTGGCAAGGCAACAAAAGCAGGGCAAGGGCAGCAAGATTTTAGGGGCGGCCCAGCCTCATTCTAAGGAGCACTGTGGACACGACATAGATACTGATGAGGGGAGGTTGAACCCCCCGAAACGTTGATCTTTGTAGTGATACATTGATAAAGAGAGGGGCCACGTGTCCGACTGCAGATACATAGAGTGTGTGTGGACCCGTGATTTTGCTGCTACTTGCACTTTATTAAGCCATAAAGAAAGTTCTGCCCACCTATGAAAGAAAGTGTGATGTTTTTTTTAAAATGCCTTGGCCAATAAATGAAAACTGATCCTTATCCGGTCAAGTGAAGGCTTTGCCCAAATCTTTTATCTGACTTTCTCAGAAAGTACTGAGAAAGCTGTTATGTTTGCTACAAACGAGTACGACACCTTCAAGTACTTCTTAAAAGTGAGCAATTACAGTTTGCAATGCAATAACCGTTTCAGGAAGAACTTTACATTGCAAAAAGTTTATTTTTATTCTAATTTGTGCAAATGAGACTTGGCTGCAATACTTTTATTTTCCTTGGAAACTAGATTCTTAGCAGGAATCCCAGTAACAATGTTAAAAAAGGGACCTCAAAAGGACATTGAACACGGCAGGTCTTTGCTGCAACTGTGAAAGGACAAATAGAAAATAAGGATTCCCATGCCTACCCAAGCATTCTGATCATATAAATCAACACTTTTTTGTGTCTATCATTATATATTATAAGTATTTAAAGTGTTCTCTTCCAGCAAAGTTCTTACTGCATGCTATTTAAAAGAACAGGATTATTAAAATATAAATCACAAGGGGAATACACCCCATTTATAAACAAACTATATGATCACTTGATATAAAAGTTTAGTAAAACACAGTGGTACTGATTATTCTACAGGGGCACTTATTTATCTGCATATTTCTATAAATCTATAAATCTATTTTTATTCTTTGCCTATTTCTACTTATTTAAATACACTCTAAACATGAAACCATTTTAAACAGAAAACTAGTTTGCTATCTATTTGTTTCAACAACAACCACAAAGTCAGATAAAAGACTGATTTATTCAGATAAATGACTGGTTTATTCAGATTTGGGCAAAGCCTTCACTTGACCGGATAAGGATCCGTTTTCATTTATTGGCCAAGGCATTTTAAAAAAAAACATCACACTTTCTTTCATGGGTGGGCAGAACTTTCTTTATGGCTTAATAAAGTGCAAGTAGCAGCAAAATCACAGGTCCGCGCACACTCTATGTATCTGCAGTCGGACATGTGGCCCCTCTCTTTATCAATGTATCACTACAAAGATCAACGTTTCGGGGGGTCAACCTCCCCTCATCAGTATCTATGTCGTATCCCCAGTGCTCCTTAGAATGAGGCTGGGCCGCCCCTAAAATCTTGCTGCCCTGCTTTTGTTGCCTTGCCACAAATCCAGGCCAGGGGCAGATTTATCAAGAGTCTAATTGAAAATTCGAATTTGAGTTTTTTTATGGCCAAAACTGTCAAATTCGACTAAGGAATTGTTAAAATTTGATTTGAGTTTTCAGGTCGATCCTATTCACCCGAATTTTGGAAATTCGATTTTTTAATAGATTTATGGAGTTTATGGGAGACATGAACTCTTATTCGACCTTTGATAAATGTGCCTCTAAAGCTTGCCGTAGACGCAAAGATCTGATCGTACAAATCGAGGATTCGTACGATTTTCGGGCCGTGTGTGGAGAGTCTCGACATTTTTCGTCCGGTGGAGATCGGTCGATCGGACAGGTGAAAAGATTTCTGTCGGCTGCGGGTAATAGCTCTACATTTATTACTGGTCATGCAATTTTCAGAGGGAGACTGCCACTAGCTTTTGTCAGACATAACTTTCGCACGATTGCTGTCAGGGGCAGAACATCGGCTGATCTGTTCTTTTGTGCTTTATTTGATCGGAATGGTTAGTGGCAGGTCGGGAGATGGGAAAGTCCGATCACATGGTGATTTGTACAATCGGATCTTTGCGTCAGCTTTAGGGGGTTATTTATCAAAGTCCGATTTTATCTTAACATTTTCTGCTACAAACTCCGATCAAATCTGCTCGGGTTTTTTACACTTATTTATTATTACATTTTCCCGAAAATTTGATTTGCTTTTGCTTTTCACAATTTTTTTGGATTTTCTTCAACTCAAAATTCTTATGCTTTTTTGCAGGAAAAAAAATCAGATCTTCACGAGTTTTTGGGATTTTTCACCCGAAAACTCAGATTTCTTATGAAGAAAACTTCGGGGTATTGCACGAAACCCAGCCTACATCAAAAAATAATTTGGATTTCTCCCACTGACAACCTCGACAAGTCTGAGATGACAGATTTTCTGATTCAGACTTTTCCATCCTTTAGGGTTTAATAAATTCTGAAAACATTTTTGAAAGTCTGATTTTATACTAAAAAAAATCTCAAATTTTTAAGAGTTTAGTAAATAACCCCCTAAGTGTTCCCCTTGTGAAGACATAGTAAAAGAGCTTAGTGCAGCCCTATTGGTGGTATAGATCCTGTATGGAAGCCCTGTGGGACACATAGGATTATGTTATCCCTTCAATAGTATTACAGTTTGGGTTTAAGTCTCTTTAATTTCCCTTAATGTTGAGAGCTGAGATACAGAACCCAGAGCAAGCCAAGGAGTAGAATTTGAAAGTTAAGTACGTGCCCTTAAGAGAGATTCTGCAGTAGCACGAGGCAGGTGGGCTGCATAGCAAGGTCAGTCAAAGCTCCAGTGATGGTTGGTAGTGGAGGTCATAAGCCACATGACATTTACCAGTACAGGGTTCCTGAATTTATAGACGCCAAAGGAAGGGGACTTCCATTGCCAAGTGTAGGAGCATTGCATACAAATAGATGTGCATCTCTTTGGGGCAGAATTATCAATTTCCCGGTTTGTAGAAAAAAAAAACATGCTCATGCGAATAAAATTCTTAGACAGAAAAAATGAAAAAAAAAAAATATATATATATATATATATTTTTAATAAAACCGCTTCTGCTACAGATGCTCTCCAGGTATTTTCCCATATCGTAAAAAAACAACTCAATCTCAAATATTGGCAAATCTGCCCTTTTGTGTTCAATATTAGCAGCACAAAGAGTCGGACTTCAGGGTGCAAGGTGCAATGCCAAGGGGGCACCTGTTTCTTCACATTTGCCACTTTATTAGAAATGAGCCCAAATGAAAGAAACTTGCAAATGAACTATTTTATAGAAGCACAGGAGTCTCTTACTCTGCATAAATATAATGCAGGGAGCTGTACTTCCTCTAACCATTCCCAGGATTATTTATGATCTCTCAAATGTACATTTTGAAACCTCGGATTATACTTCACATATATCTCCATTATACTGTTTCTATTGTGATTGTTATTACTGTCAGTTTAATCTGACTGTGTTGGACTGAATGGAATGGTCTGGCTCAAAGCGTACATAGTAGTAGTACAGGAATCTTAGAACAAACAAATTATCAGTGGTTGACACAAGACATGTTCTTAAAATATTTATTTAAAGTGAATGTAAATAATGATCTGGTAAAGGAGTAAAATAAACCCTATGTCATTTAAATGAGTGCACAACATTAACTTGTTGTCCCTAGTTTTATACATTTTTTTCAGGAACTATTCATTTTCATGGCGGTTTCCCTTACTCACAACTGTAAATTATTGATTTTTCAGAAAAGTGAATTGAGAATAACAGAGAGAAAAAAACAAAACTCCATTGTTGTGTTATGTAGACCCAGGAAACTGCAGCTAAATCATTACTCTGCTAATACGCAGCTTAGGTTTTTATTTTTATTATTGTTATTTTTGCTGAATGGGTTCACAGAACATTCGCCCTGGTCTGGAGATGGGGTAGGAGTAACTGAGTGAATTCAGTAATGCCAAAAACAAGCAGAAGTTTGTCTCTTAAGGATTCAATTTCAGAGTATAGATAGGCCAAGAGTTTCAAGTTTAAATTTAGAATTTAAAGGGTCAGTAACTCCAGAGAGGCAAAAATATATTTATTTTAAGTTCAATTTCAGACACATGTTGCAGTGTTTTTTTTTACAATGCAGAGGTGTGAGGTGGTGATGCGTGTAAAGCACTTGTGGCAGATGTGTTGGAATTCATGTAGTTGTGTATGTGCTTCAATGTGGATTGTCCTGAAAATGTTAAGTGTTCAGAGGTCTTCCAACACTCAGATTGAAAATAATTTGGTTCCCCTGTATCAATAGCCACACTGTGCATGTTTTGCAAGTAGGGGGATGGTTACAGACTAAGTGGAGCAAGTGCAACTATGTGGGTGTGTGAGTAGCGCCTTTAGCATCAAGTACCTCTAATGACTGGCATATATTTATGCAATGACTGGCAAATTTTGCATGACTGCAACTGCACTTAGAGGTCGTAAATGAGCCCAAACATCTGCCAGTACATGCCAATAAGTACATAAAAATACTCCTACAGTACAGCATATAAAATGGCAGCACACGTGCATGATGTGGGTGTTCATGCAAATGCCCTTTCCTTGTGTGTCACTGACGTTAAGTAAAGGGCTCCATTGCTTTATTGAGTCATGCAGACCAATCAGTTGACAGCTCTATATGTATTCACATTCTGATTGGTTGGAGAGCTCTATTGTGTTACATTGGTAAATGAGTCCTCTGTTGTTTATACATTGGGGCACGGGTAACGGATGCTGGCGTAAATTCAATAGCGAAGTGGACCTACTCTAGCGCTACTTCGCACCCTTACGACAGGCGAAGGGACATAACTACACTAATTCACTAAGTTGCAGTTTTTCGTAAATGTAACCTCTTGTGCCAGATTTTACTTTGCCACCTCAGACTAGGAGAAGTGCAATAGAGTAGATAGGGATGGTCTAAAAAAAGTTGAAGTTTTTTCTAGGTACCCTCCTTCCCCCCTACATTTGATAACATATGGCACCTAAAGTATACTGTGGGCACATGTGTATGGCATTAGAATACATTTGATCGGTAACTTGTGCGCAACTTCAGATCTCTGTGAATTTGCGCAGCCCTGGCGAATCTACCCCCATTGTATCTCTACTCGTCCTGGCTCCTGCAACACATCTAAGCGGGTGCAATGTTTTTTTTCTGTATCCTGTTACTGTTTATTATCAAACAGCCTGAAAATACATAAAACAATGATATATTTTTAACAAGAATTTTGTTTACAGCATGTGAAGTGATAAGAGTATGACTCAAATGCATCCTTTTAAGGTTCTAAAACATTCTAACATTCAGAATGTTTTACAAAGTTTATTCTAGTTTTATTCCCCCTATCATGTTACATTGTACAATCTATGAGCTGGATGAAGTTCATATTTCGCATGTGAAATTACATTGTCTTCTTGGCTTTCTTTACTCAGAGCAATGAGCAGACAGCTATGACACTGTAGGGGGACATTTACTTAGCTCGAGTGAAGGAATAGAATAAAAAATACTTTGAATTTCAAAGTATTTTTTTGGCTACTTCGACCATCGAATTGGCTACTTCGACCTTCGACTACGACTTCGAATCGAACGATTCGAACTAAAAATCGTTTGACTATTCGACCATTCGATAGTCAAAGTACTGTTTCTTTAAAAAAACTTCGACCACCTACTTCACCACCTAAAACCTACCGGGCACCAATGTTAGCCTATGGGGAAGGTCCCCATAGGCTTTCCTAGCTTTTTTTGATCGAAGGAAAATCGTTCGATCGATGGATTAAAGTCCTTCAATTGGAAGGATTTAATCATTCGATCGAACGATTTTTCCTTTGATCGTTCGAATGAAAGAAATAAGGTAAATCCTTCGACTTCGATATTCGAAGTCGAAGGATTTTACTTCGACGGTCGAATATCGAGGGTTAATTAACCTTCGATATTCGACCAATAGTAAATGTGCCCCGTAGCGTTCCTGATTAAAACTATATTTAGTTAAGGTCCTGCTGGAAACAGAATGTATTGTTACATTGTTGTTCAACTTTGATTTAACTTTTAGTACGATGTAGAGAGTAATATTCGGAGACATTTTGAAATTGGTTTTCTTTTTTTACTATTTGTGGTTTTTTGAGTTATTTAGCTTTTTATTCAACAGCTCTCCAGTTTGAAGTTTCCCCAATCTGGTTGCTAGGGTCCGATTTATCCTGGCACCCATGCATCGATTTGAATCAGAAGCAGTGCAAACAAACTCAATGGATTGAGCTGAAATCTTGAGCTGAAATCTTGAACTCAAATCTTGAGCTGAAATCTTGAGCTGAAATCTAGAGCTGAAATCTTGAGCTGAAACTGCCAAAGATTGTTTGTGCTGCTTCCAGTTCAACACTTCTGAAGGCAGAAGACAGAGGAGGCTACTGCCTGCAGTAGGGCTGAAATCAGCCTGTGTATTTTAGCTAGCTGATTTCAGCCCCTGTTTGGCCCTAGCCTTGTCATGCAATATTTGCTGCGTCCATTTTCTAAGACTTTTGGTTTACATCGTCAGGTTCTACCTCCTGCTTGAACTTGAGACTCCAACAATTAGGGTTTAGGGCTTAGGGTTCATGAAAGGATTCAGAAACTAGTTTTCAACTTTCCAAAATTGTTCCACTAATCTCTACTTCCAAAGGACCAAGCCATCATGTAGTACATCACTAATTCTGCCCTTTTATTTGCAACATCCATAGTAATACAGCTGTATTTAAAGGGATACTGTCATGGGAAAAAAAAAAATTTCAAAATGAATCAGTTAATAGTGCTGCTCCAGCAGAATTCTGCGCTGCAATCCATTTCTCAAAAGAGCAAACAGATTTTTTTATATTCAATTTTAAAATCTGACATGGGGCTAGACATTTTGTTAATTTCCCAGCTGCCCCCAGTCATGTGACTTGTGCCTGCACTTTAGGAGAGAAATGCTTTCTGGCAGGCTGCTGTTTTTCCTTCTCAATGTAACTGAATGTGTCTCAGTGGGACATGGGTTTTTACTATTGAGTGTTGTTCTTAGATCTACCAGGCAGCTGTTATCTTGTGTTAGGGAGCTGCTATCTGGTTACCTTCCCATTGTTCATTTGTTTGGCTGCTGGGGGGGAAAAGGGAGGGGGTGATATCACTCTAAATTGCAGCACAGCAGTAAAAGGTGATTGAAGTTTATCAGAGCACAAGTCACATGACTTGGGGCAGCTGGGAAACTGACAATATGTCTAGCCCCATGTCAGATTTTAAAGTTGAATATAAAAAAATCTGTTTGCTCTTTTGAGAAATGGATTTCAGTGCAGAATTCTGCTGGAGCAGCACTATTAACTGATTCATTTTGAAAATATTTTTTTTTCCCATGACAGTATCCCTTTAATTTATGAGTAAATGTAGTATAAACTGTCAAGAAATAATATGTGAAGTGTTCTGTCACTGTATAGAGATCTATCTTTCTTTCTGCAGGAGATTCAGAATTTGATTGGCAACTATTGAGTGACAGATTTAATAGCCTTTGGGTGGAGTGACCAAAGTCGTTTATTTTATTACATTTTGTTTGTGCCTGAATCATTTATTTAGGTTAGCGCTAATACATCTGCTAGAGTAGGGAGCAAGCAAAAGCTGACTCTGATTCCTGCATGAAGACAGAAAATAGACAGACAGATTCCGAGAGAGGGATATTGAAGAGTAACTCGGTTATTTCTGGGCTTCGTCTGTTTAGTGACCATGTTATGACATTGTGGTTGTTGTGGTAAATGTATTTTGTTTAGTTTCCCAGGGCAATAATGATGAGGGTTGGAATATGCAATATGGCCTCATCCTCATTTTCTTCTATTAATGTACATGCAATGAAAGTAAAGGGCTTGAAAACTTAATATAATTATAACAACAATCAGTGCCGGAATGAGTAGGCTTATGAAAATATAAAATGATGTGCATTGGAGGGTGAATCTACTTCTTTTTGGTGGACAGGGTTCATTTCCAGTTATCATTGAGTGGGTTGAAAGGATGCACCTGGATTGATGCCCTCTCCTTGAACTGAAAACATGACAGTGGCTAAATAGCCATGAAAACAAAATTAGCTCTTATTAACATTGCAGCCAAAGAGCCTCTGGGTGAAGGGGTATGTGGAATTCCACCATACCAGCTGTTTATTGTCTGTTTAATTCTTGTATTGCTTTGTTCAGGAATTTGATCTTAAATTATATTATATCTTAAATCCTAATATGCATTTATGCTAAATGGCACTTGTTTTGCCCAAGAGCAATATCCCATAGCAATCAATATCAATGTTTGCTTTTAAGCAGATGATCACTACATACTAGCTGCAGACTGGTTGCTATTGTTGCCAGATAGGGGAATGCTTTCACAAGTAAGCTATATAGAGGTTGACATTTCCTAATAGCTTAATCTATGTTTTGTGCACACACACATGCACACACTCACACACACATGCACACATTCACACACACATGCACACACTCACACACATGCACACATTCACACACACATGCACACACTCACACACATACACAAATATTTTGTGAAATGTTTTTATCATGCTTAAAACGTTATCAATGAAATTCTAACCTTTGATCTGTTATCTAGAATGCTTGGGACTTGGAGTTTTCCAGATAAGGGATCTTTCTGTAATTTGGATCACCATACCATCAACATGATTCAGCAATTTAAATGCAAACATATTACTGAGCTCTAAACTATATTTATAAGCAACTGAACATTATAAAAGGGAAATCTATAGGGCTGATTTACCAAAGTTTAAAATCATACTTCTTTTTATTGCCTTTACTCTTGTAAACCAAAAATTTTTTTTCTATCAAAGTATTGGGCACATCATTTGCTTAGTCAAGAATTAGCAAGTGTCATTAAGAATTCTGGACTTGCCTTCCCATTAACATCCATGGGAACCTTGTTCAATGACAGAAACAGTACCCGAGCAGTCATGCAATATTTCCATAAATCTTCCCTCTTTGGGCGAATTATGTTTTTTTGGCAAAAGAAATCCCCAAAACGACAATTCTCAGCAACACCCCCAAATTACTAACAGGCGAATAAGATACCAACAAAAAACCTCAGCAAGAGAACTTTCGCTCTGTTTCGCCAGGCGAACATTTGCTTGGGCAAACAATAGGTAATTCACTTATTTAGCAAAATGTAAACGTTTTTCTCTGTTACCCTTTTCGCTGAAGTCTATTTTGCTAGGTTTTGACTGCGAATTAATAAAATGAAGCTACATCCTCAACATTATTATGTCAGTGGCATCGTATTTGGAATTCCAAAAAAGTAATAAAAATGACAAAACGTTGGAATTTTTTCATATCAATAGAGTGTATATAAGTGTGATTAGTTGTAAATGTTCAAAATATATTTACACTTTTTTTTTCAACATTTGAAGTTCATGCCACATTTGTTTTAGGTTGGACTCGTGGCTTAGTTCTTTATTCTCTTGATTTTGCTTCCTTGGACATTTTTAATAAAAAGTGGCCACTTCCAGCAATTTCACCATCTATCATAAACACATGCAAATGACCTTTATATACACACTTGAATTTAAATTGACATAAAAGTAAGTTAAGTTAAGTAAGTTTCTTAGGAAGAAAGTAGAGAAATCTTTGTGCTGACGAATCTTCACTGATAAAAAGTACTCCAGTGTTCATTTCCTGATTTGAAATGACGTATTTTGATGAATAGGTGTAGTCATCATGAAATAACATTTGAGTAGTAGCACAAAGTATGGTGAAGATTTCCGAAGCACAGATTTACATGTAAGTAAATCTTCCTCTATGTGTATTAAAGGGGACCGGTTAAATTATTACAAATTCTATTTTATTACCTTAGTCAAGCAAAATGAAGTTTAATTATACTGTATAAATTATTTGAATCTTGTTTCCATCAGTCTGAGAATTCATACTTATAGCAAGCAGGCAGGAGCCATTTTGTGGACACTGTTATTAAGACAAGCCTTGCATCATCTCAGAATCTTGTTTGTGCACCAGAATGGGGGACCTGATGTCCATCCCCATGCCCTGGCTACACAATTAAATGGTTAAGAGAACGGGGGAATGTGGGGAGAGCAGTGACATGTAGGAAGTGCTGAATGGAAAGTGAAAGTGATTGCTTGCCCCGTCTCTATGCCTAAGGCATAGAGGAGCAGCAGGTAATAGTTAATTGACAGCTGAGATTTTTTAAATGAGTTTACAACAGCTATGAATGCTTTAATAAAAAAAAAAGAATTTGGATTTCATGTTTAATTTGAAAAGGACTTTTATTATACAGTTTTTTATGTCTGGATGACAGGTCCACTTTAAGTCAACTTTGCTGATCCAAAGTTTTTCTTTTTCTTTTTACATCTCCTTTCCAGCCAAATGGAATCATATCTTCCATGTTTAGCTCCAAGCAGATATATGCCTGTATGTTTTTTTCAGATTGTTTGGAGGTATCATTGGAGCTGGATGCATAACAATTCAAGAACAAAAAGGTTATTTATAATGCAAAAAACATGGAAAAGCTCTATTCTGCTGTGAACTAGAGGGAACAAATGGTAGCAAATCATTTTGCATTTATCAGATGCTCCATTGTTCTTTAAGGCAACAGCTGTGTAGAATTTCCTGTTTGCACTTGTGTTTCTAAAGCGCAGGATTACCTAAAGCAACTTGACTCTGTATGTTCTTCCCTCATGCCACAGAAGGAAGTAGTTACTAAGCCACCACATCATCTAAAAATATAACCATAGTTACAATGGTTACAATCAAAGTTAGGGCAGGACCCAGGCCCGGACTGGCAATCTGTGGGTTCTGGCAAATGCCAGAGGGGCTGCTATATGGTTCCATAGAAAGTTACCATATAGTGGGCTGGTAGGGGGCTGTTTGGGCCACTGTGTACTTGGAATGGCAGGGTCTATTTTGACTCCCAGTCCAGGCCTGGCAGGACTACACGGCCGATTCCGATGCGATCCGACGCACTGCCCAAAATCGCAGGTGTCACGTCAGATGCAATGGAAATAAGGTAAGTAATTCAATTGTTGGATCGTGACGCAGTGTTGATGCGACACGACTGTCGGATGCAGACGCTTCACACTGCATCTGCATCCGACAGTCGTGTTGCGTCAACAATGCGACACAATCCGACACTGGAATTACTTACCTTATTTCCGTCACATCCGATGTGACGCCTGCGATTTTGCGCAGGTAAAATGTCTGAAGGGGGAAGTGGAATAGCAATGGATAAATGAGATTGTGAAAGTCAAATGAACTGAAGACCTGGGAAAAGCGGGAAGAAATGTATCAAGAGCCTCTGAGGATTCTTACAGGAGTACCACATTCCAGACAGAATTGTACAGAGGCTTTAAACAAGGCTAAAATATATCAAATTCTCCTAATCGCTACATCTTTTGGCTTGGAATACGTTTGCTACTATTCTCTTTCAACACTTCTCATGCTCATATAGATTTCACTGCCTTCTCTTTGCACACTATGGGGGTTATGTAATAAAAGGCACTAAATTTGCCCAGGTGCAGTAACCCATAGCAACCAATCAGCAGGTAGCATTTATTGGTCACCTGTTTAAAAGCAAACATCTCATTGGTTGCTATAGATTACTGCTCCTGGGCAAACTTAGTGACTCTTATTACATATGGGGGTATATTTGATGTTTTTTCCCTTATCATTTATCATAGTCTTCTATGCCTATATCTATTCATAGAAATCTCTTCTTGCCTAAAGCTTAATTTATTTACCTCTTAAGTAATAAGATCTACACTAGTGCCTGTATGGATACATAAATCAGACCAAATCCCAAATACCTACTGTCTATGTATGTGGCAGTATATAGCAGTATGAAGTAGGTAGTACCGTAACTAATCTGATAGTTGGAAAAAATTGTGCACTTTCTAATTTACACTATGGTACCGTGTATATAATAACATTATTTTTTGCCCTAAACAATATACAGGTGCCAACTTCAAGCAGATCCTTAAAACTGTCCTATAGACCATTAAGATTCATAACGTAAGAACTTTATAATGAAAAAGTATTACACTGCAAAATGGGAAATTGGTTTTATGTATGTTTTCCATAATTAAATGCACAACATAAACATTTTCTAGTGAATAATATTACATTTCAAAATCTAAATGATCTTATTTATGCAATACAGGTATGGGATCAGTATCCAGAAACCCCTTATCCAGAAATCTTGGAAATATGGGAAGGCTGTCTCCCATAGACTCCATTTAAATCAAATAATTCAGATTTTTTTTAAATGAATTCCTTTTTCTCTGTAATAATAAAACAGTATATTGTTCTTGATCCCAATTATATTATATAATTTATCCTTATAGGAGGCATGGCAGTCCTGTTGGATTTAATTAATATTTTTAAGATTTTTTTAGCAGAGGTATGGATATCCAAATTATGGAAAGATCCCTTATCTGGAAAACCCCAGCTCCTGAGCATTCTGGATACAGGTCCCATACCTGCACCATTTATATGTCTGGAATAAATAAATCTGATGTGTGCAGATGGATGGATAAATTATTGGGGGGGAGTTAATTTATCAGGAATCCCCAAGTTAGCTGAAATGATGTTATTTTGCCTTGGGTCTGTTGGACTCTTCCACAAAATATATTCCACCCCGGGGTACATGCCTCGGGATTGGCAACATTTTTTTTAATGTTCCAGGTAGTCATTGTGCTGATTTGAGGATGTTGCATGAATAGTAAAGTACACTAAAACATGCTTAAAATCCAACTATCTGGGAAAGAGAAAAACATGAAGGTGCAGCCAGAGGTAGAATTGTTTAGCCCTCCTGCCCAATGAATTAAACTTTCCTTTAACTTTGCATCTCTGAATACAAAAACATGTTTGTTAAACTTGGAGAAATTTCCATGTTCTCTGTCAGTACATTAAATGAGATTAGGAAAATATACAGCAAATACTCATTTTGAATCCAATACTTTTAGAGGTTTATGGCCAAATGGCTAAATATATACCAGTCAGCAATGTTCTGATAATTCCAGTCTGTTTTAGTGCTAACAATTCTATTAAGCTATTCTCAAAATTCTTACGGTACTACTCAAACTTCAGTATAAATATAGCAGCAGCATTTTTAGGCTTGTATAGCATAATGCCCATTTGGACTCCTGTGCCAACAAAAAGCAGTACCCATTTAACTCTAAAAAACAAACAGAGGAAAAGAATGAATGTTATCCCTTTTTGGCTGAAATGCCAATTAAAAATGCCAGGAAGAGAAAGAAGAATACAATGACTATTAAACTTATGAGAGGATATAATCAAAACAGCCCAAGCATATATACAAGGAGTTTGGGGAGGAGAAGCTGCTTGGGCAGATGGGGCTGTGACCTTCTACCTCTGCTTCCAGATTAGCAGTCTATGGCTATTTACTGACTTGTGTGAAATGAAACAACATTGTTTCAGAACATAATTTGAGTTATAATGATGCTGTGAGATGCAGGTCAGATAACATAAATGCAGATAGCAAATATATCTAATAATTTAATAGAACTTTTTTCATCTATGTTTTACTCACAAATGTCTCATTTTGATTGCGGTGGCCCTGGGCAAAAGCCCTCTCTTAACATAACTGTACATGATGGACATATGAGTATCTGGGCTCTTGTTTACTAGTCTAAAAAAGGGTGAGCACATGGTTTTACTCCAAAGGGCGAATGTTCTGGAGGGCTTGAAGCAGGAGGTCCTCCTGGAGTAGCCAGGGCCCTAATGTTGGCTGCACATGTGTTCCCCAATCAGTGGCTCGCAAGCAACATGCTTATTTTTTTAATTTCTGGCTTGGAGGCAAGTTGTGGTTGTATAAAAATCAGTTGTACTGCCAAATAGAGACTCCTGTGGGCTGCCAGTCCAAATAGGGGTTACCATATTGCCAACTACAGCCTTTATTTGACACCCCCAGGACAAAGTTTCATGTTTGTGTTGCTCCCCAACTCTTTTTACATCTGAATGTTGCTCATGGGTAAAAAAAGGTTGGGGACCCCTGCCTTAGAGGAATCAGAGAAATTAAATGCAGGACTCTGGGTAGTGACATTTTAGAATTCATGAATTAGACAATGTAAGTTAGTAAAATAAAACTTTATGCTACATGGAGGAAACTGTAGTGTGGGGTAGTTCCCCGGACTAATACTGCCTATAGGGCACTCTAGTGAATAAAGCTCAGGCATAGTTATTAAGTAGAATCCCATGGAGCACGCTGTGAGACCCGGTATGGTAAAGGCATCTGTGGTGTGAACTGATTCTGCCATAAATATTTATTGTACACTTTACATTTATGTTATTTCTTCAGTAAATCTATTCTTCTATATTTAAGAACTTGGAGACCCTTCCTCCAATATTCTTTCATCCATCTTGGGTGAGGTGTAAAATTAAGGAGTTTATGTACTATAGAAAGCAGATGGAAATTAGTATATCCTGGTGTCTCTAGTGCTACAAAACTTTCCCTGCCACCAGCTGCTTCCCCTTGTGGTTACATTGGATTTTGATGGCCAGTGACTTTTTAAATTGACACTGTCACAGTGATTAATGCTCAAAAATCATCATCACCACAACAAAAATTACAATGACCTGTTCTGAAGTGATTTATGCAAAAAAGTGACCCTTTTACCATAATGTTACTGTGTTTAACCCTTAGAGCAGAAAAAAAAGCCATGTGCAATTATCCCCAAATCCATTTATGATTGAGGGTAGGCGTGCTGATTGTACAGGAAGCAGGATCAAAATAGAAACTTTAAAAAAACAACAACTTTACCTTTTATCTGAAGAAATAACCCTTAAAGCATAACATATTGGTGTGAGGAAGAAGGTCAGACCTTCCACCTCAAAACACTGTAGAAGAGGAGTATCTAAAGAGCGATTTTAAAATGTTGTCCTAAGATTAGAAAATGGCAACTACCTCCTCCCCATAAAAAATTATGTATTGCTATTTTTGGGGGGCAGAGAAGGCCCCACAGCATTGAATGAATTATTTAATATTAATAATATCCTGCACATATGTCAACAATGTTTTCTTATCTACTGTGCAGAATGGCATTGAGGGGTAAAACAAATGCCCAAAGAACTTATGGTTATATAAAGCATAAATACTGTATCTCACATTTATGCTCAATGTATGCTCAATTATATTTAATGCATCAGATTGTACAAATGTTATTAAAATACAGACAGAAAAACCCAATAAGCAAAGGTGGGCCAGTGACATGGACATGTTGCTTAACTTTTGGCCACCGTAGATTCACTATTCAACACATGAGGAATGTAAATGCTCTTTTAACCTCTACATGCCACTGATCTCAAAATTCTTGAAGTCACATTGCTATAACCAAAAAGTGATACGGGAGACAGATTATCCTATTAGAGAATTTGACTATCTTCTGCTTTAACAAAACGCTTTAGGCGTGACATCATTTCTGGTCGCAAGTGGGTGGAGCTTTCTACTACACCCTGGACTAAATCACATCACTAAGTGACTTTGCAATGCGCTCAGGTAATGCGCTTTTATATGTAAGTGACATATTTTGTTTTACTTTTTATAATAAATAGTGATGGGTGAATTTATTTGCCAAGGGCAAATTCGCGGCGAATTTGCGCGATTCGCCGCCGCCGAATATATTCACGAAACGGTCGCGAAAATTCAAATTCAAAAATTCCAAAAAATTGTCACCAGCGTCCAAAAAAATGGTCGCCGGCGTCCAAAAAACGAGACCCCGCCGCAAATTCGCCCATCACTAATAATAAAACAAATTAAACTTTGGGCACTGCCTCCGCTGTTTGATTGATCTTATAGAAGATGAGAACTGCTGGTCGGGATTGACTTGATATGCTGTAAATAGGCAAAGTCTCCAGGAGGTGCCACCTGGATTCCTTTGCATGCCATTCCTATTGGGATTATTATACTGACTGCTCTAGTGGTCTAAAAGACACACTTTTTTGTATTTTTTTTTTAACTTTGTGTATTGGAACTTTTAATATTCATTACATATATATATATATATATATATATATATATATATATATATATATATATATATATATATATAATAATGCACATGTTCCGCACTCCGAAAAACAAAGGTTCAACCTGGGTGCTAATCCGAATAAAAATGGATACAAATGCAGGGTGTCAGCACTCCAAGGATTTTGCAACAAGATAAGGTGTCAAATAAAGCAGGTTTATTAAATCCGACGTTTCAGTTCCATACAGGAACTTTCTTCAGAGAGGACTGAAACGTTGGAGATGAATTTGTGAATAAAGCACATTGATTTATTTCACCAAAATGAAGGAGTGTGGGTCCATTTACTGGAATATATATATTCCAGTATATATACGGGGGCATAATCGTGGAACAGGCCGGGTCAGTACCAGACAGTGCAGTACAGGATCAGGAATCTGGAGCGTAGTCAGGATAAATAGACCGAGGTCAAACCAGACAAACAGTGCGGCATGAAATCAGGAGCTTTGTACTGCAGTAGTGCAGTACAAAGTCAGAATCCGAAGAATGGTCAGTAAAAGGTAGAGGTCAGTACAAGCAGCGAATAAAAAGAAGTCAAGGACAGGTAAAGACCAAGAACAGAGATCAGAAGTATGAGTGTACACAGGGACTATTAGAAAATAGACCTACGTTGGGCAATGTGAATAGGGACGTGGTGCCTTTTATATTTGAAATTCGCACCAAGCCTGATGACGTCAGATGTGGTGCACATGTCAAATCCCGGAAGCGGTGAGAGTGTACATTATTCCCAAGTGGTGCTTGCCAGAAGAGGAGGCGGCAGGCAGAGGGCGTCCCTACAACCCCACTAGACCACCAGGTAGTCTCACAGCTGGTATTCTACTGGTACTCCACTAAGTACAGGACCAAAAGTTGATTCTATGTAATTTCACTTTTATTGGAATAAGAAACCCAAACACATTAGTTTTATAAAAAAATTCTATCCAAAGGTGGAATCTCTAGTAGTGATGGGTGAATTTCTCCCATTTTGCTTCGTTGAAAAACTCACGAATTTCCAGCGAAATACGCGAAACGGCAAAAAAATCCCGAGATGCAAATATATGTTGACGCCGGCGACAATTCTGACGCCCTTTAAAGTCAATGGACTGCTAGAATTGTCGCCGGCCTCAAATATATTTTGACGCCAGAGAATTTTCACTGTCTAATTTTTGCAGCAATTTCGCAAATTTATTCGCCGGCGGCGAAACCCGGGAATTCTCTACAAATTCGCGCCCGACGAATGAATTCATCCATCACTAATCTCTAGGTATTTTCCTAATTTATTACATATTATGACCATCTATAGAGCTATGATATGTGTTTTATACTGATTGCAGATGAAAAATATGTCTGTGATAAGAGTAAAAATTTTAAACATGTTATGCACTGACCGGTTCTAATAATAAAAGTAAATTATCCATTTAAATTTTTTTTTATTTAGTACATAGAACTAGTATATAATAACTGGGTATTAGGTTTCATTACTTTGGAATTAAAGCATAGCTTGAAGTAGAGCTACATTTGGAGAAATAGCAAACACAGCACTGGAGTATTTATTTGAACAGTCAGGTCTTTATGAGAGCAGTTTACATTTGTCCAGGGACTGCAGGTGAAGGCGATTAAGAGATTTATTCTTGGTGTCCCCAGTTTTCCATAACTTGTGCAGTTCAAAAAAATAATATGTATATTCTTCCACCAACCAGGGAACTCAAGAACTACTCTTGATGATTTATATTTGTGATTAAAACAAGCCATGGAGTCCTGTGACACACTGGGAAAAGTTTAGAGGCTAACACAGTGATTGTTAAAGATTGCACCTGCTTTATTTTGCTGATTCTAGCATAATAAGCAATTCAAAGTCAAAGCAATTTACAATCTTACTCACAAACAGCATGGCTGAACCCATTCAGTTCATTTATGGGGGCCTTTTTCAAAAAGGTCTATACCATTCTCATTATTTGTAATAACAATTGCTATTATAAGCTGCATGTTATGAACAGAGTCCCAAATCCAGAACTAGCCCCAAGGTCCAGTAGCGGCTCACTTGTCTGCTTATAACAACCACATTTCTCTTCGGGAGGAGCCCTCTGCTACTTGTGAGAGGACGTGAGAGGACAAAGGAGAGAGTTCTGGGAAGGCAAGGGAAAAAAATGTTGTAACCGGAATGGAGAACAAAGAGTGTGGTCAAGGGGCAGGCTGGGTCGATACCAATCAGGAGAGGCAGTACAGATTCAAGAGACAAGAGAGTAGTCGAAGTCACAGCTCTAGTCGAACACACAAATATCGCAGTACAAAGCAGGGTCCGAAAGAGTAGTCAGTACATGGGCAACTGTCAGGACAGGCAGCGGACTAGACAAGATCAGGGACAGGGATGGTCAGGAACATATCAGAACACTTGGAAATAGCACCCAAGAACTATTGAAAATAGACCTTATGCTGGGAAAGGAAAATTGGACAAGGCCCTTTGAAATTCGTGCCAAGCTCAATGACGTCAGATGCAATGTGTTATGTTTTGGATAGCCGAGGATGAGTAGAGTATAACAGTGCTTTATTAGCAGAGTCATGCAGGCATTACACAACAGTAACTTTCACTTTTAAGCTATTAGGAAGTATGCACAGTATAAGTCTGAGCACAGTGACATCTACAGGCCATTTTTATAAACACCAAATAATGCTCACGGCAAAGTCTGGAAAATCGGCACAGTGTGCGAAGAACAGGAAGTGGCGGGCATTCTTGCACCACTAGACCACCAGGTGCCCTTACACTGCATTTGCTTAACTTATGGTTGTTACTTTTTTAAAAAAATTTTTTAACAGTGTTTATTTTGTTTTCAAGGTGGGGGGGTACAGAAGAGAAAAAGGGGGTGGGGCATCAGGTATGGTTGTTACTTTTTAAACAATGTTGTAAAAGTCTTAGTTCTCCAGCAAAGACAGGTTTCTTAATCTGCTGCCTTGTTTTACATTGTTTAAACAGACTGAGCCACCAGGGCAGAGAATAAAAAGGGACAGGCTGCCTTCAATAACAATACATATACACATAACTTAAAACCATAGAAAATGTGTATTGAATGTATATTGCAAAGTTGGTTAGAATTATGTTCTCTTTTATTAACCTTTTTCTCTGAAGCTTGTCCTAGTTGCCTCTAAGATCCTCCTATTAATATCTCCTTTATATTCTTTGTATTCTGATTCCCCTTCTCTGATATTCAAACGTAAAATCGATGCTATAAGAAATGACATTGACACCATCCTTCAAGTCTTTCATCTCCTCCTTGAACACCATCCAATCGGTCTTTTGCATCTTTATCCCTGTAAATGAAGATCACATTTTAAAACTGTTCTCCTTTCTTCCTAGAAACTGTCCTCCTGATCCTGTTCCTTGCAAACTTCTCTCCAATGAATCAGAGATCCGATTCATCTATTCAATCTTTGCTAGAGACCAGAACCTTTCCACCTGGAGTAAAACATGTACTGGTTAACTTCAAACTCTTTCAACTTCATGTTTAGATTTTTTTTTACAATGGAGCATCAACTTTTCTCTTACTTCATTCACTTGAGGCACCACAGGCTGACTGCGATTAGTTCCCCATTTATAGGTTTGCCTGACATTGTAAAACCAAGTGAAAGCTGCAAAATTTATGTAGAAAATGTTTTGTATTTTTTGTATTTGTATTTATACTATGCAATACATACATCACCTAATTACTGGGCTTTGTAGTGTCCAGGTATATTCCCTACCACTGCCATAAAAGGTCTATGGGGACATTGGCCTATTTGTCAAAAATTAAAATTTGTAAATTTTGAGTTATTATTATTATTAAAAACTTGAAAGCACACCAAACACAAATGTGTGCTTACTTATTAAAAAAACTTGAATCACAAAAACTCGTTCATGGATAATCCTAGATTTTCTAGGTTACATGGCCTCCCAACTTTATTTTAGTCCAAACTAGTTGGAAGACAGCAGAATCTGCTAAAATATAATTCTATAGTGTAATATATGAGGCTGATAGTAGGGGATAAGCCAGATACAATATATTTGTAAAAGGAGGTGATATGAGCATCTGGAGAATCTTGTTTAGCATCTATGGGATCCAAGGAGTCCCAATCTGCCTATAAATAGTTGTAATGATCGCTGACTTTAACAATGCTAAATAATCCCCTGAGAAATGTAAGGGTTATACATTAAATGAGTGCGTTGAATGAACAATAGCAGAAACATAGAGTGATGTGTAAATATACAAAATCATCACAATATGTGTAAATAATTACTCTTAATTTACAGTACTTGTTTTAGCTTGCTTCATCTGTAGTGTCTCTGTCTTTGTTGTATATGTGTATGCTGGATTATTTTTGCTTTTTAATGAGGGAATACAAAAGTAAATTGTCCATCAAATCCGCTCTGGTTCTTTAGGCTTATTTATTGTTATATTTTCCAGAAAATTTGCTTTACGGGAAAAAAAAATCAGATTTTTAAATTTTTTCGGATTTTTAACCCGAAAACTCAGATTTTTTATGCTTTTTTGCCCAAAAACTTTGGGGTATTGCACAAAACCCAGTGCAAAATTAGATCAAAAAAATCATTGGGACTTCTCCCATTAACTTATATGCAACCTCGACAAGTCTGATTTTAAAAAAAAATCACAAATTTTTGGGGATTTTTGCATTCAGAGTTTAGTAAATAACTCTCTTCATATATAAAGATTTAAATAGAGAACTACAAAGCATTCTACATTTATACAATTCTATTATACAAATAGCAGATATATACACAAACAACACTTCTGCTTATTATTGGGAATATTGTAATTCTGGTAACTCACAAATATCACATATTCAAATATGGAATGTTAGGGCTGAGTCATTTAATGTATTTTGTTTGTTCCTGGTTGACCTGTGTTCCTTGTTCCTGTATACCTGAAATCCTTGTTCCAGTGTTCTTGTTCCAGCATTCCTTGCCCTCCTGATTTCCTGGTAATGACTTTGTCTTGACCTTGTATTTGATTTTTGGCCTGTTCCTGTTATCTTCTGTTGCTATTAAACCTACAATTCACTATGTCATCTCAAATTGTTTATGGCTATCCCCCTGGGTTTCCACCATATCCACTTCCAAGTGTGAGAGTAACTCCAGTTACAGCAGCTTCCTGCTGTGAATGTTACAGAATGACTCAGCTAAACTTTAAGAAGCCTATGGGAAAGCCCTCCATGCCTGCTGCCCTTGGTTCTGTTGTTGAACTGCAACTCCCTTGGGATGGGGAAGATGAGGCCGAAGATCGAGTAACTGCTGTTCCGCTTACCACTGAGATGCTAATCTCTACCCTCCTTCATCGCCTAGTGGTATGTGAGGTGAAGCAGGACTACATCATTCAAAGTCTGCATTCTCTCTCTGACAAGCTAGATGCAGTTCAGCAAAACTCTGCTCTGCCTGAGGACCTGTCTGCCCTGGCCTTCGGGACTGGTGACCTGTCTGCCCTGGCCTCCGGGCCTGAGGACCTGTCTACCCTTGCCTCCGGGCCTGAGGACCTGTCTGCCCTGGCCTCCGGGCCTGAGGACCTGTCTGCCCTGGCCTCCGGGCCTGAGGACCTGTCTGCCCTGGCCTCCAGGCCTGATGACCTGTCTGCCCTGGCCTCTGGGCCTGAGGACCTGTCTGCTATGGCCTCCGGGCCTGAGGACCTGTCTGCCCTGGCCTCCGGGCCTGATGACCTGTCTGCCCTGGCCTCTGGGCCTGAGGACCTGTCTGCTATGGCTTCCGGGCCTGAGGACCTGTCTTTCCTGGCCTCCGGGCTTGAGGACCTGTCTGCTCTGTCCTCCGGGCCTGAGGACCTGTCTGCTCCTGGTCAACCACCTGTAATGGGTGCCTGTGCTCCTGTTTCGCCACCTGTAATGGGTGCCTGTACTCCTGGTCCGACACCTGTAATGGGTGCCTATGCTCCTGGTCCGCCACCTGTAATGGGTGCCTGTGCTCTTGGTCCGCCACCTGTAATGGGTGCCTCCTGTGCTCCTGATCTGCCACCTGTAATGGGTGCCTGTGCTCCCGGTCTGCCACCTGTAATGGGTGCCTCCTGTGCTCCTGGTCCGCCACCTGTAATGGGTGTCTCCTGTGCTCCTTGTCCGCCACCAGTAATGGGTGCCTCCTGTGCTCCTGGTCCACCACCTGTAATGGGTGTCTCCTGTGATGTTTCTGCTCTGGCTCTTGTCCGGGTTTCCGATCCTGGCAATGTTTCTGCTCTGGTCTGCAGTACCTTCAGCAACAATCCAGCAACCTGGGCAGCAAGTTGGTCATTCACATTAAAAGCAAGGCGGAATTATTATCCAGTTAGCAAACATAAACGAATGTATCGGTTACACATTTCCTTTTGGGGATAAAGTGATTTGTTACTGCATGCTAACATTTTCTTTTACATAAGTTAATTAAATGGAAAAATGTTCTATTTATAAAAACAAATCCATCAAAGTGTAGCATGCTAGAGTAATTGGAATAAAAACAGCTGTCAACATGTTGCGTATAAAACACCGGAAGTATAAAATGAGAAACAGTTTTCGCTTAGAAGAAAGCAAGAGAGAGACTCACATTTTGACCAGGATCCCAATCTATAATAGTGATTATCCCATCTTGATCCACTCATCTCCTCACAAAAAAAAATAAAACAGCAGATGGTCCCCCAGACAACTTTGCTGTTTAATTTCAAAATCTGGTTTTATAAACAGTTTCACTGAAGCTAGTAAAGCCAATTCATTATAAAGTAAATCTTTAAACTCTTGCATTAATGGCATTATGACTCACAGATAAGCAATCTTTGGTAACAGAACCTCCCACTTTGTAATGAAAAACATAGCAGATTAAAGGAGAACTAAACCCTAAAAATGAATAATACTAAAATGCCATATTTTATATACTGAACTTATTGCTCTAGTCTAAGTTTCAATTTCTCAATAGCAGCAAAGATCCAGGACTTCAAACTTGTCACGGGGGTCACCATCTTGGAAAGTGTCTGTGACACTCACATGCTCAGTTGGCTCTGAGCAGCTGTCGGCTAAGCTCAGGGGTCATAGCAAATTATCAAGCAGAAAATGAGGTTGGCCTGTAATATAAGCTGATGCTACAGTGCTGATTATTAAATTCTGATGCTAGTTTCTCTGCTGCCATTTAGTAAATTAGGTACTAATCAACGAACCAATATGGAGCAGGCACTCAAATGAAAGCAGACTTCCACCAGGCAAATACTCAAACAGCCTCCCAAACACTTAATCATAGGCTATGTGTCCACCCCCCTGTGCTGAGGGCTCAGGGCGGTGCACCTGGGTCACTGTGGTGAGTAACCATTATACTGTCAAGAGCAGGGGCGTAACTACCGGGGGAGCAGGGGGTGCAAATGGGCAGGGCCCCCCGGAAGATCGTGCGCGCTGCAGCCGGCTGGAGTCGCCTGCAGCGGCAGAGAAAAAAATCGCGCAGACGAGGGTGGGGGCGGGCCCGCCTGCATGGCCCGCACCAGGGCCCGCCCCCACCAAGTTACGTTACTGGTCAAGAGACCCTAACACCACAGATGTATTTAGGTACTAATCAGCCTTATATTGTGAGATAAGCTCAGTAAGTGACAGCAGCACCGAACATGTGCTGTGAATCAGCAGAAAAGAAGATGAGGAGCTACTGGGGCATCTTTGGAGACACACATCTTCCTTGCTAAATGGCTGTGGTTGCCTTGGGCTGGTATAGAAGCCAAAAACAGAACGTATAACATTTCTGCCCTACTTCTTTAGTTAAGCTTTAATTCTTCTTTAAGGATTTCTTCATTAATTGTATTCTGTTGCAATCTCCCAACGCTTGGTTTCTAAACTTTTTAGAACATTGACAGTGGCTTTTGGATGTATTCTTACATTTATAAACATATGATGACAACTTAGAAAACCCATAAAAAATAGATGGAAGTTTGAAATCTTTCCCAACTGAATTCTAAAATTAACCATAACCTCCACCTCATCTTTAAAGGAATGGATACTTGGATAATTATCCTTTATGTTGGCTTGAGTCTTGACAAGTCTCAATGTTAAATATGTAGCACATTGTTTTCTTGTATTTATACTCCTCATTTCTGTTCCATGGCAATGTTCCAGAACAAATTGTGTTTGGGATGGGGTGACCAAGTATGATATTCGAGTTCTGACTTAGGTTTGCTTCCAAGTGTTCAGTTGGTGTTTAAATAAGAGACAAACACTAAAAACAAACAAATTTAGGCCACTATTGTACAAGCAGCTATGTATTTTCTATATACAGTACATTCACTAGGCAAATTAAAACATTTTATTGTTTTCACAATATATTGATTTTTATTATCATCAAATGCCTTATTGCCAGGGCTCATTAATGTCCATAAGTGCAGTAAGCAAGTGCAATTTCAAACACAATTGGCATGTTTTTCTCCACAATGCAGTGTTTTTTACCATGAATTCCATAATCATTTTGGGCACAAGGGGGTGTTGAATCTGATGCAACTGCACTGCGCCCTATTTGCCAAATTGCATGCACTTGTTGCAAATTGGGTGCAGTTGCTCAGAATATTTGTGTTGGGTGGGCAAGTGATGCGTGTGCACAACTGCACTGCAGAAATTGGTACAAGACACTGTGCAGTGGTGTAACTACAGGATGGGTACCCCTGTTGGGCCCTTCCCCCTATGAATTGTGCTCCAGAGTGCTGCTGGCGGCATGCTGTAAACACTCCCCTTGTACAGCCTCCCGTGATAACCATTATTGTGGCTCCGGAGGGCCCCAAGAGGGTGTGGAACCAGGTGCAATCACACCCCCCTGCACCCCTGGTAGTCATGCCACTGACGCTGTGGGAACCCTGTTGCTACCAGCTGGTCAGAAGGTGGCAGAGAGGTATGAGTGAAACATTTGTCTATATTTTGCTGTGCAAAAAACACCCATTCCACATTTTAACAGTTTTTTGTTGTTTTGCTAATTTTTGTCTAAGCAAAATGGGTCAGTAGTGACAGTAGCTCGCGGGTTCCCCTGCATCAATTGGTGCAGCAGCGCTTATTCTGGAACTGAAGGCAGGAAGGACAAAGTGACGCAGAGCACAATAACAAAGAAATGCAAAGAGCACATTTTCATTTAAGTACCTTTAACGAAAGTGGTTTTACATGCAACTCACTGCTCAAGTTGCCATCTGGGAATGCTGTCCTATATGAGCCCTAAGGTACTCAGTAGCATGCATGACTGTCCTGTAAGATCGTTTCAAACATTGGAGGAGATTTAAATTGATGAGAAAAACTTATCTTGTCATTTCTTACAGTATGTGAAAACTCTATTAAAGTCTGTCTGAAGAACTGGAATTGAATTAGAAGATACGTTTTTCTCCCTGAATTGATTCTGCATCATTGTTATCATTGTGGTATATAGACAACAATGTATTGTCTTGGCCAGGGCCAGATTTGGTATCCTGGCGTCCCTAGGCCGGCTCTGCTCACCCCCCTGTTTGCTTCTTCTCCACCCATATACTTCTCCTCCCCGTCTTTTCCCTTATCCTTCACCTCCCCATCCCCTCCCCGTCTCCTCCTCCTCTTCCCAGTTTGCTTCTCCTCCCCGTCCCCTCCAATTCCCCACCTCCTTCCCTTCCCCATCTTTTTCGCCTCCCAGTCCCCTCCCCTTCCCTGTCTCCTTCTCCTCCCTGTCCCCTCCCCTCCCCTAGCCCATCTCCTTCTCCTCCCCTTCCCCTCTATGTCCCCTACCATCCACTTCCTGCGCTTGTGCACATGCATGTGTGGTACTGCACTGGAGACAGGCGGGAGATTTTCAAATCTCCCGCACGCCAGTCTCCAGTACAAGCATTTATATGCGGCTGGGTGGCATGCCGCCCCTGAAATTCTGCCGCCCTAGGCCTGGGCCTTTATGGCCTTACCACAAATCCGGGTCTGGTCTTGGCAAACGCCTGCTCCTGAATTCAGTATCTTTCAGTAGCTCTAGTTTGTTTCATTGTACAAGATTATTTCATATACATACACAATCATCTTAAAAATTATATTTAAATGTTACAAAATAATAATTAGAAAAATAAATATATCATGTGTGAACCTATAAATAAAAAGTTCTACAATGAGATTGCTTACTCTTGGCTGTATTGTTGAGCAGAAAACCAAATACTGTAGCTGCGCTATAACTGGTCATAAAATTATTATTTAGATGAGTCGCTCATTAATCATTGGTTGCAGGATGTAGAAATGAGCCTTATTAGTAAACAAGAGGATGCAAAATGTAAACAATTCTTTAGTCTAGAATATTAATTCATAGCTTTATTAAGCCCTGCTATTTCCTAGACAACTTTAGTAAACAAATATACATTTCATCAAGGCAGGATAATCCAGATGTCAGTGTCAAGGGCAACCACTCTTTTAAGTATATAGTCGATAATATTTTCATCATCATTTAAATGTATATAACTTTGAGGGTGATGAATTACATATTGCTGTGCAGAAACTGTAGTTCAGAAACAGCAGAAACTGTAGTTCAGAAACAGCAGCAACAGAAATGCTTTTTCTCTCAGTAGTAAAAATGTGTTGCTTTAATGGTGTGGCTTTATTGGCTATCAGACATTTCAGACATGTTTATATTATTACTCATATATTATTACCCCCACCTTCATAGTTGTAAGTCCCACTCCTTTGTTATCAGCCTTTTTAGTATGGCATGGGGATTTTTGACACATTATTGTCACATGCTAGCTTTTACTATGAATATTAATTAATGGACTTGTTCAATTACGTAATACATTTTTCTTTTGTACTAACCCTCTTGGAAAGATGGGATCATGTAAAAAAATGCTTTCTCAGTCCACACCTTCGCTGCAGCACAATTCTCAGGATGGGCCTCAGCTTCTATGTGCTGACCATTGTGAGAGTATCAAAAACTGACAAGTTATGAAAACATCCACTTCCCCTTCAAAGTGTTTATTTGAGATCATCTCAGCAGGGATATTGTGTTATCATAACATTCTCTACTCTGTGAACTTATCGAAAAACCCATCTGTCCATGTCTGTCTATATGTGAACATATATGTACTGTCTATTTTTTCAGACTTTCCAAATTCAAACGTTGAACGTATACTGTATAAACATTTACAAATTTTAGTGGGAAAATATCCCACATAACTCCAACCTTCATGTATCCACCCTTAATTTTAATCTTTAAATCCAATAGTATTGACCAATTTTTGGCTTCAGCTGGCAACTTGTAAATGCAAATTAACTGCAATATACTTATTATTACTTATTAGACTTAAATATACTTATTAACTTTACACTATGGGGCAGCATTATCAAAATTCAAGTTATAGTATTTTTTTTGCATATTGAGAAAATACGGCAAAAAAAACCTGAATGTGAATATCCTCAAATTGTTCAGATTTAAGACAGAAAAAACCCTAAAAAAGTCACTAGAAAAAAGCAAGTTTCTATAGAAGTCGATGGAAATTGTCTCTGACAACTTTATTTCCCAGTTTATTGAAACATTTGTGATTTTCAGCCTCATTCCAAATAAGTGGAACAATGTGATTTTTGCCGGTGTGTGCTGGCACGTGTGTTCCTTCTGCAATGTATATTTAAAACAAACTCCACACCCACCAACTTGTAATTCAGCTGTAGTTGTTGTAGGGTGATGCTATAAGCCTTCACAGGCAATAGAACAGAGGCAAGCACATCAACATTTTTACTATGAAACAACATCCCTTCTCTATTAAAATATTTTATTGGAAGTACTGTGCAAACAAAAGTTTCAAAAGGCTTCTGCCTTCCTTCCACAGGAGAAGATCACTTTCTATTGCATGTGGATTCAATGCAATAGAAGGTGATTTAGAAGGTGCAATGAAGCAATGAGTTACTTGGGGAACTAATAAGACATACCAATTAATTGTTTCAGTAACAACAAAATGTTATGTTAGTTTCTTTCTTTCATCCTTCCTTTTATGTTGACAATGCAGTTTTTTGAATTCTTGTAGTGGATGAAAATTGTATTGTATTATTATTTATATGCAGTGCTAGACATAAACACAAATCTGGGCATAGTTATTATGAATTAAACAGTGAGAATAAATACATAAGTACTAGGTGTTTCGTATTCATTCCTGATAACATCCCTGCCCAATAGGGATGTCGCGGACTGTTCGCCGGCGAACTTGTTCGCGCGAACATCGACTGTTCGCGCTCGCCGAATGTTCGCGAACGTCGCGCAACGTTCGCCATTTTGGGTTCGCCTTACCTGGCGCTTTTTTTTGACCTCTCACCCCAGACCAGCAGATACATGGCAGCCAATCAGGAAGCTCTCCCTCCTGGACCACCCCCACACCCCCTGGACCACTCCCCTTCCATATATAAACTGAAGCCCTGCAGCGTTTTTTCATTCTGCCTGTGTGTGCTTGCAAGAGCTAGTGTAGGGAGAGAGCTGTTACTGATTTCACTGATTTCTTTGAGGGACAGTTGATAGTAAATTTGCTGGCTAGTAATCTACTTGATACTGCTCTGTATTGGAGGGACAGAAGTCTGCAGGGATTTGAGGGACATTTTAGTTTAGGTAGCTTTGCTGGCTAGTAATCTACCTTCTACTGCAGTGCTCTGTATGTAGCTGCCTGCTGTGGGCACTGATCTCTTCTGATCTCATCTGCTGACTGCTGTAATAACCCAATAGTCCTTGTAAGGACTGCTTTTATTTTCTTTTTTGTTGTTTTACTTTGCTACTTTAACAGCCCAGTGCTATTAGTCTAGCTGTGTTGGGGAGTGGGACTGGTGTGCTGCTGTGCTGCTCCTAGTAGTTCAGCAGCAGCAACCCAAGAAATTTTTTTTTTTAATATACATATATTTTTTTTTTCTTTTACTTATCTTACTGTTCTTTAACGTGTACAGTGCTGTTGCTGTTCTTCATAGTAGTGCACCAATAGTAGTGCACTTGCAGGCATTATTTGCCCAGTGTGTTCTTCAAACAACAACCATCTAGCTGTGTGAGCTTGTTCACATTCTGTCTAAATATCAATAATAATACCGTCTCCAGAAACACCACCCGAGTGACGTTTTTCAGGCAGCAATAATATATTCCGTATCCACTGCTGTAGTAGTGTATACGTTGACCTTGTAGGCCTTGTTTGCCCAGTGTGTTCTTCATCTTCAAACAACTCCCATCCAGCTGTGTGAGCTTGTTCACATTCTGTCTAAATATCAATAATAATACCGTCTCCAGAAACACCGCCTGAGTGACGTTTTTCAAGCAGCAATAATATATTCCGTATCCACTGCTGTAGTAGTGTATACGTTGACCTTGTAGGCATTGTTTGCCCAGTGTGTTCTTCATTTTCAAACAACGGCCATCTAGCTGTGTGAGCTTTTTCACATTCTGTCTAAATATCAATAATAATACCGTCTCCAGAACACCACCTGAGTGACGTTTTTCAAGCAGCAATAATATATTCCGTATCCACTGCTGTAGTAGTGTATACGTTGACCTTGTAGGCATTGTTTGCCCAGTGTGTTCTTCATTTTCAAACAACGGCCATCTAGCTGTGTGAGCTTTTTCACATTCTGTCTAAATATCAATAATAATACCGTCTCCAGAAACACCACCGGAGTGACGTTTTTCAAGCAGCAATAATATATTCCATATCCACCACTGCTGTAGTGTATACGTTGACCTTGCAGGCATTATTTGCCCAGTGTGTTCTTCAAACCACTGCCACTTAGCTGTGTGAGCTTTTTCACATTCTGTCTAAATATCAATAATAATACCGTCTCTAGAAACACCACCCGAGTGACGTTTTTCAGGCAGCAATAATATATTCCGTATCCACTGCTGTAGAAGTGTATACGTTGACCTTGTAGGCATTGTTTGCCCAGTGTGTTCTTCATTTTCAAACAACGGCCATCTAGCTGTGTGAGCTTGTTCACATTCTGTCTATATATCAATAATAATACCGTCTCCAGAAACACCGCCTGAGTGACGTTTTTCAAGCAGCAATAATATATTCCGTATCCACTGCTGTAGTAGTGTATACGTTGACCTTGTAGGCATTGTTTGCCCAGTGTGTTCTTCATCTTCATTTTCAAACAACTCCCATCTAGCTGTGTGAGCTTGTTCACATTCTGTCTAAATATCAATAATAATACCGTCTCTAGAAACACCACCCGAGTGACGTTTTTCAGGCAGCAATAATATATTCCGTATCCACTGCTGTAGAAGTGTATACGTTGACCTTGTAGGCCTTGTTTGCCCAGTGTGTTCTTCATCTTCATTTTCAAACAACTCCCATCTAGCTGTTTGAGCTTGTTCACATTCTGTCTAAATATCAATAATAATACCGTCTCCAGAAACACCACCTGAGTTGTTGTTGTTGTTTTAAAAATAATGCCAGGCAAAGGCAGGCCGCCACGCAGAGGCACTAGGGGCCGTGCTGCTATGCTATCCTGTGGCCCTAGGAAATTGCCCAGTTTTAAAAAGGCAATGACCCTGAACTCCCAAAATGCTGAAGAGGTAGTTGACTGGCTTACACAGCACACCCCATCCTCTACCGTTTCTAACTTTACCACAACATCCTCATCCTCCACTGCTATGGCCACCCCACGTAACACTTCCTCCACCACCGGCGCCCCTTCTTCACTGGAGTCAGAGGAGTTATTTTCACATGAGTTTCTTGAACTGAGTGATGCGCAACCATTATTGGCAGAAGAAGATGAAGGAGATGAGGACGTTACACCAGATTTAATTCTGGCAGAGAACACAACAGAGATGGACATAATGAGTGATGAGGAGGTCCCCGCTGCTGCTTCCTTCTGTGAGCTGTCAGAAGAAATTGATGCATCTGAGGAGAATGAGGATGAGGAGATTGATGTTTTGTGGGTGCCCAGTAGAAGAGAGCAAGAGGAGGATAGTTCAGATGGAGAGACGGAGAGTCAGAGAGGCAGGAGGAGAATAAGACTTAGAAGAAGCAGGGAGGACAGCTCGCAGGGAACAGTAGGGCAACAACATGTATCGGCACCTGTGGTCAGCCGGCCAACGCACCCGCCATTGCCGCCAACGCCGCCGACTTCTACTGTTACCGCCAGATTGCCAGCCTCAAAAAGGTCAGCAGTGTGGGATTTTTTTAATGTGTGTGCCTCTGACAAAAGCGTTGTAATTTGCAATGAGTGCAGTCAGAAACTGAGTCTTGGGAAGCCCAACAGCCACATAGGTACAACTTCTATGCGAAGGCACATGAACGGCAAGCACAAAGCACTTTGGGAGCAACACCTCAAAGGCAACAGGCAAACTAAAAGCCACCCTCCTTCTGGTCCAGCATCTTACTGCTCTACCTCTGCTGTCCTTGACCCGTCTGAACCACCCTCCACTCCGCCTTCCACCTTGACCACCAGTTCCCATTCCCAGTCATCTGCCCCCAGCCAAGTTTCTGTGAGGGCCATGTTTGAGCGTAAGAAGCCAATGTCTGCGAGTCACCCCCTTGCCCGGCGTCTGACAGCTGGCTTGTCCGCACTCTTAGCCCGCCAGCTTTTACCATACCAGCTGGTGGACTCTGAGGCCTTCCGCAAATTTGTAGCAATTGGGACACCGCAGTGGAAGGTACCCAGCCGCAATTTTTTTTCAAAAAAGGGAATACCACACCTGTACCACCATGTGCAGAGCCAAGTCACCGCATCTCTGTCACTTAGTGTTGGGCCAAAGGTCCATATGACTACTGACGCATGGTCCTCCAAGCATGGTCAGGGCAGGTATGTCACCTACACTGCCCACTGGGTGAACTTGGTAATGGCTGGGAAGCAGGGAATGTGTGGCTCAACAACAACAGTGGAGTTGGTGTCATCGCCACGGATTGCACGAGGTTCTGCCACCACCTCTACTCCTCCTTCGCTCTCTACCTCGTCTTCTTCGTCCTCTGCTGCTGGGTCCTCCTCCTCCACACCTGTGCACCCCCAGCTCCCCCTAGGCTATTCGACGTGCCAGGTACGCCGTTGTCATGCTGTCTTGGGGATGACGTGCCTGGAAAGCAGAAACCATACCGGATCTGTACTCCTGTCATCTCTGCAGTCACAGGCCGATCGGTGGCTGACCCCACACCAACTGAAGATCGGAAAAGTGGTGTGTGACAACGGAAGCAATCTGTTGGCAGCACTGAGACTGGGCAATTTAACACATGTGCCCTGCATGGCACATGTTCTGAATTTAATAGTCCAACGTTTTGTCTCGAAGTACCCAGGATTTCAGGACGTTCTCAGGCAGTCCAGGAAGGTGTCGGCCCATTTCAGACGGTCCTACACAGCCATGGCACGCCTTGCTGACATTCAGCAGCGGTACAACATGCCAGTCAGGGGTTTGATTTGCGACAGCCAGACTCGCTGGAATTCAACGATCCTCATGTTGGAACGTCTGCTGCAACAACAAAGAGCCGTCAACGAATACCTGTTTGAACTGGGTGGTAGGACTGGATCTGCAGAGCTGGGGATTTTTTTACCCCGTTACTGGGTGCTTATGCGCGATGCCTGCAGGCTCATGCGCCCTTTTGAAGAGGTTACAAATATGGTCAGTCGCACCGAAGGCACCATCAGCGACCTAATACCCTTTGCTTTCTTCCTGGAGCGTGCCGTGCGACGAGTGACAGATGAGGCTGTAGACCAGCGTGACGAGGAGCAGGAAGCGCACGATTTCTGGTCGGAATCACCAGAACGAACCCAGGCACCTGCTGCAACGCAGGGAGAGGTGTCAGAAGTGGAGTCAGAGGAGGAAGGTGGCTTTGTGGAGGAGGAGGACCAACAGGAGCAGGCTTCCCAGGGGGCTAGTGGTGACCTTTTGGGGACCCCTGGTCTTGTACGTGGCTGGGGGGAGGAGACCGTGGATGATGCAGTCCTTGATAACGAGGAAGCGGAGATGGATACCTCTGCATCCAACCTTGTGAGAATGGGGTCTTTCATGCTGTCATGCCTGTTGAAGGACCCCCGTATCAAGAGGCTTAAGGAGAAGGACCTGTACTGGGTCGCGACTCTACTAGACCCTCGGTACAAGCATAAAGTGGCAGAAATGTTACCAACATACCACAAGTCTGAAAGGATGCTGCATTTACAAACCAGCCTGCAAAACATGTTGTACAATGCTTTTAAGGGTGATGTCACTTCAGGAACTCATCAACATTCCAGGGGCAGAGGTGCCAGTAATCCTGCCACGAGCGCACCTGCAAGGACAAAGCACTTTGGCCACTCTGTAACGTCAGACATGCAAATGTTTTTTTGTCCAAGGCAGCGGCAGAACCCTTCTGGATCCACCCTCAAAGAACGCCTCGACCGGCAGGTAGCGGACTACCTGGCATTAACTGCAGATATCGACACTCTGAGGAGCGATGAACCCCTGGACTACTGGGTGCGCAGGCTTGATCTGTGGCCAGAGCTGTCACAATTTGCCATGAACCTCTTGTCTTGCCCCGCCTCAAGTGTCCTCTCAGAAAGGACCTTCAGTGCAGCAGGAGGGATTGTAACTGAGAAGAGAACTCGCCTAGGTCACAAAAGTGTGGATTACCTGACCTTTATTAAAATGAATGAGGGGTGGATCTCGGAGGGTTACTGCACGCCGGAAGACTTGTTCTGAGTTTCTGATTCTGACTCCCCATGCAGCTGTCCTTCTCTGCACGCCTCATGACTCCACACACAGCTGTCCTTTAGCGTCCTCCTCCCTCCACCACCGTTACAAACTAGGGTGCAAACCCTACTGGTTTAATTTGAATCCAGGTAAATCCTGAGTTTTTCTGGCCTCTGTGCTTCAGTGGCTGTGACAAAAAAAAAAAATGAATATTTTCAGCATTTATATGGCATATTGTTTCTGGCCTCTGTGCTTCAGTGGCTGTGACAAAAAAAAAAAGGAATATTTTCAGCATTTATATGGCATATTGTTTCTGGCCTCTGTGCTTCAGTGGCTGTGACAAAAAAAAGGAATATTTTCAGCATTTATATGGGATATTTTTTCTGGCCTCTGTGCTGCAGTGGCTGCGACAAAAAAAAATTAATATTTTCAGCATTTATATGGCATATTGTTTCTGGCCTCTGTGCTTCAGTGGCTGTGACAAAAAAAAAAAGGAATATTTTCAGCATTTATATGGCATATTGTTTCTGGCCTCTGTGCTTCAGTGGCTGTGACAAAAAAAAGGAATATTTTCAGCATTTATATGGGATATTTTTTCTGGCCTCTGTGCTGCAGTGGCTGCGACAAAAAAAAATTAATATTTTCAGCATTTATATGGCATATTGTTTCTGGCCTCTGTGCTTCAGTGGCTGTGACAAAAAAAAAAGGAATATTTTCAGCATTTATATGGCATATTGTTTCTGGCCTCTGTGCTTCAGTGGCTGCGACAAAAAAAACATAATTTTTCAGGAAAGTACACATGCCTAATTTTTCAGGGTTCTGCAACAGTGGCAAAATCGCATCTTTTATGGTCACCGCAGGTGATCAATAAAGTAGACCAAAACTGGGCCCACACTGCAGAATCTGTGTTTTTTGGTTCGCTTCACTGTACATTGAATTACCTCTGCCTGACCGTGCACGTGCGCACAAGCACGGTGACTGCTAAACACACCACTACAGAAATATTGCCACCAACAGGACGAACATCCTGGAGGTGACAAGCTCAACTAGTAATTAACAACTATTATTTGCTCACTTGACGGTATCATTCATTAAAGCTCTTTGCGTTTTTTTGCGTTGCAGTAAGCGCCGCGTTTCGTCTTTGCGTGTGAACAGGCTGTAACCTTTACACGACTTGATTGGCATGTAGACGCCAGACGTTTTAAAGCAGTTTATTACACAAGTTTAGAAATGTAGTGTGATTTCTGCCCTCTACAGCACAAAACGCAGCGCTGTGTCAACAATGGATTTTTCAGATACATTTTTGCCCTTGATCCCCCTCTGGCATGCCACTGTCCAGGTCGTTGCACCCTTTAAACAACTTTAAAATCATTTTTCTGGCCAGAAATGTCTTTTCTAGCTTTTAAAATTCGCCTTCCCATTGAAGTCTATGGGGTTCGCGACGTTCGCGAACCGTTCGCATTTTTGACGCAAGTTCGCGAATATGTTCGCGAACTTTTTTTCCGACGTTCGCTACATCCCTACTGCCCAAAAGGGCTTAACAATAAATAAGATCCTTTGATTATTATTACCTCTATACTTCTCTAAAATGGCATACCTGAAATTCAACAACTACAAAATAAACAAGTACCAAGAGCCAGTTTCAATTGAATAAAAACATATCTTCTAATTCGATTCCAGCTTTCCCCATAGACTGTAAACTATTGGAGCCAGATTCAATTTGATGATCAAGGCCAGAATTAGGGGTAGGCAGAAGAGGCACATACCTAGGGCTCAACAATGTGGGGGGATATGTCTTCTGTCACCTACCCCTAAAAAGGGCCCTTGTCCTCCCACCTCTGGCTGGTCATTTCCTCTGCTTCTTCCTCCTCTTTGGGCCATAGCAACCAATCATCAATTTGTTTTAAGGAGCTGAAGGAGCTGTCTTGCAGCATTAGGGTCCTGAATTTTGTTCCAATCTGTGTACTTCAAGGATTTTGTATGTTTTCCCTGCATCTGTGTGGGGTACTATAGGATATATATATATATATATATATATATATATATATATATATATATATATATATATATATATATATATATATATATATATATATATATATATAGTAATTATAATAAAAAAAAAAAAAAAATTTGGAAAATGAAAGTAAAGATCTGATTGCTTGTTGGCCCCTAACAGTTTTTTTCTGCTTGGTTTAAGTAATGTATTAAAGGGGACCAACTTGAATTTTATTTTTAATATTTAACCCATTTACAAAAAAACATATTTGTAATTTTACATGGAAATATCCCAACTGTTCACAGCCCTCTTGTCTTCCAAAACATTGTTGCACCATTTGTTTACAGAGGCACTACTAAGCTGAAAGAGAAAAGAACCATCTGCAACAAGTAGGAACCACAAAATCATCAAAGATGGGTTTGTACACTGTAGTGTTAAGGTTTGCTTTCAATGGAACAAGTGACCACTGTTTTTTAAGTATTTATTTAAATACAGTGCATGACCAAAAAAGATAAAAGGTACAATCTCAGAGATTTCAATATGACAGATAAGGTGACTAACTCTTAACCTTGGAAAAACATGATACTATAAGTTTAGAAGAAGAGAATAGCATAGGAAGAGGTAGAGAAGAGTAATGATGGGGGAGACAGTGATAGAGGAGAGGAACCACTGAAGACCAAGAATTTTTTAGGTAGAGTTTAACACATTACTGTAGCGTATATGAGTCATCATCATTACTATATTACATATGAATCATCTTGAGAAGAGCACCTTACAAAATATATAGTTTTTAACCAGGACTTGTTTGGTTTGTGAGGTGCAGTCAGTCCAGTGTATAGTCTGGCAATTTTTGTATTCTGGTATAAAATGTATTCTGCAGAACACAGAGAGTCCACATTTTAGTGAATTTGGAGGGGCAATACCTTGCTGTGTAGATTTATTTAAAAGCATGGTGTTACGATTGGTGTCCCAAACCGAGAACAAACCCCAAGGTCCTGGTTTCAGCTCAGTCTTCTGCCTTTAACAACCACCTTTCACTTTGGGAGAAGCCTTCAGCTACTTGGTTCCACCAGGTCTTAATATGAGAGGACCAGGGGGAGCGTTTTGGGCAGGCAAGGGAACCGCATGTTATACAGAAATGGAGAACAAGTTGCGTAGTCGGATTCACAGGCCGGGTCAACACCAAACGGTCAGAGCAGTACAGAATCAGGAAACAATAGCGTAGTCAGGGTCACAGGCCCGGGTCAATATCAAACATGCAGATGGATTGGATTTGAGGACAGTCCCACACCATGTGGTAAAAGTCAATTTTAAGGTTCTTGCATTTATTGCACACATATGGAAATGCAGGATTGATTTTTTACCTTATTTGAGGTATATATATTAGGAGTAGGTATTTAAACTGTAGGAGTCTGTCTCGTGATCTGATTATGGTTGCAAAGAGTCCCATTGTTCCTATTGGTGGTCTTGCTTAGTGGCTTGCTTGTCTGTGCAAATTTAGTTGTAAATGGAGGATAAAGGTTTTTTGAGTTGTTCCGTGCGAAAACAAATCCTCCAGAAGGGAGGATTCTTACATGGAACCATAACGTTCTGGGTTTCCCAAAACCCAGAACTGAGGCCAAGGTTCCGATCACTGCTCAAGCAATGCCAATGCTGGTGCCAATCAGGCAGGACAGTACCAAATCAGGCAGAGGTTGGTACAGGCAGCAGAATAGCAAGGGTCAGGGACAGGCAGTGGTCAATGACAGGAACAGACAAGATTAAAAGACCCTGGAAATATGGAACATAGACCTAAATTGGGCAATGAGTGTTTGGACGACAACCAATTAAATATTTGAAATTTATGCCAATGGCTATGGCGTCAAATGCAACGTGTGCGTCAAAACCCAGAAGCACATACAGGAATGGTGTGGAGGACCAAATCTATTTGGATTTTTTCTAAATTTTTTTTTAAGTCTTTTCCAGTCCAAGGATTTCTTGTGAAAATGTTTTGCTAAATAAGGGGAAAAAGTCAGTGCGGATTAATTCGGAGTGGCTTTCTGGCCCTCCCAGTTATCATAACAGCACATCTCAATTGTAGGTAGCAGAATAGTATCCTATTTGGGAGACTAAATTTGTCATTTTATTGCTGGAATGAGAGTAGGGAATTGTCCGTATAAATATTGCCAATGTTAAGGGTTATGCCATTGTGGGGTATGGGGGGATTTACACTGGTGGCTGACCTCTATTCTGTCACAACTTTGGCCCATGCCTTAACCACATTTTTTATCATTGTAGTAGGTTTGGAAATAGAGGCTCCTCTATTGCTCTATTTGCTCCTCTGCCAAATGTTGTTGTGGACATGTGCATTATTTTAGAGTTTTCTTCTGGACTCGTCTATCAAATGGTGAAGCTCAATTCATTTTTCCAGAAACTGTTGTGAGTCCAATGGCACAACCTCATCTGATTGCATTGCGCTCTGTGATGATAGGTTTCTGTGCAGCTGATTGCCGATAAAAATCCTATGCTCCCAATTAGCTCTTGTGCTGATGTCATTTACTGAGCCAGTGGAGAATTAAGCAGTAAGAGGGCCATTTATAAAATGCTATAGCATTAAAAAAAATGAAACAGAGTAGGAAGCAGTATTAAGAAAAATGGTCATTTATTAAATGCTGATATAGGGGTATTAGATAATTTTTTCTCTGAATGCAATGAAGATTATTAAAAGTATGAATGAAAAAAAATGCTGATCGATGCAGTAAAAAAATGAACCTCTAAGAAATCTGGACTAACAAAAAAATCCAAATACCTCTAATGGGACAATGTAATAAAAGTTGTTAAGATAAAAAATAATAAAAATAAAAAATAAAAATTAGCAATTCACAATGTAATATTCTTCACTAGACTAGTTATTGCATTGAGAAATGTAATTGTGCATTGCACACTTATAAGAAATGCTTGAAGGTGTTGTAATCTTCTGGAGCAAACATAACTTTTTCGCCAGGCGCGAATTTGCGGTGAATTTGCCTGATTCGCCGCCGGCGAATAAATTCATGAAACGGGTGCGAAAATTCACTGACGAAAGTTCGCCGGCGTCAAAAAAAAATTGTCGAAAAACGGCCGTTGGCGTCAAAAAAACAGACGCCGGCGTCAAAAACGAGACAGTTTTGCAAATTTTTCGGCGTTTTGTGAATTTCGCACAAAATTCGCTAATTTTTCGGCGAAGCGAAACGGCGCAAATTCGCCCATCACTAATTTTTAGTATTCTAGCAGGTTGCATCGCCTAGCTGGTACAATTTAATCAAGATGAAGAAAGGGAACCAACCAGTGGTGTTATGCATGCCTTTCTTTTTCAGTGGGAGCACTACTGCCTAATTATTTTAGAGCAACAGGCAACAGTATTCTGGAATTTTAGTTGTTGATTATTAACTGGAATAAATATAGAGATGCAATTTTTTTGGGGGGGGAACTTCCAACAGTTTGCATTTTTCTTACACACATCTGACAATACAAACTCATAAAGGCTTGTGTCTAAAGAATTTCTTAAATCTACTGCAGAGACTTTTGGACTTTTTCAGGTCAAGCCTTAGTTCATCGGAAGGTTAAAGATTTATGAAAACTGTGCTTTATCAGCCTTTTAGGCAATTCCAAGAATATCTAGGACAGTTAATACAATGTATATTTTTACCCCAAATTGTAACCTAACTGACCTTCAAGCTGAGGTTCCAGGAAAATCTAGGAGAGCACATAGGAATGTTACTTAAACCCAGCCAAGGCATTGCCAGCCCCTAGGCAGGCCAACCCCACAGTTGAGCCAATGCTCTTAAAGCTCAATTGTTTTAGGATGGTAATGTTCATAATACAGAATGACCTTTTTTGCTTAACTCAAATGCTAATGACAGCAAGCTATCATAATACCAGGACCCCCTTTTCTGACAGATCAAAAATAACTATCCCTTTAGGTAATAAAAGTAGCCAAAGTAATATGGTAATTTCCATATATGTGGATATGTTTTTAATCAAATAAATATGCCTTTAATTGTATAAAAGGCCTTAACATGGGAAACAAGAAGTGTATCTCATCACAGTATTAGATTAATATAACAATATATTAAAATAAACTCAGGCACTGCAACTGTGGTTTGCTTTCCAGACAACACCATTAAACATCTGTACATACAAGTTCTAAATACTCATAAAACTAAAATACTCATAAAACTCTATAACTAGTACTACATATGGCAACAAAAGAGAGCACCTGCATGCTGTTAACCCTGGTGCTAATCAAACCATATGTAGTATAGATTCTAGATAACGTAAAGGGATACTGTCATGGAAAAAAATGTTTTTTCCAAAACACATCAGTTAATAGTGCTGCTCCAGCGGAATTCTGCACTGAAATCCATTTCTCAAAAGAGCAAACAGATTTTTTTATATTCAATTTTGAAATCTGACATAGGGCTAGACATTTTGTCAGTTTCCCAGCTGCCCCAGTCATGTGACTTGTGCCTGCACTTTAGCATGGAATTACTTTCTGGCAAGCTGTTATTTCTCCTACTAATGTAACTGAATCAGTCTCAGTGGGACTTGGCTTTTACTATTAAGTGCTGTTCGTAGATCTACCAGGGAGCTGTTATCTTGTTTCAGGAAGCTTATCTCGTTAACTTCCCATTGTTCTGTTGTTAGGCTGCTGGGGGGGGGGTGATATCACTCCAACTTGCAGTGCAGCAGTAAAGAATGATTGAAGTTTATCAGAGCACAAGTCACATGACTGGAGGCAGCTGGGAAATTGACAATATGTTTAGCCCCATGTCAGATTTCAAGAGTATTGCCTATCCAATGTTGATCCTGTATGTGCTGATTGTACATTGTATATTGTGTCTAATAAATCTGTTCTATGGTTAAGTTATAAGAACCACTGGCGCCCAATTATTTGCACCCTGAATACAGTTACAGTTGCACTACACCCTGCCTTCACACCGCTGCGAGGGCTCACTCCTTAAGATTTTAAGGTCTCATCCAGAGCATATGTACTGGGAGTGGAGCTTATAGTAGAGTAAGGTGCACTCAATTTACTATAGAGCTACAAATGTTTTCCCATGACAGTATCCCTTTAACTTGAGGATTGCAAAGAGATACAATATTGCTGGGAGGAAAAAAGTTCCCTTGAGCCCTAGAGAATTAAAAGCTATTAAATGCATCCTCCCATATAAACAGAGACAGTTGAAGTGTCCATACAAAATGAAATAGTCATGTTGCCCTAAGGTACTGTACAGTTTTTGCCTCTAGACTGAAAAAGGAAACATCATACAGACTGGAGCTGATGTGACTCTTCTTTCCAGGCTTGGATGGGGATTTAAAAGAGATGTGGTTGAAGATAATTAAATCAGTTGCATTGCTATTCTTGACATTTAGGGGTTTGTTTACTAAACTTAACTCTTTTCTATTATTTGAATAAAACTAACTTGACCTAACTCCCATCCACTGCTAATGGCTATTTTATTAATTCAGGTCAAAATTTTTGGATTGAAAATAAACTTGAAAAACTCACTAACTCACTAACTTCGAGTGAAGGATTCGAAGTAAAAAAACTTCGAATTTCAAAGTTTTTTTTGGGCTACTTCGCCATTCGACTACGACTACGACTTTGAATCGAAGGATTCGAACTAAAAATCGTTCGACTATTCGATAGTCGAAGTACTGTCTCTTTAAAAAAAACTTCGACCCCCTAGTTCGCCATCTAAAAGCTACCGAAGTCAATGTTAGCCTATGGGGAAGGTCCCCATAGGCTTGCCTAACTTTTTTTGATCGAAGGATATTCCTTCGATCGTTGGATTTAAATCCTTCAAATCGTTCGATTCAAAGGATTTAATCGTTCGATCGAAGGAATAATCCTTCGATCGTACGCTCAAACTATCTGCACTAAATCCTTCGACTTCGAAGGATTTCAATTTCCAGTTGAATATCGAGGGTTAATTAACCCTCGATATTCGACCCTTAGTGAATCAGCCCCTTAGTGAATCAGCCCCCAAGTGTTAAATCGAATCATGCAACTTTTCCGAATTGTCGTGTGGCGAACTTTGCTTAGTTTGGCAACTGAAATCATTCGAATTTTCGAGTGAAAACCTGCGTCAAACACCCGAAAATCATGAAGGGAAAACATCTTCAAATGGTTAAAGGAACCTCTGTCATTGACAAAAGGTTTTAGCTGTAGTATTTTTTTGCTGCTTTTGGACATAATAAATCTCTAACATTTTGAGGTTTTGTTTCCTCTAAAAATTTCACTAAAAAAAACTTGACATGACAAGCCCGAGCTTTAATAAATAGACCCCTTACATTTGTTTATGCTTGAGTTATTGCAGAAAATCGAAATTTTATAATGATGGCAGTTACAATGCCATAATACCTAACAGAATTGAAACTCAAGTTAGAATGGTACCATAGGGTATGAAACGCGTCAGGCAGAATACCATAGGTTCTCTTTGCTTATTACATTTTTAACATGGATTTTTTAATAAAAGTCATTTTTATGGATAAATTTTGTTTCAGGACACTTTTTTCCTTGTTGTCTGGTTTGCCTTGGTACTGGGGGCTGTTTCCTGTTAATTATGGCCCTTTTTTTGATTAGCCACATATATTCCATTTTTAAATGAAATTTTGTATTGACCTTATATTGTTAGTCCTATTTGCTCAGTGACTGATATAAACGATATATAATCTCTGTAAAGCACTGGAGACATGTATCAGAACTGTATAACAGATAATGATTAAATAATAATTGTGCTAAACCAGCCCAATGTGACTGTCAGATCTGGTAAGTAAGGGTAAAACTTTGTAGTCATATGGAAACACTGTTGTTTCAGCTACTATAAATAAAAACTATAAATAAATAAACGGTATAAACATACTTTTTTTAAACAAACCAGTTACAGAAGGCACACAGGATAAAAATGCATTAATAAGACATATGTATAAGCAAAAGAATGCATTGTGCGTCATTGTTGAATAAGGAGGAATGACACGGGACTATTATTATTTACAAAGGAAATGCAGCTTGTTTACTTGAAATGTTATGTTGTGCTGCTTGACATAACAGGAGATTTAAAATGCAAATAGGAGACATAACTGTAAAATATGCACAAAAACTAAATGTTGTGGCAAAACATAAAATATTTGGAAACATGTAAAACGATCAATCCATAAACAAACATAAATGAGAAATGAGCACTGACTAAAGCAGCTTTTGCACAAATTCAAGTACATGTATACAAAATGTAATGTCCCAACCAGTATCTATGGACATACAGTTGGATAAACCTGGAATTACTGTCAAGTCCAAGCAGGTGGTATTTCTAATGTTCTCTTACTTTAATGCATGAAGTTTTGGACTGAAAGGGGAAAAAATGCCAGAAAATACTACTTTAATAACCTTAAAAAGTTATAAAAAATGTAAAAATAATGCTGCTTTTGAGACAAAAGATTGTTGATTTTCTATGGTGCATTCAGTGGATGTTATTGTATATACTGTATCATTGTTGAGGTTTCTGGCTTTTTTTTTACAGCTGGATAAAAGACACCCTATGAATGCATGGAATTCACGTTCTCTTCCGTATAAATCCAAATCAAATACTTTAACTCAAACGTTAATGTAAATGGTGTTTATCATGAATGACTCCCTTGACAATGGCTGTTTTTCCTCCAATATTATCAACTCTTATGAAATATTTAACATTGTTGGCAATATGCCAAGTTGCCAGCATTGAAAATACAAATTATAACCCTGTGCCGAGAAGTAATAAAATATTTTGAACTCTGAACTGTAAATGAGACATTCATTGTAACGAATATTTCACAGAAACTGTTTTTGTCTTTGATGATTCATTCAAATAACTTTAATTTGGTCCGATAAGAGGCAAAGCAGCACCAGGCAATATATTATGCACCAGGCAATATACTATGCACCAGGCAATACACTATGCACCAGGCAATATTCTATGCACCAGGCAATATACTATGCACCAGGCAATATACTATGCACCAGGCAATATACTATGCACCAGGCAATATACTATGCACCAGGCAATATACTATGCACCAGGCAATACACTATGCACCAGGCAATATACTATGCATAGGCCACCACTTGCTTGGTACAGAGGCCGCTATCATGTTGCCTGTCCCCACATTTAAAAGCTCCAAACTGTATTGTTTAAACCTATCAATAATCGTATATTACTGTTTATACAGAGAAACATAAAAACCCATAACTGTGGTAACTCATTGATCTTTACACAATCTGTGTTTCCAAACAAATCTGCAACAATGCAAATGAAATTAAAAAAGACAAAGAATATTTCTGAATTGCTTCTTCTAAAACAGGTCTGTCCAACTGGCAACCCCGCCTTGTGTGCCCCCCCCCCACACACGAAAGTCTACCTGCTGTGATTTCTTACCTGTGATTTCTTACCTTGTGTAAACTTTAAAGGTATCAGTACTGAAATTAACTGGTCCCTCCATTGTTTACACCTCAAATTCATACAGTAAACTCCTGCAATGTTCACACCTCTACAGGCCCGGACTGACAATCTGCGGATTCTGGCAAATGCCAGAGGGGCTGCTATAAGGTGCCATAGAAAGTCAGTATTTAGTGGGCTGTTGGGGGCTGTTTGGGCCTCTGTGTACCTGAAATGCCTATTTTAATTCTCAGCACTGTTTACAACAATTAAAACAAAAATAAAAAAGTGTAATGACTCAATTGTGTGCTACCTGCCCTGTAATAATTGCCTTATTGCCTTATTCAGCTCCGACCGACAGAAACACATTGAAAACAAGGCCAGATCCATTAAATGTATTCACATGCACAATGAGCTCTCAAACACACAACACTAGTGATGGCTTGTACAACTGTAAAACCGGAGAACTGTAAACTTAACCATGTCTGCCAAATCATGCTCCATTTAGTAGCACTTACCTACCTTTATACTCACCTGCACAGCCTATACAGCAAGACACATTTTTCTACTGCACTCTATTACATTAAAGAGTCAATTTAGGGTAATAAAGTCTACCGGCACTCCTAAGGGGCCCCAAGTAAGTCAGAAATTAGGCAGGTGGGCCTTACTGCCTTTGCATGCACTCCATGTGTTCTAAGGAGCATTTGGTGACCTGCGTTTGCAGTACTCTATTCATGTTGGAAGTGATGTTGGCATCCTGCCCTACTGTACATTAATAGGTTTGTCATTAGCAGCAGATTTTCTATCCAGTAATAGGGTGCAGACAGGCCCAAATTCTTTTAGAATGAGGACTAAGAGGACTGCTTTTGAGCTCCATCGTGCTCTGGCATTTCGGTTCTCTGAAATGACTTTTTTAGACTTCGGGTTGTTTTCTCTGTTTCTATTTACACTTACATACAGGGCCGCCATTAGAAATCACGGGGCCCCGTACAACAAAATTTTTGGGGCCCCCTGGGCCCCGCCCACACTGACGACCAAGCTCCGCCCCATATCCCGCCCACATCGCAGTTAAAAGACCACACAGACATCAGCGCTAAAAAAGTAACCCCCCCCCACACAAGTTGTAAAAAGCTATTGATGGTCAGGGCCCCCTTATAAAAAAAATTGGGGCCCCAAAAAAAAAAAAATTAAAATTTTTTTTTTTAAAAACATTGGTGGCAGGGGCCCCCTGTTAAAAAAAACTTGGGGCCCCAACAAAAAAAAATGTAAAAAAAACTAAAAAATAAACAAACATTGGTGGCAGGGGCCCCCTTCTAAGTTAAAAACAAATTGGGGCCCCAAAAAAAAATTTGAAAAAAAATTAATTTTTTTTTGAAAAAAAAAAAAACATTGGCGGCAGGGGCCAACCTTATAAGTTAAAAACAAATTGGGGCCCCAAAAAAAAAATTTGGAGAAAAAAAAATTTTTTTGAAAAAAAAACTGGTGGCAGGGGCCCCCTTACAAGTTAAAAAAATTTGGGGCCACCAAAAAGAAAATTAATTTTTTTTTTAAAAAAAAAACCAAAAAAAAAACAATGGTGGCAAGGGGCCCCTTACGAGTTAAAAAAAAAATTGGGGCCCCAAAAACAAAAGTTTTAAAAAAAAGATTGGTGGCAGGGGCCTATAGAATATTAAAATAATACATTGGTGGCCAGGGGATTAAAAAAAAAAAACACAAACTGGTATTCAGTAGAATTGAACTCATGGCTTCAGTACTTCAACTTCGCCTCCTTTCGTGACTTCGGGTCTTTTCACCGCTTCAGGACTTCGGCTTCGGCTGTTTTCGTGACTTCGGGTCTTTGCGCTGCTTCAGGACTTCGGCTTCGGCTGTTTTCGTGACTTCGGGTCTTTTCGGCGCTTCGTGACTTCGGGACTTCGGCTTTTTCCGTGACTTCGGGTCTTTTCGTCGCATCGGCTTCGGCTTTTCGGCACTTCCGCATTCGGCACTGAAGAGGCAAGACGTACGGCTCGGGCGCTCGTAAGGGGGGCCCGGATCTTCAAAAAAATGCAGCGCTGCCGGGCCCCCCTTCATGCCCGGGCCCGGTACGTTTGTCCCCCCTGTCCCCCCCTGATGGCGGCCCTGCTTACATAGATACAGTCCAGTAATGTTCAAAATCCTGATGCTACTAAACCCAGGGTCCTTGTGCTCTGGGTTTCTGCTCAGGGTTATACTGGCACTGACCACTAGCCTGGTGTAAGGATTTACATATTCCTGTATCTTGTCTTTCCTGTTATATTTCCTTCATCTTTGCCAATAAATCACCCTTGTTTGTAACAAATACAGTATATCCAGCATATCAACAAGTCAAATACCCACTTTATTTCTGTTATATAGCACATAGGATCCTACCTGCTAGGCTCATATGTGACTTGCCCTGATAGTAAATACTCACTACTTAAAATGCTTGTTCCTTCTCCAGCTGTTGTCCCTCCTTTGGGGTGATGTAAGAAATATCAAATTTCTTTTGGAAATAAGAAGCCCTAAATGTTCTATGCTGCCATCTTTTGTCACTGCAACACAATCCAACTAATTAAATAACCAGACTGAACACCAAAACTTTTGGGAACTTAAAAGGGACCAGAGGTCACAGCTTTATAAAACATTTAGCATATTAAGCCCCTCCACCAAATAAGGCCCAATTGAAGCATGTAATTTTTAAGAGCATCCACTTCGGAGGAGCCCAGATCCCTTTGCCCTGCTCTCCCTGGTTTCTCTCATCTCTGCGTGCCACATGGTGGTCTATACCACAGGCTTCTGCACAACCTTGACCATACGATCACAGCCTGCTAGACTGGGCATAAGACCCAACCATCTTGCACTTACTCTGTCCTGACCAACTACCAAGAATGAGCCCAAAACATTTTCCCTGTTCCTCTACCTTGTTGCTCTATTGTCCGTGCGCCATTTGGTGGTCCATACTATAGGCATCAACACAAGCCTGACCATGATCACAACCTACTAGCCTGGGCATTGCCCCCACCTTCTAGTGCTATCTATGTCCTGCCACATTCTGCTGCTTTGAGTTCTGATGAACATTCAGCCTCTCCTGCTTGTGACATCTGTCCTCTTGAAGAACTCAACCTGTACAGGTTAAGGGGTTAAGATGGTGGGAAAAAACGCAAAAGCAAAAAGGTTGTTTGGCCCCTTTTTCCCAACAAGAGTGTCGGACTGGCTCACCGGGACACCAGGAAAACTCCCGGTGGGCCTAGGTGTCAGTGGGCCTCTTGCTTCTAAACATTTGGCCTATTTCATGGTCATTCCCTATTTCTTTATGGGAATAAAGAGGCTTAATAATGAAAGAATAGAGTATAGTATGTAGAGAAAAGAGACTAGGAGAATAAAGAGGTTGAGTGAAGACAGATTGGAAAGTGGGCCCTCAGCCTAAGGTTTTCTGGTGGGCCCCTGGCATTCCAGTCCTACACTGCCCCACAACCTCACCTTTTAAGCTTTAATCTCCTCCCCTCTCATACCTGCCCTTAACCAAGGGAAGGGGGGTTGAAAACAACCAACACGAGAGTCCCCTACTACTTCCCACTGGCAGTCAGCTACACCTAGCCCCAAGAACAACAGGTCTCATGGGCCTCCATTTAAAGAATTGCAGCTGTCTTTACTATCCTCCAGTGGAAGAAAACTTTTTATAGTTTCCACATGAGAGCAGTGCATGCACAAAAGAAGAGTACAACAACTTTAAGAAGGCCTTAAAGTTGTACTATGCTCAATAAAAAATTGCAATGTAATACCTAATGTAAATATATAATATTGCATTGCATTGCGTTTTTATATAAATTATGCATGTTGTTCCATTTACAACTTATATTACATTCCCCCTTTGACTATTACACACTTGCATTACTGCCTGAAACCCCGCTGACATCCTGCTTACCTGTCCTGCTGCCCCCTGCTGACCTACCTTGTACCTTGAGCCTCTGCTTATAGCTGCTGGTTCTTCTTTCTTGGTACAGGTATAGGATCCCTTATCCGGAAACCCGATATCCAGAAAGCTCTGAATTATGGAATGGCTATCTCCCATAGACTCCATTAAAACCAAATAATCCAAATTTTTAAAAATGATTTCCTTTTTCTCTGTAATAATGAAATAGTAACTTGTACTTGATCCCAACTAAGATATAATTAATCCTTATTGGAGGCAAAACCAGCCTATTGGGTTTATTTAATGTTTAAATGAATTTCTAGTAGACTTAAGGCATGAAGACCCAAATTACGGAAAGATCCGTTATTCGGAAAACCCCAGGTCCTGAGCATTCTGCATAACAGGTCCCATACCTGTATCTGCAAATAGGGTAAGAGACTTATTTAACCCAATGGTCCAGATTCAGTTCCATGAGAAAACATTATTTTATCATTTATAACATGAAAACTTATAGATGAGATTCAATTAGAGGAGAAATAAAATGCACTCCTGATTCTGTTCCAGTTTTTCCCATAGACTTCAGTAGAGTTTTCAGTGAGTTCTACTAATTGAATTGCATGTGGCTCTTTAATACATCTGCAATCTGAATAAGGAGATAAACTTTTTTCATCAAATGATGTCTGGCCCATTTTGTGGTAGGATTATTTTTGACATGCTATTTTAGGATAGGTGGTGGGTGCCTCACCTGTTACATTGCGTTTGGTTACTAGGTTCCAAATTATCCTAGAAACCATCCATTGATTTGACTAAGAGACTGGAATATGAATAGGAGAGGCCTGAATGGAAAGATGAATAATAAAAAGTATCAATTACTATACATGTGTAGCCTTATAGAGCATTTGTTTTTTAGATGGGGGTCAGTGACTTGGTTGAAGTATAGGAAACAATGGTATAAACTGTAACTTCTCATTATTACAGTTAGCAATGCCAAAGGTTTAGGGATCACTTTTGTCAGGGGTCCAGAACAGTTTAAGGCCAGCCTGGCCTGCACCAATGGATAGGTACAGAGTGAATTGGTAATTTGTGGATTCTGGGAAATGCCTGAGGTGCTGCTGTAAGATGCCATAGACATATACTGTATATAATGGGCTGGTGGGGAGCTGTTTGGACCTCTGTTTACTTGAGATGACTCTGTTTTGAATACTTTAAATTGTCCCAGAGGCAGGAGTGGTGACTAAAGAGTAGGGATTGTACCATAAAAGAGTCTGGCAATGACGATGATCAGGCAGAGACCAGTGGAGAAAAGGTAAGAAAAGGTAAGATGCTTAAAGCAGGGATCAGTGAATTGGGCCGATAAAGGCTTCAGTTTTAAGGGGGCCACGGGCACAACAGTAGGGAATAACGCATTTTCTGCTTTTACTACCAGACTAGGCCTCAGCTGATATTTTAAATACTGGAGCAAACTTCAATATGTTATAGACCAATGTAGTTGCGGAATTTTCTCAAAGGAGCAGCTTTTTCGATGCAAGTTAATAGTTTCAAGAAGTGCCTTTAATTATATGAGAAAATACAGGGCTACTGGTAATATTACTTATGCAGCATCGTTTTAACCTATGGACTAGGCTGTTTCAAGATTATAAAATCGTGTTCCCTTTCTGAGGCAAAGTGGAGATATCGTCATGGGGAATTGCAGGACTTAAATATTTTCATCAATGGTATTTTTAAACTGTGCAAAACAGTGACCCTTTAGACAAATTGTGAATTGCAATAAAATATCTAGTTTGCCCATATCTAGTAACCCATAGCAACCAACAAAGTATTTGTTTTCAGATGACCAATAAATACTGCCTGCTGATTGGTTGATTTGGGTTACTAGACTAGTAGCAAATTGAATACACTACACTTAAGTTACTTTATTAAAGGAGTGAGATAATCATTGGGGTTTCAAAAGGTTAGGCACCTTCTTGTGATTATGAACAGTACTCAAACACCCTGTGCCAGTGCTCCTGTCTGCCAAAAAACAGCTCCAGCTCAGGAACACCACATTGTCACCATCTTACTCTGTCAGTGATCCCCAACCAATAGCTTGTGAGCAACATGTTGCTCACCAACTCCATGGATGTTGCTCCCAGTGGCCTCAAATGTGCTTATTATTGAATTCGGGGCCACGTTTTGGTTGTATAAAAAAACAGGTATACTTCCAACATGAACCTTCAGTCCACATAGAGGCTACCAAATAGCCAATCACAGCCCTTATATGGCACCCTCCAGGAACATTTTCCATGCTTCTGTTGCTCCATATCTTTTTACCCATTTTATGTCAGTGTCCTTCCTGAACTGATCTATGACACCAACCAACTATTTATTCGCAAATGGTTGTATTGCCTATGTTTTTCCTGAACGCTAAAACATTGCACTGCTGTGCCTATTTTTCAGACTTTTGCGAATTCGCTCCGCAAAAAAATTCTGCAAAGAAATGGGTGCGTGAAAAAAGCATTGTTAATTTAAATTCAGTTTGTGAAACTGTTTTGCAAATATTTTCTCCGCCATCAAAGTCGTGGTGTATGAATAGATATTAGCAATTTGCGATTTTTGCCATAATTAAAACGCTCTTATGGACATTCACAGGGCAAAAAAAATTCTGTTTGCACATTAAAAACACCAGTCTTATCCAGCTTTATTTTACATTTGAATGTGGCTCACCGGTAAAATATGTTGAGGACCCTTGCTCTATGTTGATCTTCTCTATGGCCCAGGGACAGATGCGCATGCGCAGTAGAGCAAAACTTCACTTGTTGCATCTATCTTCAGCTTTTCACTCTACTGCACATGCAGGCACATTGGCTGTGAAGGATCCCTGGAACAATGCATTTTTCAGAGAGCAGGAACAATGGCCTGGGGTCTTGGGTAATTAATTATAATCACTGTAGGGTGCCTAAAAATTCAGTACCCCCACTAGAAGTTATGGCTTTTCTTCTAAATGATCCCATTAGAGTGTCCCCTTTGTCTCTGCATTGGGGAACTAATTGATGGCTTATTTGTGACACAGAGATTACCTTCTTTTTCATAGACACTGTAAAGAAGTGTTGTTCTGCTGTTTGGGATTGCCTTTGATTTTGATAGGTGGAGCAAATAAAAGGTACTGTGACCAGATACTAAAAGGGTTGTTCTTCAGGTATGAATAAAATAAAAGCTGGGGCAAATTGTGTAGGTATACAAACTACACTGTTTGCCTCCATTTATTAGAATAAAAACTAAAATAGTAATGTACCTTTGGAGACAAATTTTACTTTAGACTGTAATTGTCTGGAATGAACGAGTCCATTTTCAGGCACATGTATAAGTACAATGGTGTCTCTAGATTTACAATCAGCATCAAAGCTAGTGTCCAACAAGAAAAAAAGGCTCCGTAATATGTACTAAACCCGCACTTATACTTAGAAATACCAATACAGGTTTAGGACCTGTTATGCAGAACGCTTAGGACTAAAAGAGCCTGCATTCTGCCTGGGGGTGAAAGTAGTTTGTAAAAAAATGGCCCTGCCAATGCTTAGGCACTCACACTGGGAGGGAGCTCCCGATGCAAGTGCCCATGTCATGCAGAATGTTTGCACACAATGAGCTTCTGACATTATGTGCATAACGAGCAAGTTGTGACATTCGCTCATTATGCACATGCTTGTGCCCCAACATGGCCGCTCGAACTGGGAGCTCCTTCATGGTATGGGTGTCCTAGCACTGGCGGGGCCACATACAGTGCATACGATACAAACCAAGTTAAAAATTCAACTTTAACTATTAAAAAAATTTGAATTTCACGCTAATTTTTGTGAACTTCGCCTAGGGAATAGTCCAAATTCGATTCGAATTTGAAAAAAATTCAAAAATTCATGTACTATGCACTATCTCTTTAAAAATTCAACTTCGAGCATTCGCCATTTAAAACCTGCCGAATTGCTGTTTTAGCCTAAGGGGAACCTCCTAGAACCTATTTGGAGTCAATTGGTGGAAAAACTTTGAATTAAATTCGATCGAATGCACTATTACTTCAATTCGTAGAATTCGAATTCGATCGAAAACGGACCTATTCGACCAAAAAAAAACTTTGATTCAATTTCGGTTGGTCTTTTTGAATTCGAATTTCAAAGTTTTTTAAATTCGCAATTTGATCCTTGATAAATCTGTCCCACTGTAAAGCTTTCTGTAATCCCCTATGTCTTTACCTTGGGTCCCAAGGGCCCAGATATTGCTGGACTACAATTCCCAGCATGCTTTACCTTTGATAACATAATTGGACGTTCTAGCCCATTCCAGCCATGCTTTCCCAGTCTATTGTATTAAATGCATATTAAAAGCTGTGACAGGTTACGTTACTGATGAGTGCCTTTCCTATTCCATGAAAATAATAGAATTATTATAAATATAGACGTTAGCAACTGGCACAAGCGGTTATATGCTGTCCCAGTTTAACAGAAGATACTCCCAGCTCAGGTAACAGATTCAGAAAGGTACTGAAAAAGGAAGAATCAGGGCAAACTAATATTATAGAGAAAATAGAAAAATGTCATTTATTTAGTACCCACACAAATATGATAACCAAATAAATCCACCTCTCAGGTTCCCAATAACCTAGAGACCACTTTATACAGGTATAAAAAAGCTCCAAATTACGGGTAATCTCCCATAGACTCTGTTTTAATGAAATAATTAGAATTTCAACTAAGATGTAATTAATCCTCGTTGGAGGCAAAACAATACTATTGGGGTTCTCCTAAGTTTATATTTTTTTTTTTTTTTTTTTATATTTTTTTTAGCAGACTTTAGGCATGGAGATCCAAATTACTGAAAGACCCGTTATCCGGAAAACCCCAGGTCCCCAGCATTCTGGTTAACAGGTCCCTGTATATTTAACAGGAAATAGTCCCAATGCAATTGTATACTAATTATATATTATCCCTTTAATGTTCGCTTGAATGTGACCATGGTTAGGAAAAATGACAGATTCACTGTGCACGGTTCTCTTACTTGAAACTGGGTCCCAAACAGATTCTTATCCTAAAGCAATGCACTTATCATCCCGAAAAGGAGTAAAACCATCACTTGAATGTCCCAATTAGGTGTGCACCTGTATATCGAGGGAGGATTTTAAAAAATTGCATGTAAGATAAAGGTAGATAAAGGTATGGGATCTGTTATCCAGAATGCTCGGGACCTGGGGGTTTCTGGATAACGGATCTACCCATAATTCGGATCTTCATATCTAAAGTCTACTCGAATATCCTGTCAACATGAAATAAACCCAATAGGCTGGTTTTGCTTCCAGTAAGGATTAATTATATCTTACTTTGGCTCAAGTACAAGGTAATGGTTTATTATTACAGAGAAAAAGGAAATCATTTTTAAAAATGTTGGATTATTTGATTATAATGGAGTCAATGGGTGACAACTTTCCTGCCATTCGGAGCTTTTTGGATAATGGGTTTCTGGATAACGGATCCCATACCTGTACCACACAGGCAATACTGTATGTGTGAAGCAGCCAGTGATAGAAAGATAAAGGGGTTTAAATAATTATTAAGGGCTACTGCAGCGATTAATGAATGCCAACGAAATGCTCCACTTCTTCCTCAAACACATTGATTGGAATAACTGTGCATTAACTTGCTATGCTATGATTTTATGGGTTGTTTTCTTGTCATATACCAGCTTTAGATATGGCTACTGTATGGCTGCCAGCTCTGGTTGCTGGTGAAGTGCACCCCTAAATGTAAAGTGGTTGATCCCCAACAACCCAGAATTTGAAAAAGTGACTGTTGGTGGTAACAGACAGGAGGGTGAGATATAGCGATCGGCAGGCAGTGATAAAGCTCCCAGCAGAGAGTGATAGAAAGGTAAGGAAAAGGGGGTCAATTAATAATTAATGACTACTGCATCTAATTATTATTTACCGATACCTACTAAATACTCAATTTCTGCCTCAACACAATCTTATTGATTGAGATAACTTGGGTGCTTTATCCATCTTGCTGCTAGCATACATGCCATTATTATATTTATATAAAAACTAAGTTCATTTTGATATAAATGCGTTTGTTTTCTCTTTGGCAAGGATACACCTGAAAAGCATTGCCAAGCATCCAAATATACAAATATATATAGATATAGATAGAGATATAGATATATATATATATATATATATATAAATATAGTGTTTGGCTAACTGAAGAGGGTCAGTAGTTGGGGCAGTTATTTTCCAGATAGGTACTGTATGGATGTTGCTGAACTTAAACCCTCAATAGCATTCCTGTATCTGTCTAAAACACCAAATAATGTACTTGTACCTTCAAAATACTGCTTTATTCTGATGTTCTGCTGAAATAAATGGAGTAAAAGGCTGTTGTCAACATGTAGGTGTGCTCCTTCTATATAAAGTTGCAAGACTGGGAGATGGTGACACTGACTAAAAATGATGCTTAGGACATATTTATAGTATATGATTTGCCTGTATTTCAGTAGAGATTGGAGGGACCTGGTCTCTTGGGTTTTGGTACAAAGGAGGGGCTTGGGCTGTTGGAAGATGCTGAGGGTTATACAGTAGCACCTAAGGGTGGGGGTGTAATGTGAAGGACATTTTCATCTTATTTCAGATAAAACGCTACCAAAAAAAGTTTTTTCATAATCAAATATAATTAGTGATGGGCAAATTTATTCGCCAGGCACAAATTCGAGGGCTAAAACGAGACGCCGGCACCATTTTGCAAACTTCACGTGAAATATGCGAATTTTTTGGTGAAGCGAAACTGCGCAAATTCGCCCATCACTAAATATAATGTAATAATAAGCAGCTTTCCAACACACACTCATTATTTCTGAATGGTTTTAAATCGATGTTGTGTTGTCTGGCTGTTTCCTGCACTGCTGGTTCTGACTCCCAGTGTAACAAACCTAGAATGTAATTCTAAGCAGCTTTCCAGCACACCTTCATTACATTTCTAAATGGCTTTACAGTTTTCTTGTGTTATACAGGTATGGGATCCGTTATCCGGAAACCCGTTATCTGGAAAGTTCCGAATTACGGATAATAGGTCCCATACCTGTAATAATAAGTTATCTGGTTTGTGCACTGCTGGTTCTGTATCCCACCCAATGGGGAAATGAATGGCAACATTGTATTCCATGGCTCGTTTCTCTGCTCTGTCCTCACATCCAGCCCCGTTAAGTGTTAGGGGCATATTTATCAAGGGTCGAATTTAAAAAATGAAAAAAAACCTTCGAAATTCAAAAAGACCACTGACCCCATCTAAAAGCGAAAAGTTTTCTCCCTCCCTCCTACCCTTGCCAATGCTTGTGATGGGAAAATCATTTCCACCTTAATTATATGCTCTTTGTACTGTACTTTTATCTACATCACCCCTTAGGGGGTGTTCCTCTGATGCTGTGGGTATAGGGTGAATTCCCTTTATTCAAAATTACTGACCAACTGCTGCAATCTATAAGGGCCTGTCAAAAAAGGGCCAAAAACATTGGAATATAACCCCCAGCTCAAAAGGGCACATATATCAAGTCCAAAAATATATTCCAAAGCATTATTTCAAAGTTTAAAAAAAATATTCTTTATTCAGCATAAATATTAAAAAATAGGCATACAGACCAATTGATGTTCCGCCTTACGCGTTTCGTACCCACTGGCACTTATTCATGCCTATGAATTCCCTTTATGTCTTACCCTTTTTATAAAAAGATGCAAGTTGTGTGTTTACTGTGCTCATCTGCAGTTTGTATATTTTCCTTTCAGAAATGGAGACCCAGGGTGACCAGAGCCCAGGCAGTTCCAGAAACACTTATACAAGGTCTCAGAGGAGATACGGTATTTTATTTTTTGTGATAATTCTCATGTTAGCACAGTGGTTACATACAGGAATGGGACCTTTTCAGAATGCTTGGGATCTGAGGTTTTACAGATAAGGGATCTTTCCGTAATTTGGTTCTCTATACCTTAAGTCTACTAAAATATCATTTGTTTTGCCTCCAATAAGGATTAATTATATGTTAGTTGGGATCAAGTAAAAGGTACTGGTTTATTTATACAGAGAAATAGGAAAATTTTAATTATTTGATTAAAATGGAGTCTACGGGAGACAGCCTTTCTGTAATTTGTAGCTTTCCGGATAATGGGTTTCTGGATAACGAAACCCATACCTGTATTTGCTTTACATTTTTTTATGCTGAATATTTTTAATATTAGCACTTTGCAGCTATCTTGGAATTCAGACATACCTTTGCAACATATGTTTCAGCAAAGTATTTTACAGGGGATATATTGCAAATATGAAAATGTAATATAAGCTTCGGCATACAGGTATGGGACCTGTTATCCAGAATGCTCGGGACCTGGGGTTTTCCGGATAATGGATATTTCCGTAATTTGGGTCTTCATGCCTTAAGTCTACTAGAAATTCATTTAAACATTAAATAAACCCAATAGGCTGGTTTTGCTTTCAATAAGGATTAATTCTACCTTAGTTGGGATCAAGTACAAGCTACTGTTTAATTATTACAGAGAAAAAGGAAATCATTTTTAAAAATTTGGATTATTTGGATATAATGGAGTCTATGGGAGACAGCCATTCTGTAATTCAGAGCTTTCTGGATATCGGGTTTCCGGATAAGGGATCCTATACCTGTACTGAAATAAGAAACTTTCTAAATACAATCAATTAAAACTGATGTACTGTACTGTTTCTGAAATAATCAAGTTCAGCTTCACTATTCCTTTCTAAGGGGTATATTTATCAAAGAGTGAAGTTAAAGATCGCCACAGTCCTCTAGCGTGAAATTCCGACACTCTCCATTTATTTCTATGGGATTTTGAAAGGTATATTTATCAAAGGATGAACTTTCACTTTCACCTATTGATAAATACTCTTTAAAAAAACTGTACTGGAATCAGTTATTTGAATGATCTCTAATTCATCTGCTAGGAAAGGAGCCCCCCACCCCTATAAGATTTATTGGATCTAACTGTCAACAAGCAGCAACCCACCAGCCCACTAAATAGTGTCTTTCTATGGCATCTCATAGCAGCCCAATCTAATAGAATTGCCAGTAGAAACAGTGTAAAACTGCCATATTGTTTCACACATATTACTTACATTTTTACATAATATCTAAATACTAATTATTTACTAGTACTCACATTCTCTTTCTTAGAATGAAAAGCAGCTAAAGGCTGAAAATTAAGAATTAAACTAATACAATGTTTTTTCCCTTCCCAGAGTTTTACAGCACCAATTTCCAAAAACCAACAGAAACTAAAGCCGGTAAGAAAAGTAGCATGGTTGCACTTTAAGTAATATAAAAATGACATTGGGTTTTGCTTCTATGGGAGAGACTCCTCATCAAGTGGTTTAAAGCTGTACAGCACCACTAGTGAGATTGCTTTCATTTGGCAGAACGTGTTTAATGGTTGAGTAGACTGGGGCAAGCACACTTTGTGGGGATCCCACCATTTACGGTCAAACCTCCACCCATTTAACGATTCTTTAACTTGACCTTTCAGCTCCACTTTTAGCTGGCAGTGGATATTAGTAGTTAAAAAAAGATAGCTCTGCCAGTCATGTCCCATGTTCTCACAATCACAAACTATCATTTTGGACCCTAACAAGCAGATTGTGGAAATTGCAAACTGGAGAGCTGCTGAATAAAAAGCTAAATAACTCCAAAACCCCAAATAATAAAAAATGAAAACCAATTGCACATTGCCTCATGATATCACTCTCTACATCATACTAAAAGTTAATTTAAAGGTGAACAACCCCTTTAATAGACTTCAGTCCCAAGAGGGAAGCTAGGAGCTCTACTGTTAGAACTAGAGATTTGTAGGTTGGCAGCTCGGATGTATACAATAAAAATCAAACAAATGACACACAGTATTGCAGTGGAATAACAACTAGGGGCAAATCTTGCCTGGAGCCTGGGGATTGTGGGTCTGGTAAGTTTTCTCCCTCCCTCCTATCCTTGCCAGTGCTTGGGAAGGGGAAATCATTTCTACCTTGATTATATGCTCTTTGTACTGCACTTTTATCTACATCACCCCATAGGGGATGTCCCTCTGATGCTGTGGGTATAGGGTGAATTCCCTTTATGTCTTACCCTGTATTTGTCCCTTTATAAAAAGTTGCAAGTTGTGTGTTTACTGTGCTCATCTGCAGTTTGTATATTTTCCTTTCAGAAAATGAGACCCAGGGTGACCAGATCCCAATCAATTACAGAAACACTTATACAAGGCCTCAGAGGAGATATGGTATTTTATTTTTTGTGATAATTCTCATGTTAAAACACAGCAGTGCATCACTCAAAGCAGTTACATACAGGAATGGGACCTTTTCAGAATGCTTGGGACTTTTACGGATAAGGGATCTTTCCATAATTTGGTTCTCTACATCTTAAGTCTACAAAAATATAATTTGTTTTGCCTCCAATACGGATTAATTATATGTTAGTTGGAATCAAGTAAAAGGTACTGTTTTATTAATACAGAGAAAAAGGAAAAGAGTTTTAAAAAGTGTAATTATTTGATTAAAATTGAATCTATGGGAGAGAAGGCCTTTCCGTAATTTGTAGCTTTCTGGATAATGGGTTTCTGGATAACGAAACCCATACCTGTATTTTCTTTCATTTTCTTATTATTGAATATTTTTAATATTAGCAGCTATCTTGAAATTTAGACATCATACCGTTGCAACATAATATCTTTCAGCAAAGTATATTAAACGGGATCTATCGCAAAAATTAACATTCGATATAAGCTTCTCACACTGAAATAAGAAACTTTTTAAATATAATCAATTGAATATTCTGTACTGTTAGTGAAATAATCAATTTAATATTCAATATCCCTCTCTTAGCATCTGTTGCTCTTCATTCAGGAATTGGGTGTCATATTTATTGACAGTTAGATCCAATCTATCTTATAGGGGGGCTCCTTTTGCTTAGAAGGTGTATTAGAGGTCACTCTATTAAAATCACCAGACATCATGTCTCTCTACATGCAGGATTTGTGCAAAAGGCAGTTATTTGTTTGTACTGGAATCAGCCCCCCTATAAGATATATTGGATGTAACTGTCAATGAATATCTGACACCCAACTCCTGTATGAAGAGAAACAGATGCTGAGAGAGGGATAGTGTAGTGAGGATAAACTTGATTATTTCAGGAAAGATGCAGAATATTTAATTGATTGTATTTACAATGTTTCTTATTTCAGTGTGCTGAAGATTATATTAAATGTCCATTTTTGCAATAGTTCCCCTTTAATGCTGCAAAATGTTTTTCTTTACTTGCACTGCTTTAGCCAAGCTTTCTTGTCCCTCTTGTATTCATTTAGGCTTCTTTATGCAACAGTTGCTGATAGTAATCAAGCCCAAAGTTTATTTTATAATAAATTGAAAAGAGCAGCAGGCAGACTGTTTTATAAATGCTGTTAGTTATCATTTCTAATATAGCTTCTTTTTTTAGGAAACAGATATTTCCAGAGAAATCACCCCAGGTGGAGGAGAAGAAGAAGTAGGAACTACCGAAACACTGGTAATTTATGTTTTTCAGCAACAAAACAGGGAACTAGGGCCACTTTAACAAACAGGCACCAGTGTCATTTGCTACAGCCTGACATGGCCTGATCCAGGCCCGGACTGGTAATCTGTCCGTTCGGGAATTTGCCCGAACGGCCGCTCTATCCTGTGATGAAGTGGGCCGGGCGCTGCACTTATCTGCTATTAGAAGGAAAATATATTTTACGAGCAAGGAGCGCACAGTTCACATAGTTGAAGTGCGCACGCCGAAGCTATTTCCAGAGGGAGGGGGAGAGAGAGCGAGTGAGCGTGGAGGAGGTAATACTTTATTTAGCTTTACTGATAAGAGTGTTGCTACGGAACGCATTTTAGGATATCATGCGTTTGGAGCATGCGTGACTACAAAGGCAAACAATGCGCTATGGAGAAGGCATAGGACAACGCATGCAGCAAAGGTAATTAGGCGCATGATGTCCTAAAATGCGTTCAGTATGTTGCACATCTCTTTCCCTGCCTCTGACTGCTCCGTTTAGGGTCTCCCTCACAAGCTGCCTCCAGTTGTCTGTTTGATTTCGGACAGTCCCTCTCCAGTCTTGCCCCCCCCCCTCACAGTCACCCACTGTCTCAAGTTTCACAGCTCCTCATGTCAGCTCTGTCCAGCTTCCTCCTTTCACGGTGCTTCTCCAATCTCCCTCCCTGCTCTAAGGCCCCCCTCCCTGTAACACATTCTCTCGCTCCCCCCTCCTACTTTCAATCCCGAGTCTTGTTCTCTGTCCTACTCCCCCTCCTCCGATCTATCTCCTTTACCTGCTGCAACTGATGACATAAACCATGGCAAGCAAGAAGGCAAGGGCAGAATACAGCAAAGAAATTCAAATAAGTAATCAGCCCCCCAAAAAAGAGGGAAACATAAGCAGAAAGCTGAAATCAGGGGAGGGGGGTGGTCTTGGCAAAGGCATAGCATATTAATAAGTGTCGTTTAGTAATATGTAAGCAAAGCCATTCTTTACATTTTAAGGCACCTACAAACTGTAAATTATAATTCATAATGTACCCCCTAATTTATAAAGATAAGTGATCACCTCGGAGTTATGCGGTGCTTTTATATGGTCACATAACTCCTCGGTGACTTATAATATCTTTATAAATTACAGTAGGGGGTACATTATCCACTATATAATATATATGTATAAATATATATATATATATATATATATATATATATATATATATATATATATATATATATATATATATGCATATGAAATATGCGTGTGTGTAAGTAAAAGACCAGCACGCATTTATGTGTGGGCTGCTTTGATTTTTTTGCCAGGGCTGCTTTTTACTCCCAGTCCGGCCCTGGCCTGATCCCACCACAAATATTCGTTTTCCAGTTCAAGTTCAACTTAATAGTGTCAGAAGTAAATTAAAGAAATCATTTGAAAAGTTTCCCCTCTGAGGCTAATTGGGAACACCCATAATGTGTTGTTTCAACTTTCCCTAGACTTCTAACTGTTGGTAACTACTAAAATGACCTCTTTTTGTTTGCAGCCGCTATGTATAGAAACCGCTGGAACAGGCGCCCACGCCCTCTTGCTACTATTAGCCTTGACTTGCAAGGTAAGGAAACCCAAAATGTATACATTTATCGAACAGACATGTTTGTTGCAACCAGGGTAGATATACAGTCAAATCTCAATTTTATGTTTTTCAGGGGGCCATGAAAGATTGTGGGAAAATATCAAATCAGGGCAAAGACTTTTTCTTTAAGTACTCAAAGAATATAAACACAGGGATTTGTGCTTATACAATATTTACTGTGTTACTAACAAGGGTTAAAGGAGAAGCAAACCCTAAAGTTAAAAAATCCATACCCCCCTACCCTACATAGACCGCCCTCCCTCCTCCCCCCCAGCCTAGCTGCCCCCCGGCGAATGCCTCTAAGTCTTTACTTATCCCTCGGTGCAGATTCTGTCCAGCGGAGTTCACTGGCACCAAACGGTACTTACTTCAATAGAAGATGGCGCCTGTGAACTCCGCTCAACAGAATCTGTACCGAGGGGTAAATAAAGACTTGGGGGCATTTGCCCTGGGTAGCAGATAGGCTGGGGGGAGAGGGTCTATGTAGGGTAGGGGTTTTTAACTTTAGGGTTTGCTTCTCCTTTAAGCTTTGCAGCATTAATGTTATACTATAGGACAGCATGTGCATGAAGTCCCTGCCAGTCACTTGCACAACCTAAAGCAATAAATAATTGACTGAACGAGGTGTCGACTAATTGGACTTGACTGTTTACATATAGAAACATATTTATTCATCTGGTTAGTATTTTAAACCTCTTATTTCACTAATAATAATATTTAATAGAGAACATTCCTTTTTGGGAACATTAGGACAAGATTTTTATGTAAAATCTGGGAAAATATTATATAAAGTCAGTGAAATGCGCCCATTAAAATGTATTATAAATTGGCGGGACAACAAAAATCAATGTAAAATGTGGGAAAACTTAAAATCAGGGTACTTAAAATTGAGGTTTCACTGTAGGGTGAAAGGCAGTAGGTTCCTGAGATTAATCATCATTGTGTCGGTTTTGAACAGATAACTCATCCCTCAAATTTGACATTTAAACAATTTGCAAAGGTAAATGGTTGCAAGGGTCCCACATGCCCTAGCGTCCAGGCAGTGGTTTGAATGTCAGACTGTAAGATGTATAGGAAAGGGTCTAATTATTATTATTATTAATAATAATAATAATAAAAATCTGCTGTAAGGTATAACTGACTGTTACTTAAGCCTCCATTATTGTCAGACTCACGGATCACAACCTTCCTTATTTCTGGCTATAGCCCTCCTCCAATGTTACAATCCCTGTACAACGAGCCAGCATACATGATATGTAGTATAGTGGCCCAATGGGCATTCAGATATCTGTGAGGCATAGCCAGGCAAAAGTGTCCCATGACGAGAGAACTCCAAGCATATCTGCAGAAGGAAAAACTTTTCTAGTTTGCTCATGTTCAAAGAGATAACATAAAATATGCTATTATTAATATTCCCTTGTAAAAAAGTACAATTCTGCAGGAAAAGTTTAGTGTATGGCGGTCCCTAAAAGGGAGCAATGTAAATAAGGACACATCTGTCCTTTTGATTTTAGCAAAGTACTGTTAAACAGTGGACAATAAGTGCAATTAAATCTATGACTTTATTTTGCAGGAGGACAAATGTGGACAGGTGGACAAAGGTTTAGATGGTGATCGAACCAATTGCAGAACATGATGACAAAATCAAAGCAATGAGCAGAAAAACATAATTTAAACATACTGGGCATGCCATTACATAATAATAAAAGCAGTATACATAAATAATGAAAGTGTGATGTTTCATTTGGGTCTATACAGAGAGATCCCATACAACTAGGGCAGCATAGGTATTCCCCTGTACTAAGCACAATTCAGCAGGAACAGCCCCCTAAGTTTGCTCATAGTCTGTGCAGAGAGATCCCATAAATCTATGGCAGCATAGGTATTCCCTGGAACTTGTAGTTCTTTAAACAGTGCACTTGGTGGATACATATACTGTAAAATGTAATTCCTGTGCTGTGTATGCAGTTAAACTCAAGAAAAATAAATTATTGAGAGATAGTGAGTAATTATAATGGGACAGAGGTAAAGGCAGTCACTATTTGTCATCCAGCCCTGGAACCCTGTGCCAAATTGCGTCTAGGGGGCCCCACCAAAATGGTTCCATTCGTGCCCCGCAGTTGGTAAGACCGGCCCTGCAAGCCGTTGGTACAAACCCATTCATTTGTATGGAACCCTTATTGCAGATAAGGGCAAAGTGTAGCCTTCAGAGTAAGTGTGTTGTTGGTTTTGTTAATTGCCTTGTTTTTCTGTGCTTTAAAAATGACTTCTTAAAGCTTAAATGTACATCAATGATCTTCTTGACTTTCAAATGAAATGGTGCTAAAACACTTCAATCTTGTGTATCATTACCCAAAGTTCTCAAAGTCTTTGGATTTACTAGATTTACTTGCTAGTCCCAAAATCATACTGGGCCAGCGGGCAAAAAACCTGGTGAGCCCCAGACCTCATGCCCTGCTGAAGCCCACTCCCCTTGATGCTGGAAATACTCCGCTGCCCCACATGATGAAGGAAGGAGGTAACAAGGATGGGACATGATGCTAGGGGGGCATAATGCGGGGAAGGGGCAGAGGTCAGGAGGAGGACCATTAAGGTCACAGCCACGGTGGCCCCAGACACCCTAGTCAGATGCCGACTAGTCCTTATAGTGACCCAGAACCAGTGACACTAAAGATCACTTACTGCACCAAAGTTTGAAAGGGGATCAAACATACATATGAGCCTCTTAAAAACCTGCAGAATGATGTTGAAACATCAAGAATGATGGTGAAATATCAAGTTCAACAATTCTTAGGCTATAGGTTCTCCAAAAATGTGGGGCCACTAATTCACTCTGACTGTGGCCATTTTCTTCCCCAGTGCTACAATTTTTTCCTAAGCCTTGTCTACTTTGTGTAAACTCCACCTATTTGTAAAGTTCTCCATTTGGGGCTGCTCTAGAAATGAAATGCCTGGTGGTTGATATTGTATCATGGGGTGATACAGGGTATGCACTATACGTACGGGCTATTTGATTGGGGTGGCTCTGATGTCTATACGCAGAATGGATCTGTGTGCCCGCAGGAGAGCTTTAAAGAGGGGGACTGTGTAGAAAGCACAGTGAGTTCTGCCCCACAGTTATCTATACCTATAAATGTATCTTTTCCCATGAATGTATGCAATTTTCTACTACTCATAAATAAAATTGGTATTTTTTTTATAATTTGAGTGTTTGTTAAAGAGGACCTGTCACCTTGAGACATAAGTAATAGATATCTTTTCCCTCCTTGGTTTAACCCTTTAGTCAGCTGTTTTTGTCTATATCTGAAACGGATTCGAAAATATCCTACATGTAAAAAGTGCTTCATAGGCGCTGCCATGTTGAAACAGGACCCCTTTGTTTTCTGTGTGTGGATTGTGCCAAACTACCAAATCTCATGGATGCTTAGTCATAGAGTATACTCTGTGATAGACTGGCTCTGTACAACTCATGTCACACCAGGACTTGATATTCTATTAGGATTGTTTGAAACACATTGTTCTATTCAGATTGTGTGGGCTTTTACTAAAAATCTCATAAACTATGAAATTATCGAACCGCTAAAACCTGCTAAGAATGTGCAGTTCTTGGGGCTCATTCATAAACACTGGGCAAATCTGCACCTGGACAATAACCAATTAAATGTTTGCTTTCAAAGTTCAACCTGCAGCTGCCTGTAAAAAGCCAGTCACCGATTGGTTGCTATGGGCTACTGCCCAGGTGCACATTTGCCCAGTGTTTATAAATGAGCCCCCTTTATCTTAAAGTCAACCCACAAAATAAAAATGTGCCTAATAAAATAAATAAATAAATAAATAAAGACACTGCTGGGATTTAGGGTTAAATATAAAAATCAGGAAAGTGTATGTGTGAAGGGTAAAGTAACTCAAGACTTTTGCTTGTCAAGAGTAGACTAATTGTTTACATGAAGAGCAGAAAGCAGCAGCATTATGGTTAAACTTTAGCTGCTACTTCTGCTAATACCGGCAAACGGAGCTCCTTATCTGACATATGACACCCCCTCCCTTCTTCCTCCTCCGTGCTGATAAACCTTACCGATGTGCTTCCCAGTACTATCTGTGCTTAGAGCAGAAAGCAGCAGGACTATAGTTAAACTTTAGCTGCTACTTCTGCTCTGTAATGCCAACAAACGGAGCTCCTTATCTGACACCCCCTCCCTTCTCCCTCCTCCGTTCTGATAAACTTTACCGAATGTGCTTCCTCGTTCTGTCTGTGCTTTTGAACACTTAGGGCTAGTCCACACGGGGAGATAGCGACGCGTTTGCGGTCACGGCGACAAAGCGCCGCGACAGTCGCCGCGACCGGCGCAGGCGACAGTTTTGTATGGGCGCCTATGTAAAAACGCCTGTGCTTACCACACGAGGCGATGCGCTTTTCAACAGTCGCCTGAAAATGCCTCGCCAGGCTTTTTCAGGCGACTGTTGAAAAGCGCATCGCCTCGTGTGGTTAGCACAGGCGTTTTTACATAGGCGCCCATACAAAACTGTCGCCTGCGCCGGTCGCGGCGACTGTCGCGGCGCTTTGTCGCCGCGACCGCAAACGCGTCGCTATCTCCCCGTGTGGAATAGCCCTAACACTACATGCGCTGTAGTCCTCCAGCCCCTGACAACTGCAGAAACTGGAGATATCGCGAGAGGAGTGTGCAGGGCTGATTCTACCCATGATGCCTTGCTCTCCTGACTTTCAGAAAGTCGGGCATCAGTCAGTATCTCGTGGACATTTTCAGAAGTAGCTATAAATTTAGATTTAGTGAGATTTGAGTTGAATAAATTGAGGTATGTGGTTTGTTTTAACAGTTTTATTGCCTTCCTAGTATTAACTCAATCGTGACAGGTTTCCTTTAATGTCAAGTTCAACTCCAAGACAGCAAGTTTGGGAGTGGGGCCAACTGTAGTTGTTAATATTAAGGGTGATGTCACCAGAGAGACTGTTGAGAGAATGATGAAAGACTGCAACTTTATTTTTAGGAACAATAGGACCCAACATAATGAAAGGATATCCAGGGAAAACACAAGGGAGGCTGGTCAGATAGCACACTACTAAAGATGGATTTGTATGTCATCAAGCATAATGCAAAATGTGATTAATTGTCCAAGGGATGAGTTATAGGAAAGTAACAGTAGGGAAGACGAGAAAGAACCTTTTATCACTACTATGTACAATAGCAGAGGAGAGGAGACAGTTGCAAAGAAGTAAAACACTGAATGAATCTTATGAGAGGTATAGGAACCATGAAAATAGATATTCGTTCATAAGCCAATCTTCATTAAACTTTATTACTTTTCCTTTGTGCTTTCTGTGTCTGCCGAACCCAACAAGTATTTGCCCTGTTTCATGTCTATTTTGTGTAAAAGGAAAAAATACTGGTAAGTATTAGTAGAGAGACTTGCTAACAATGAAGGCAGTTGCAAACGCAGTTACAAAGTTTAAAAATTGTTTATTAGGACGTGTAGCCTAATGCGTTTCGTGCCAACTGAGCACTTACTCATAGTTTATGCTCTTTTGTTTTTGTTCTTATTATTTTGAAGCAGATATACACGCCATTGCTCCTTGTTTATTTATTCTTGTGAAGAGGGAACCATCCACTACAGTAGAAAAAAATCAGTGTTGAGTTGCACTTAATGCCTGGTTTAGCTATCCATGTTTCCAGTGATACTTTAATTTCAGTAAAGACCCTTCTTGGAATGATGCTAAATATACAACTGTTATTTTAACAGGTATGGCTAACACAAAAGTAGCAGCGGCTCTAATATAATCAAAACATGTTGTAGTAATAGTCATTAACTATAGTTAAAGTTTTCAAGATGTATATTCAGTATACTTGCTGTCTTTTATCTTAATAGGGGAAGATATTTCCTTTGCGCTGCTCACTTCCTTATCACTGCTATTATCTACTATTGCAAGACAAACAGTAAGTGATGACAGGCCAAATTGCTTCCTGCATCTTGATGAAAAGGGGGAAAACATTTTTCAAACAATAGAAAATTAACATAACGACTGGTGAAAAGGTCAATATACTTTTTTAATAAGAAAATTATATATTTTGATATACATGGTTTTAAATTGCTGCAAAACATGTCTCCCTTTATGCCTTAATGATTTGGTCCCGTAATTTTGAGTGGAACTGTGTACAGCTAAGTGAGAGGGACAAATCACCCTCTTAGTGCATTTAACGCTTATGGTATGTTTTATCCCAATGGTATGTGCCATTATCTCTCCTTGTGCATTAGCAGTGTTTGTTTTATGCAGCTGTTCCAGGCATCTGCTTCTCATCTCCTTTCAGTGTTTCCTTGCGTGCTCCCTGTTTCATGATGAAGCCCTAGCAAGTAATCTAATCCTGTTTTCTAATGGGATCACTAAAATGCCTTCTCCAAAATATAATATTCCAGTGTCCTTTCAAGAAAAATCTAAAACAGCTTGTGGCTGTAAAACATCATTCTTTTCTGAACATTTTCACGCAACCCTGTGTTTTACTTTGGATGCATTCTTAATAAGTCATAGCATAGGGTGCAGAAATGATGGCAATACTATGAACACAGATGGAGACATTCATGGCAGTGCTACTGATCATACTTTGACACCAAAATAGTATGATTAAAGGGATACTGTAATCAGAAAACATGTTTTTTTCAAAACACATCAGTTAATAGTGCTACTGCAGCAGAATACTGCACTGAAATCCATTTCTCAAAAGAGCAAACAGATTTGTTTATATTCAATTTTGAAATCTGACATGGGGCTAGACATTTTGTCAATTTCCCAGCTGCCCCCAGTCATGTGACTTGTGCCTGCACTTTAGGAGAGAAATGCTTTCTGGCAGGCTGCTGTTTTTCCTTCTCAATGTAACTGAATGTGTCTCAGTGGGACATGGGTTTTTACTATTGAGTCCTGTTCTTAGATCTACCAGGCAGCTGTTATCTTGTGTTAGGGAGCTGTTATCTAGTTACCTTCCCATTGTTCTTTTGTTTGGCTGCTGGGGGGGGAAAGGGAGGGGGGTGATATCACTCCAACTTGCAGTACAGCAGTAAAGAGTGATTGAAGTTTATCAGAGCACAAGTCACATGACTTGGGACAGCTGGGAAATTGACAAAATGTATAGCCTCATGTCAGATTTCAAAATTGAATATAGAAAAAATCTGTTTGCTCTTTTGAGAAATGGATTTCAGTGCAGAATTCTGCTGGAGCAGCACTATTATTTGATTCATTTTGAAATTTTTTTTTTTCCCATGACAGTATCCCTTTAATCCATTTTTTGTCAGTGTCCCTCCTGAACCAATCTATGACACCAACCACTTAGATAAGCAAATGTTTGGAGTCATTTATAAAGTTTGTGTAGCGCATATTTATTTGTAAATGGTTGTATTGCCCATGGTTTTTCCTGAACTCTAAAACATTGCACTGCTGTGCCCATTTTTCCGTTTTTTGCGAATTCGCACCGCAAACAAATTTTTGCATGAAAAAAATCATTGTCAATTTAAATTCACAGTTTGTGAACCTGTTTTGCAAATATTTTCTCCGCCACCAAAGTCGTGGCTTATGTGTATGCATAAATATTAGCAATTTGCGATTTTTGCCATAGTTAAAAAGCTCTTATGGACATTCACAGTGCAAAAAAAATGTATAACCATGCACAGGGCAAATATATGGTTTATTCATTTTAATGTGGGATACAAAGCACCTAGATATTATCTGTTGGTGGATACATTTCTTGCAAGCTAGAAGTAATATATAAACTATAGATGATACTTTTTGCTTAAACAGCAGCATTGTATAGTAGTAGATACCATTACCAGTCAATCCAAGGTAATGTAAAAAATGACAGACGTTTTTAAAATTTGACAACATGGGAGCCTTTTTTTCTATTGAAAAAACAGTTTCAGCCTAGTAGTAGTATACTGAGCAAAAAATGCATGTAATTTTGCTTTCCCAATAAGGATAGATTTGCTCATTGCTAGTAAGAACTCAGTGGGACCAATAGCTGTTATTTGTCATAGAATTTTTGGCTCAGGGTTGCTTGGGAAACAATAAAAAAGTGCTCAGCACTTTCACTTTATCATTTGCCACCCAATATGGCAACTTGTAGGAAAAAAAGGTAGCCATCATCATTTCTAAGTAACCTTATTTCCATATGAAATCTCTTGTGTAGCACTAAACCTAAAGCCTAACATTTAAAAACATTTCTATGTCACTTTCATAAATGGCCTGTGTATGTGTGTTTGTAACAGAAGCAGTACTCAAGCTCATGGAGGTCAACGTTTGGAACAATCCCATTTTTCTGGCACTTTTCTTGTCTTTGATGTCTTATCTTTGTTGGCAGTTGGATTGGTCTGTACTTTACAGCAATAACATAGTAATGGAAACCTAATTATAGTTTGTCACAAATGCAAAATGGCTAAAGAAGCCTTTCTACAAGGTAGTGATATGCAGCTATCACTCCTCCATACCTCATTCCCCTTCCATATCTTTGGCCCCAAGCTTGGCCCCCCCCACGTTTGTACTCCTTTTTACCGACTAACTCCCCCACTCCAAGAGAAGCCCCTTCTGCTGCTGTGACTAGTATTACTAGTACTAACTTCAAAGTGATTCTTGTTCCCCTACTACCCTTGTCTCTATGGGCAATGGGCTGGGGATGGTTGAGGAAATAGAGGTTTCCAAATATTTTCCAAAAAATTTCCTCATTCTTTTAACCTTTCATTAATGCCTCATCTCCTGCCATTTCCCATAAACTACATCCTCCACAATCCCTATCCCTTAAGTAGCCAGTTCTTATTCTAACCCCAAGGCAGATTTGTTTTAGCATTAGAAGGAGGAGCCCAATTGCACAATCTGCACTAGATGCCCCAGTGCAATCTACCTATGTTTGCAGGGCCAAGGAGGCAGCTCCCCTTTGTTTTTCTGGCAAATTGGTCTTTTTAGTTGATGGTCAATTCTTACGACCGTTCTGAGAAAATCGTGGTCTCATGAGGATGGGATCTTTTAAAAATCTCATCTATGGCCAGCTTATGGCCAGCATAAGACAAGATTCTTAATTGACCTCAAGGCAGTAGTGCCCCACCTAACCTTAGCATTCCTCAGTTCCTTGCTTGTTGTTTCTGTTGGTAAAACTGTCATTATTATGTTACCCTTATGGTTGACCTACCAAATACTGATATTAAATATTCTGCTGACTTAATTAAATTAGTTAGCTGTTTGACACTTTGCCAGTAGGTGTCTCTATATCATTATGTCATGTATCAAAATACCCCTTTCTGGGGATAGTTTAAAAAACCAACATCCCCCTGTCTCTGGGGAAAAATGGTGTCTTCCAGAGTATTAGAGGAAAGGAGGAGGAGTTCTTCCATTTGGGATCTTCAGTGAACTACTACAGGCAGCCAATCACTCATATGCATATGAGGTAAGACCCCCAGGGAAATTCTCTCTCTTAGTTTTTAGCAAGGATTATCCAGCTTGTGCTAAAGGAGTGGGTCAACACTAGGGTTCAACATACTGTATACCAAAACACATTTTCTTCGGCACACCACTTTCTTTCCATAGGGTGCATTCAACTCCTCCAGCTACTTCCAAGCCAATTTTTCAAACAAGAATTCCAATAGGGAGGAAGCACACCAGACACTTGGCTTTGCCTTTTAGAATAAAAGAAAATGTTCTAAAAGGCAATAAAATGTTCTAAAAGGCAAAGCCAAGTGTCTGGTGTGCTTCCTCCCTATGGGAATTCTTGTCAACACTAGGGTTGCCACCTGTCTTGCAAAAAGCTCTTCCAAAAACCGGGCTGACTGGGTGAAAAGTTCCTACCCGGATTTCCGAATTAGGAAATCTGGATAGGACATTGAAGTGAATGGCATGGCAATCAGCCAATTGCTGATAACCATGTCATCAATCCCGCCCCTGACATCACCTGCCCCTGATGTCACACCACGCCCCCCTGATGTCACCTGCCCACCCACCTACATCACTGGCCCTCCCTCTGCCCATTTTCGCACAAAAAAAAGGTGGCAACCATAGTCATCACCCACTTAGTGCCAGTCAGGGTAGTGAGCAGCCCAAGGCTCCAACCGGAGGCTAGTTGGTTAGTACCCTGGCACACTTCCCAACTTTTTAAAAATGGAAAGAGGGACAAAAAGATCTGGTGCACTACTTGAGGAGAACATTTCTTGGCCATGCCCATTGTATGACCACACCCCCTAATTACCATGTCTCCTTTACAAAATTTACCAGGTTATGGAAGTTTGAACACATTTCTGTGAGTTTTAGTGCAGGTGCTGAGTGTGCTGGGCTCTTTGCCAAAAAGCCTCTTATTTTAATTAAAGGAACAGTAACACCAAAAAATGTAAGTGTTTAAAAGGAAAGATAATATATTGTACTATTGCCCTGAACTGGTAAAAACTGGCATGTTTGTTTCAGAAGCACAGCTATAGTTTATATAAACAAGCTGCTGTGTAGCCATGGGGCAGCCATTAAAGCTGAAAACAGAGAAAAGGCACAGGATATACAGCAGATAACAGATAAGCTCTATAATATACAATAGGATTCTTCAGAACTTATCTGTTATCTACTGTGTATCCTGTGGTTGAACATTCAATTGCACAAGTGCAGGACTGTTCCTTTAAGTTTCAGTAACTTTGTATCTTTTTTTTTGGCATCAGTGCAGGAAATCCCAGAGTTTTTAAAAAAAATTCGGGACTATTGGCCTATCAAAATAGGGACTGTCCCGCAGAAAATGAAGCATTTGGGAGGTGTACCCTGGTTGTACACAGGTAGACACTAGCTAACCCAGCATAGAGGCCTCAGTGATAAGAGGTAGTGATGGGCGAATTTATTTGCCAGATGCGAATTCGCAGTGAAACCACCGTGAAAATTTGCTGTTGTCAAAAAAAATGGACGCCGGCGCCAAAAACGAGATGCTGGTGCCGGTTTGAGAATTTTTCGCCGGTTTGCGAATTTTGCGGGAAATGTGAGAATTTTTCAGCGAAGCGAAACGCTCCAAATTCGCCCATCGCTAATAAGAGGATATTTCTCTATAGCAGTGATATTCAACCAGTGGATCGAGAGCAACATGTTACTCACCAGCCTCCTGGATGTTGCTCCCAGTGGCCTTCAAGAAGGTGCTTATTTTTGAATTCCTGGCTTGGAGACAAGTTTTGGTTTCATACTGCCAAACAGAGCCTCCTGTAGGCTACCTGTCCTCATAGGGGCTACCAAAAAGCCAATCACAGCCCTTATTTTGCACCCCCTGGCATGGGTGTCCGCAGAAAAATTTCCAGGGAGGGACAAGTAAGCTAATATCAAATAGGGCACATCCCACTGAAGATGAACCTATTCATGACAATGCAGAAAATAACCTAATTAAGGCTTGCCTTGGGGTGGGAAGTATACAAATGTTTTGAGTTGTTGAGAATTAAATTTACAAACAATTTCTTTTAACTAGCTTGAGCTGGAGACATCAGGGTGGGGCAGCTGCCCTCCCTTGCACCTTTCTGTGGACACCATGCCAGTAGGACCTATTTTCATGCTTATGTTGCTTCCCAACTCATTTAACATTTGAATGTGGCTCACGGGTACGAAAGGTTGGGTATCCTGTTTGGGTGAGACCATAAAACATTGCTCATATTGTTTGTTAAAATATTTGTCAATAGGTTATATTGAATTGTAACTCCATCTTGGCCACCCCCCTGTACCATAAGATGTACACCATTCATTTCTTACCATTCACCTTGCCATCCCCTTTGCTAAATGAAAGGGTACTCGGAATTTATCTCCATGGCAGTGCCTCCATCTAGTGGGACCCGGGGATACAACTATGGGTGGCCCCACAGGAACAAACGATTAACCACACCATTGCAGTAAAAAAATATAACTTTATATAACTGGAAAAGAGCAGAGTAAAATACAATCACATATCAATAACCCCTGCCCTGGGGAACCCATGTGGCAGTCCAACCCTGGCACAGTCTTACCAGGCAAAGTCCAACACTCCACTCCTGATGGACAAAGAGAGTCACAGTGCCTTTTTCCCCAAGAGTTTTTAAACTTTACCCAGGTAGGTACCTCTAGGGTTGAGCTCACCAGGCTTAAGGCCCGTACCCCAAGCCCTCCAAGTCCTCTCAAACTCATTAGACCCCTTACATCTTGGCTACAGTCCCTGCACTCCCTACTGGAGTGAAATCAGGATGTAGACTGGCCCTGAGCACATGGCAGCTCTGCTATTTGAAGAAATAGCTCAACAGTGACACCTCCTGGCTAAATCTGAAATCTGCAAAAGCACACTACACAGGGACAAAGGACTCACTCCCCCTCCCTTATCCAATTTAGGTCCAACCTTGAGCTGGCCACACTAGGAGACTGTCAACCATGTGGGCTTTTAACACCATAGTGGACCTTAACCCTATGGATCCCTACATTCTTATTTCCTGCTGTTCCATAATCATTTTATCTGATTGCTCATATTGTTGCATTATCACTGTATTACTTAAAAAGCCTAGGTGACTGGTTACCATTCCATTGCTGCATAAATAAATATAACTTATAGAGAATTCCTGGCACCTATTAAGACCACATTATTTTAGTAATCCTCTATCAACAGAGGGCCCAGCCCTGAGTGAAAGCTTCCCAACATTTTTGAAATAGAAAGAGGTACAAAATGATTTGCCTCGCCTAGCACGCCAAAAATGTTTGACCATGCCCGTTTTTGTGGCCACACCCCCTAATTATAATGTTCATTTTACAAAATTTGGCAGGTAATAAAAGTTTCAACACATTTCTGTCGTTTTTATGTGTTATTACAGTTTTGCCAATGAAGGGGAATTGCCCTTTAAGCTGATAGTGACAGTTTCCCCAAGAGACTTGCTTATCTTAAATTTTAAAATTACTTATTTGCTTATCTGAAATTGTTACAAAATTAAAAGTGCATCTGTCGACTGTTCTGGGATCTCTGCCAAAAGCCAATTAAGTTAGAAACTCTAACTGGCAGTTCAGTGCAAGAGAACAAAGAGAAAGTCTGGACATTTCAGTAACAAGCTGGTACTGCGGGTTGACATTGGGACTGTCCCGCGAAAAATGGGACAGTTATGAGGTACGCATGCTGTACTCTGGCCTGGCAAATCAAGAGTTATCCCCTTCCTGTCCTTATATTAAAATTAGTGATAAGCAAATATTTTTGCCAGGCATGGATTCGCTGTGAAATTCAGCATTTTGCCATCTGCAAACTGCAGCAAAAATTATCCACAAAAAATTAGCCATGACAAAAAAAAGACAAAAATGTTGCAGAGACAATTGTCTTTAAGGGGGATGTTCACCTTTCAGATAGCTTTGAATATGATGTAGAGAGTGATATTCTGAGACAATTTGCTATTGGTTTTCATTGTTGCAATTTCAGCAATTTAGTTGTTAGGGCTCAAATTAACCTAGCAACCATGCATTGATTTGAATAAGAGACTGGAATATGAATAGGAGAGGCCTGAATAGAAACAGGAACAATGAAAAGTAGCAATAACAATAAATGTGTAGCCTTATTTACATATGTATTTTAGATGGGGTCAGTGACCCCCCATTTGAAAACTGGAAAGAATCAGAGAAAGAAAGCAAATAATTAGGAAGGTCAGTTTAAATTCTTCTTAGAATTGGTTTGAAAAAAAATTTGACCTAAAGGTGAACCACCCCTTTAATGCATTTGAACAAAAAGTCACCAAGACAAAAAAGTCACTGAGACAAAAAAGTTGCCATAAGAAAAAAATGGATTTTCAATGCATTTGGAGTCTGAAAAAAAGTTGTGTGCATTTTGTGGATTTTTTTAGTTTTGTACATTTTTTTTAGCAGTTTTGCCGATTTTTCGGCAAAGCGAAATGGGACCGATTCGCTCATAACTAACTATCATAATAGTGCTACCATTGTTTGTTTAAAGATTTTTTTTATCAGAATGCTTTGGCCAGCAACACAAGGAAATAGTAGGTAAGTCCTCCAAAGGTAGGGTTTTTTTTTTAATGTTCACCTTTTAATTATATAAATATTTTTGCACATTCAGGGGAAACCCTATAGCAAGTAACAGCTGAAGCCGCCTAATGTATACAAACTGTCCTGTTAAACCTTGAATGATAAATATTAGCAGTGCTTTGTATTCTGCACAGTGTCAGCGTACCGTTAAAGTGGTGACAATGCAGGAAGATTTGGCCCCATAACTTCCAAATCCCCTTGAAGTCGCAGGATCCAAGAGACGGCTAAAGCTGGCCATAGATGTTGAGATTTTTAAAAGATCAGATCCTGATCGTGAGACCACGATCTTCTCAGAACGATCGTATGATCGTACGAATCTACCATCAACTAAAAAGACCAATTTACCAGGAAAACAAAGGGGAGCTGCCTGCTTGGCCCTGCAAACATAGAGAGATTGCACTGGGACCGACAAAGATTTTTTGACCTGGCCGATCAATTTCCCGACAGATGTCGGACGAAAAATCGTAAGATGTACGATCGTTCGAATACCACTAACCGCACGATAATTTCGAAGGATCGGTCGGGCCTCCCTAAAATCGGTCGTTCGGCAAGAAGAATCGTCGCGTCTATGGGGACCTTAACATTCTAAATCATAGGAATTTTCGCAGGTCACAGCACAGTAATAGCAATAGAAAAAGGTTAAATACCATCTGCAGTGTTTTATTGCCACTAGTGATGAGCAAATCAGCTAAAAAATATGTGAAACGTGAAAAATTTGCGAAACATATTGAACTCAATGTTAGTAAATATTTATTTAGAAGGAACAAATTTGAATGTGCATGACTATTTTTTCTCACTCACTGCATTAATGGGCGTTTTTCTTGTGGCGACTTTTTTGTCTTGACGATTTTTTATCGAGGCTAAATATTTCAATGTGAACCCATGCCTAGAGAAAAAATTAGCTCATCACTAATTGCCACAAGAAGTAGCAGTGATGTATGGGGTGCACAGGTTGCAGCGCAGGGATCTGTATTATATTAGGATGGGCACAAGTCTGCACCAGGACAGTGTTTACATAACTGGTGATCCAAATGCCATTCAGGAACAAACACTACAGGGCTAATTTCCTAACTTTGGACAAGTGTGCCTCCATTGTATTATTCTTCTTTCAACTAGACTGTTCATTACTCTGGTTCCCATGGGCTACTGCAGCTGGGATAGGGAACTTTGTATTCTGCAACTGTGCTCAGGGTGCACAAATCCTATTTAAGCTCCTGCTAATGGGCAACTTGGTGATCAGTTGTAAAAGGACAGCTGAGCAACGTTAACGCTTGGTAAGAAGAATGTGCTGAGCAATCCTCCCTTTCCCACCATAACAGCTGCTCCCTTCTGTCGGATGCTGTAGCCAATAAATAATAAAAAATACGCAGAATCCATTTTGCCATTTATCCCGGGAACAAATAATTTTGCAAATATCACCAGTAAGTACCAGGGGCAAGTAGAAATTGTTAGAGAGGGATTTTAGGATTGCAGCAGCATATGGCATGTGCCTCTCCCTTCCCCTTTTCATGTTCTTCACTGCTGTCCTCCACATCTGGAACATTTCAGTCAATGTTTACTCAGGACAGCTTAATTTGTTATTCCTCCATGACACCATCCCTTTTTTCCTTGGGCAATTCTATATATATAGCACATTCTGGGCACATCTTATCTCTCTATCCAAGGCAACGCAGTAGAGTAAAGGTCATTGGTAACAATGCAGAAGTAATTTCACTGAGTGGGTGAAGGCAGATTTGCTCTTATAGTGGGCAATGCCAGTGAATATTGGCTGCTGCAGGTGAACTTTTTCACACAAAGGAATACTTTTTGCACATATTTATTCCATTAACAACTTTTATTTAATTTGCCCACTTGAGTAACTATCCCTCTGTCCCAACTTGATGGAGCATAAAACTGCTTAAACAATCTAACCCTACTATGTCACTCTCCAATAGTGTGCTATGACAGGAGCTAATCAGACTAAAGTCCTCATTCATTGGTTCCCTTTCTTGAACCTCTTTTCTTGGCCTACCTTAGGCTTAGATCTCCTACTTTCCAGCAACATCCACCCCTACTTACTATGAAGTCCAAAGAGAAAGAACTATGGGATTTTTTCATTTGCAATATCCATCACCCTCTTTTGCCATTAGCAACACATCCCTCCCACAGGGCACAGAGGTTACAGAAGGATTTCTCAAGTAGAACAGGAGGCCTTATGGTCTTAGAATTCTACCATGTTTAAAATGTAATTAAAATTGCATATTGCAATTTGAAATGAATTTATGCATGTGTCTGTGTGTAAGGTTTTTAACCTTCATATTTTGCCTCTACCACACTCCCATGCAATGGCTATGGACAGTTTGCATGGGCAGTATAGTATTGTAATGCACATGCACTTGATCCCAATAGCTGCAAGGGGCCACATTGACCCAATGGGCTATTCAGTGAAGAGGCACAGTGGAACAAGGGTTTAAGTTTAGTGCTTGTAATCACTGGTGAATGCCTAACATATTGGCACTTTCTTTGTTGCATTGTGCATTACATTGGACTGGGCTAAACTATATTTAAAAGCCTGTGTATATTAAAATTAAAAGCAATATTTATTTCTCTCTTTCTAAACTGCTGGTTCTGACTAACAAAATAGATGCATGCTAGTTCTCTTCCAGCCAAGACTCCAATCGCCACAAAGCACTGAATGCTTATGCACAAGTCTGCTGATCATCTGTTTTTTGCTACATTGTTTTAAGAAAACAAGGGTAGACATATTGCTTGATAATGTTAAAATTTGTATTCCAGAAATATGTGTAAGGCTTTTTTAGAAGCATTTCTACTTGTATGAACCAACCTCGATCATTAAAAAAAACTGTTTTCCAATAGCACCCTCTTATGGAGAAACTGTAAATTTTCTAAATTTTGGGGGAAAAAAAGAAGAGCTAGGGCTGCATCGTAGCCTTTCCAGTAGAGGGTGCACAGGGATAGAGAATATCTCTCATACACATTTGCTGCAAGCATATCACACATTATTCATATACCTCCCATGTCTGAGATAGATGAGTTATGTCAAAGTCCACTTGTTTCTGGAAAAGCTAGTTCTATTTTCTCTCCAACATTGTCTTCACAATCACAATTTCATATTTGCTGTCAATGATTTATGGCATATCTCTGTAGAGGCTGCTTGAAAACAATGCCATTTTTGGCCTGATTAACTGACCCACTCTCCATAACTCTATGCCACACTCCAGACTGCTTTGTCATTGTCTCTTACTTCTTGTAATGTCATTATATAGTGTATTGGGGATGTGGAAGCTAGAGAGATAATAGCACTTAGGCAAGGAAAACCAATAATACCTTTATAGAAACCATAAGGAAACAAACAACATGGTAGTTGTGGCCTTTAAATGTTGATTCAGTCCCTCTGCAAATTACTTTTCAACCTTTCAGATATTTTTATTATGGCATTGTCTAGGTCACAGCGAAATGCAGACTCAATCCAGACTCAAATTGCAGGCAATGGCTGCTAAACATAATTATGTATTTAATACGTTTCATTTGCATTAGATGCAAGTACCTTGGAATTTGTTTGAATAGGAACTATAAAAATTTGTTTAGTATATCAAATTTCATGAGGCATTGCACGCCTGTAAACAAAGATATGAAATTTGATGAATATGTGATTAGGAAATCATTATTTAAACTGCTGCATTCACTTTGTTGCTTATTAGAGATAACAGTCTGGGACTTTTTCAAAATGTACAGAAGTGATAGATATCTACCTATCTGTAGATAAAGATACATACTACACTATAACTTCCTGTAAAATATATATATATATATAAAACATATAGTTCTAATTTTTGAAGCAAAGTGCTAAGTGCAAAATTCAGATGCAAATTACAATGTTTTATACCCAGCTGTGAACCTCTTCTAAGTAGTGACCTCTGCAACTTGCAGGCTAAAAGCTGTAGGATGCATGAATTGAGAGCAAGCATCTAATATTGAAGTATTCTCAGGTTTGTATCTGATCTAGCAATTTGCACTTTCACTTGTTAATGATCTACAGTATGAGGTAGGGGTTCACAACTTTTTTTACCCATGAGTCCCATTCAAATGTAAAACAAAGTTGGTGAGCAACACAATCATGCAAAAAGTTCCTGGGGTGCCAAATAAGGGCTGTGATCAGTAGACCCTATGTGAACTGTCAGTCTACAGGAGACTTGGTTTGGCAGTACACCTGGTTTTTATGCAACCAAAACTTGCCTCCAAGCCAGGAATTCAAAAATAAGCGTGTGCTTTGAGGCCACTGAAAGCAACATCCAAGGGCTTAGTGAGCAACTTGTGTTTCACAAACCACTGGTTGGGGACCACTCATATAAGATCTCATTTACTGAGGGTGGGTAACTGAGCATTTTCAAATACCATGGGCAAATTTGACTATAGTTCAGTACAGAATTCAGCTGGGGATGGTTACAGCCCAACAATTAATGTCATTGGAAGGTTTCAGTAACAGATGCATTGACCATGGTCTGGGTAGCATATTTGATGCAGAAAGGGAATAGGTTAAATGGTCTTATCTACAAAAAAATGTTCTATCCAATGTCCTTGAGATAAATGCAGCAAAACATTTGCAAAAACTTTTCATGAGGCTTCACTATAACTGCTAAAATGCTAAAATGCAAATTTCAATCTGTGGGTTTTCTCCAAAAGGCATATGATCTGCTCTTGATCTGTGATAACAATCTCTTCAAAATAAACATCCTGCCTTAAAGTTGAATGCTCTTTTTAGTTGCTTTATCTATTTGGCTTTATCCCTGTAAAAAATAAAATCTTCCCATGCAGAAGCTGCTAAATCAAACTTGTTGATTCTTATTGTCTTATCTGTATATTTACATACCATAACAATACCATAAAAAGTGTGTTTCCAGTTATGTTACAAAAAGATTATTATTTGGCTAAAGATATTCTATGAAGGAAACACATAACTGATATTATTAAAGGAATTGTTCAGTATAAAAATAAAAACTGAATAAATAGATAGCCTGTCCAAAATAAAAAATGTTTCTAATATAGTTAGTTAGCCAAAAATGTAATGTATAAAGACTGGAGTGACTGGATGTATAACATAACAGAACAGAACACTACTTCCTGCTTTGCAGCACTCTTGGTTTCCACTGATTGGTTACCAGGCAGTAACCAATCGGTGACTTGGGGGAGGGCCACATGGGTGATAACCGTTTGCTTTTGAATCTGAGCTGACTGCTGAGGATCAATTGCACACTCATTGAACAGTTATGTCCCATGCGGCCCCCTTAAAGTCGATGACAAAATCAGAGTTAGAGAGCTGAAAAGCAGGAAGTAGTGGTCTGGCTATTATGTTAGACATCCACTCCAGCCTTTATACATTACATTTTTGGCTGACTGACTATATTAGAAACAGTACTGGTTAGATTATGGCAAAGCCTTATTATCAGGTCCTAGCCAGTATGTCTTATTGTTGCTTTTGCGTCAGAGAAGCTTGACAGACTCCTTTATCATAATTACATAATTTGTGTATAAACTCCACACCTAATATACCTCCAAAACACTAAATGGAAAACTCCTGCATTCAATTTACCAACTAGGGACTGTTAACAAAACCTACTTAAACATTTCTATTTATCTTGTTAGGGATAAGGCACCTCACTATTACTTACCATAGAATGCTTCTGTTGATATTGATGGGAAGTGTTCTTAGTCACTTTGCCCTAGTGATCACTGACCAAAAAAAGCAAGTTATTCCTAGTAGGTTCTTGAATGAGCTGGTGTAAAATGTTGTCATTCAGCATATTTACAAACCTACTAGCTTTTTCTGTCTTGACAACCCCATTACCCCAGTCAATGTCTGGATAATTGAAGTCACACATGGCAACAAATTGACCCAGCTGTGAAGCCCCTTGTATCTGCAAGAGTAGCTGGGCTTCATACTCAACACTTATACAAGGTGGTTTATAGCATACACCAATGATAATTCTCTTTGTAACCTTTTGCCCAGTCAAAATCTCTACCCAGAGGGATTCTACACCCTCACCAGTGCCAGCTATTGTTATTTCTTTAGCACATGGCTTTAATTCAGGCTTTACATACAAACACACTCCTCCACCCTTTTTAATCCATCTGTCCCTCCTAAAAAGGGTGTAACCATTTAAATTCACAATCCAATCACGTTTCATCCCACCAGGTCTTAGTGATGCAAACTATATCTTGATTTTTAGAGCATGGACATGTCTATATTTAAGTGGGGGGTATTGTAAGGAAGTAAATATTTTATTTGTACATAGTTATAATTGTTAAGTTATGGTAAAGTATTTTAATTCTGGTTAGTAGATAACAGCAGTCCCTAAGGTTGGCCATGCATATAAATCCCCTGAAAAGTTTACATCATGGATGAAGTACTATGCTATTTAGCAAGGGCAGTTGTGGCCCCAAAAGGGTGTGTAATTGGGTAGGAAAAGGAAGTTAGAAAAGTCTGGCACATGCTGTAGGTTTAGATTATGTTCTCATTGGTTTTCTGTGTTTTATTTTGGCTACCAAGCTGAATCTTAGGAAAAATTCTAGTGCCGATTTCCAAACCACTGACATATGTAACTATTTGTGCCAGAAAAATCATCAGTGAATTGTTCCTTTAATATATTAAAAACTGTATTATAATATTTAATATATACTGTAAATATGTATTGTTATATGACTGTAAGAACTGTAAATGCATCAGTAAATCAGTGCTTAGCGTTGTTAGAACTAGTGTTTAGTGATGCCACAGGGCTTTCTATCTTTTTACTTTACAGTGGGAGTACATAATTGCCTATATTATTATATTTAATACATGAACATAGTAATATTAGAAAATTTAGAAATGAACTAACAACATTAAAACATACAGAGTTCAGTTTTCTGTTTATTTAAATACTTACTGTAGAATGATAGCAGAAGCACCAAATTAAAGATGGAAAGTATGAGACTTGCTCCAGCATAAACAAACACTTAGCTGGATGTAGAACAGAGATGGACCAGATATCTAAACAAACTAGCAATAAAAAAAAGTTCAAGTTTTTCAAATATTTTTGGGATATTTTTCTGCTAGGACTGCACACATCAAGAGAACTGCCATGTGCAATATACCAGCTACTGCTTTATAAACAGTGATCTATGAGAAACACAAAATGAGTAACTTCCTCTACTCAGATAAGCTTAAGAAAGTATTTATGTGCAGAGGTCCCACCGTCTCCCCTACACGTATTTGAGGCGCAGTGTTTCCCACAGAATACTATAGGAATGGTTGATAGGCAAAAATGTGTATTTTAACTACCACTGTTTCCAGTTGATAGCAAGAGTAATTAAAACATCTTGTGTGACAACAGCCCGAGAGTGAGAATAGAAAACCTTCTGGTTAAAATTACCAGGAGAGGCTTTTTCCACTGAGGGTGCTGAGACACGTTTCTCAACGCCCCTAAGCGTTTGTGCAAATAATTGAGGTTTAACATATAGTACAAAAAAAAGGCTGATATTAGCATTGAGAATCACATATTATTTCTGTGTAGAATTCATGATGGGTGTCATATTTACTAAGAATGGGCAAAGTTCAACAATCCACCATTATTTTTCTTTCTTTTAGAATTCCAGTCATTGTGCCTACAACCAATTAGCACAAGATGTTGCACCTGCCACAAGTCATCTTAAGATTTTGCGCCGCTTGGAGAAAATTCTGGGTATCATATAGTGCTGAACACTGCTGCCTTGTGTCTAACTCAAAAGCAATAGGTACAAAAAGTATTGATGCTACAGTAACAAGGCACATGGCAATTAACAGTGGTATAACTATAGACAGGGGTCTATAGACCGAAGGCTCTGTTGTCTCATGGGGGGAGGGATCACAGGGGTCTGCTTCCTGTAAAGATACTGTACATGGAACCCCCACTCCCCAGTCGCTCTCTTACCTATGGCCAGGGAAGGGGGTGCAGGCAGCTGGGAGACGCCTGTGCAGGGCGGGGTGAGGGCAGGACTGGGCTGTTGAGTGGGTGGGGAAAGGAATGACAGGGGTGGGAAGTGGGTGAGCAGATGGGGGTTTCCAAGGCCCTCCAAAGATTTTTTTTGCAGGGCACCCGGCGCATGTAAAAAAAAAGTGCACAACTTTGCCCCCAACAATTTGCTATTGATAAATAATGACCCTGGTTTCTACTAAAAAGACCATCAAGGTTGCCTACTTACCTACTAGTGTTACTTATCAGCCTTTTGTTTAATACAACATGATGCTTAAGTTAAAAAAAAGTTCAAAATAATCCTTCCAGACCCTTAGGAATCCTTAGCCTCCCCCCAGTGTCCCCAACCCAATTGTTACTTCTGAAAAATACACAAAAACTGAATTAGACCAACTTCTGTGCACCTACAAGTAGTGTCCTAAATGTATAAGTCAGTATAATAGTGTTGTGTCTATGTAACTCATTTTCACATGATCTGACTACAGTGTTTATTCTGCTGTTCACAATCTTACAATACAAAGATGGTGTTTGATGTAAATCCATTTCACACAAACATTTACCAGTGACCTAATATTAATTATGCTATTCATTTTCAGACATAAAACATGTTCACTTGTAAATGTTACAGATTTGTTTCTGCAAAAGATTTAAAGCATTTCAACTTCTACAGTTCCTCAAGTACAGTTTTTGAATTACTGGGTTAGAAATGTGCTTAATCTACTTCCAAATGTTTGAGTTTCTGCTAACGTGGTTTTATGTGTAATAGATCTTGCCAGAGAAATCATTTTGTAAACATGAGAAACAAAAAAAACCCTGTCTGTAGAATTTCACTCACCATGGATAAAGGTGGGTCACAGGACACATACCCGAGACCTTCAGCTTGAGTAAAGTAATCACACGATGCAGAACAAAGGCTGGTACAAACCGGACCCCAGTCAAAAATACCACATACATTTTTTTTACATCTGGTTGTGTTACAAAAAGCCTGATGCGTTTCATGCCTCTCCCAGGCACTTAATCATAGACTGAGCCTATGAGTTCCTTCATATGTTCCATGTCTGTCATCTCCACTCCTCTCACAGCCACCATCTTTTCACACCAGCCACACGCATCATTGACTGAAATTCCTTCGTAGGGAAGAATCTCTCAACCTTGCCCACCTTGCCTGTCTGTACCACAGATATTGTGGATGTTTTGGCTGTTGTTTCCTTAAAACATAATTTACCAGATGGCCATTGACAAAAAACGTTTGACAACTAAAATATAAAGGTTTGCATATCTTTCCAAGGTTAAGTGTTTTATCATTGTTCTCTGAACCCAAGTGGGCAGGGAATTGGAGAAGTGACTCAAGAACATTACCTCCAGATTCCAAAGTGTTATTTCAGATGGATTCCTGCATAATTTTTCAGCTTAATATTGCCACGGTTAAACTGCTGGAGAGCTTTTAAAGTTTGAAGAGTTCTGAAACATGGCAAATGTTGTTACTCATCATTTACTGATCTCTGATAGAATGTTGTTGATATAGGGCTTACATGGACCGATGAACACGTATCTCCAATGGTGCCAAATATGAATAACTAGCATATTGATATTTTTGGACTACTGACAAAGTTCTGCCTAGAAATAACAAAGCATTGCAAAGTCTTGTTTATTGGGACTGATAGTGGTTTGAGCAGAACTGACTCATGGCTTCCTAAACTAACATTAGGGTTTGTGTAGCACCTAACATTGACCCAGAACTGTGTAGTCTTAAACTGGCCAGGTGTCAGGAACTCACTAGGATTGAACCAGGGAAGTGTTACATTCCAGGCACTGCTCCTCCTGCTTGGGCCACAGGGGGCAGTGTGGTGGCAGCCTGGCTCTGATCGGATGCCTTTTGTTTTGCCGCCTTTGTGTCAGTTTTCGGCTCCTCTGTCTCTCCTAGGAGACCGCTCAGCCTCCCCCTCCTATGGCAGCTCCAAAACCTCTTCAGGGGTGCTCTGCCCGAAGCGTCCCCACCGCTTAACTCGAACTGTGCCAAAGGAATGGAAGGCACTCCACTTGAAGAGGAAAAAGGTCTTTATTGCAAGCACATGCAGGGATCAAAAGGCCCTACGCGTTTCGGGATACAATCCCTTAATCATAGGCAATATGATTAAGGGATTGTATCCCGAAACGCGTAGGGCCTTTTGATCCCTGCATGTGCTTGCAATAAAGACCTTTTTCCCTCTTCAAATGGAGTGCCGTCCATTCCTTTGGCACAGTTTGTGTCAGTTTTCCCTAGTCCATGTCCTCTATCCAGCTGTGGGCAATTGCTTGTTTGAGGGCTATTTAAGCCTGATTCCCAGATACTCTGGGCTTGTAATAATGGCCTTTCTGCTGATTTCAAACCTCGTGACAATCTTGATCTTGATCCTGTTTCGATTCCAGCTCCTGTTTCGGCTCATGTTCCTGAATCTGATCTGGTAATCTTGTCTTTTTCCTGCCTCGTTCCTGTCCTGTTCCTGTCTGGTCCTTGTTCCTTTGATATTGATCTCCCGGTTTTGACCTTGGTTTGTTTATCAACTCTGCATGTACTCTGCCTGTCCCACCTTTGTCCTGTTACTGATACATTTGTCTGCCGCCTGAACATGACCCTTGGCCTGAACTCGGACTTGTTTTTGCTGCCTTGTTATCCAGACATCCAATATGTGCAATATAGACTGATATCCTGACACTCAGCCATACAATGTATGGAGTATGTACTGATATCTTGATATACATCCAATATGTGCAATATGCATTCTTCTCCAGTCTGTGCATATCCATTAAAGGGATTCTGTCATGTTTTTCAAAATAACAAGATTTTTTTATATTTAATTTTGAAATCTGAAATGGGGCTAGACATGTTCTCAGTTGCCTTCAGCCATGTGACTTGTGCTCTGAACTTCCGTCACTCTTCACTGATGCACAGCAAATTGGAGTTATATCACCCCCTCCCTTCCCCCTAACAACAGAACAATGGAATGGTAACCAGATAACAGCTCCCTGACATCTGCATTGCAAAAAATGGTCCCAAATGGTAGATATAAGAATTGCACTAAATGGTAAAATTCGAAGCCTGGCTAACCCAAGTCGCAACTCCATCAGTTACATTGAGTAGGAGGAAAAAAAAACTATTTGAAGACAGTTGTATTTTGATCTGCTAGCTCTTTCTGAAAGCACATTACTACAGCTGCCTACACACTAATATTACAACTAAAGAAACTGCATTTATTGGTTTAAGATATCATGAATTTCTTGGAATATCCACCGTGTAATTAATACCATAAAATCATGACAGAATCCCTTTAATATCTTACCATCAGCCATCCAATTCATACATGCCACAAGGATGAAATACATTTCTTTTGAAAATTTACTTTTACCAATGCATTTTAAGAGTATTCCTTTTTCAGTTGTCCCAAACATTTCCTGAATACATCTGAGGCATACAAAAGCTAAAGAAGACAAGATTTGTAACAGAATCTGGAACCAGTCACATCCCAGCAGCAAGGCACAGTATAGCACGTCTTCATGAGCAAAAAGTTATTTCATTGAGAAAAAACAATCCTTTATATGTTGTTGCAAAAGGGCTGTTGATGGTTGCCATAGAAGATAGTTAAAAAATGAAATATTATACAGCATCAACACAGTATAACTAAAAATAGTATTTTACTTGTATAGGGCTATTGAAATATATGTGTTTACTCTGTAAATGAATAAAAAGAAGAAGTGGTTATTTCAAAATAGCTTGCAATACATCCTTCAGTTTCAGTAAATAATTATCTGTCTTTCCATCTGTCTTTAAAGTGCATTATAATTCATCTAAAATATTGTCACTGGTGAAAGGGCACATTTATGCCATTTATATTTTCTATTATTTAAATGCAAATTTCACTTAAATGTCTACATGTGAGCAAAGTGTCTGCAAGTGAAAAATGCGATCATTATTTTTGGCATCTTTTTTCATTTGATAAAAATGTGTAGATTTTATATTTTAAAAGCTTTTTAAAAGTTTAACCAGGAAGCTAAAAAAACGGAAATAAATGCAAATAATGTTTTCTTAGTATTTTATTAACCTCAACCTCTTCCCCTTCTTCTTTTCTAAAAAAATGCAGTTCCCAGCGAATTAAATCTGTAACACTTTGATGCTCATTTTTTTTATCAAGTATATGCCTCTTAAATGGTTTATATGTTTCCAATAATCCAGCCACTCCAAGTAAGTTTTTTTTAATTGGTTTTCAAGATAAAAGATGTAATCTGCAAGTACACAGTGGCATTTCTGGGGCTAATGCAGCAGCCCCGATGCAACCCCCCACTTCCACTCTGAACTTAAAAAGTTAGCGCTGGAGCAGGTCAAAGGGGGGCCACATCACTAATGCACAGAGCACTTTTGCTATAGTTGCACTAGCAGAGCCGAATTTCCAGTTTAAAAATTAGAAATTATACTTTTTAAAGAAAGCAGTTTTTTTGCCACCCCTGGTAACTAGCCTCTCGTTGCTGCCTGAGGCAAGGTTCTCAGTAATGGCCCTGCACATACATAGACATGTGGCCTTTTTACTAATCCTTTGGAAATAAGCATTGGATCCTTAAAGGGATACTGTCATGGGAAAAAAACATTTTTTCAAAATGAATCAGTTAATAGTGCTGCTCCAGCAGAATTCTGCACTGAAATCCATTTTTCAAAAGAGCAAACAGATTTTTTTATATTCAATTTTGAAATTTGACATGGGGCTAGACATATTGTCAATTTCCCAGCTGCCTCAAGTCATGTGACTTGTGCTCTGATAAACTTCAATCACTCTTTACTGCTGTACTGCAAGTTGGAGTGATATCACCCCCCCCAGCAGCCAAACTAAAGAACAATGAGAAGGTAACCAGATAACAGCTCCCTAACACAAGATAACAGCTGCCTGGTAGATCTAACAACAGCACTTAATAGGAAAAACCCATGTCCCACTGTAACATTCAGTTACATTGTGAAGGAAAAACAGCAGCCTGCCAGAAAGCATTTCTCTTCTAAAGGGCAGGCACAAGTCACATGACCAGGGGCAGCTGGGAAATTGACAAAATGTCTAGCCCCATGTCAGATTTCAAAATTGAATATAAATAAATCTGTTTGTTCTTTTGAGAAATGGATTTCAGTGCAGAATTCTGCTGGAGCAGCACTATTAACTGATTCATTTTGAAAAAAAATTTTTTTTCCCATGACAGTATCCCTTTAGTGTAAAAATAAAACTGGATAGATGCAAGGCTGTGCAAAATAAAAAATGTTTCTAATATAGTTAGTTAGCCAAAAATGCAATTTATAAAGGCTGGAGTGACTGAATGTTTTACAGAACATAACACAATTTGCATGTACCTGCACTAAGGCAATGTAAACAGAGCAGGGGCAGGGAGCACATCTGCTTCTCTCCGCCTTTACTTTTAAAGCAGCAGCAAGCTGCACAATGCTTTACATTAATTTATAACAAAAGGGGTCTTATGATACCATCCTAGGGTTGCCCCTTGTCTGGTTTTAACCCAGACAGCCTGGTGATTTGAAGGGCTGCCTGGGTCAAAACTGCCTGCCCGGGCTGTCTGGGTCAAAACCGGACAGGTGGCAATCCTAGTCACTTATTGCAATTGCACCTGCATTATGAGGAATGTGATGAATTGTGGTTAAAAAAACATGGCTATTGCGGTCGTAAATACAGAATATGTGTGCACATAATCACTCCCAGATCTGTGGCTAAAACTATTATGTAGTAGTTGAACTACAACTTTCTATGAGACTTCTTATAAGAACCACCCATCATACTATAAAGAATATATGTGCACATGATCAGATCCACATCTCTGGCTAAACCTATTGTGTAGTAGTTGAGCTATAGCTAAGCACATTATTAAGAGAATGGCATGCTAAAAGCTAACTGGTGCAAGATTACAGCTAGAAGGAGACTTTGGAGCCTTACAATCATATACAAAAGCTATTACTGACTCTGAAAGTTTGTCAGACATCTTTGAAGGAATATTAGGCCTATTATAATGATGGGTTAGGCTTCAAGATAATAAGTGTGGTAGTGCTGGCATAAGGCTAGCAGTGGATTAAATGGTTCTGCTGTGTTATTTCAGGTGAAGCAGTCAGGTGTGTTTAATTGTCGGCGACGTCAGAATTATTACTGGCATCAAAAAATGTTGAGGCAATTTTGCGAATTCGCACCAGGCAAATAAATTCGCCCATCACTAGTTGGTGACCCCTGTGACAAGGTTGAATTCCTGGATCACTGCTGATATTGAGATGCAGAAACTTTGGTCAAGTATGTAAAATATGGCATTTTAAAAGGAGAACTTTAAAGGAGAACTGAACACTTAAAATGAATATGGATGGACCAAACAGGCCTGGAACTAAGGGCAGGAAACAGGCGATTTGTCACATCCATCAAAGAGCAGACAGGTCATCTTGGGGCATGGGGGGAGCGATTCTGCTGAATTGAAAGTTTTTTTTTATACAGAACACTGTCCTCATTAAGCAATTTGCCATGGTCAACTTCAGGCTGATTCTAGGCAAACCCTCAAAAAGGTTCTGTATGGGGAAAAAAGACCCAAGTTGATGCAAAGGCAAGGTAAGGGCAAAGTAAGGAAAAAGTGCTAGATGGGGAACCCCTGGCCTGAACTAGATATCTTGGTAGCCTAGAAGGGCAACCCCTGTAAGAAAAGGGGGCAGCCAAATGGAAGGTGGATGATGGACTTCCAGCACTTGCCCTTCCATCTCTCTACAGTCACTTTCATTGGTCCATCCAGTATTCTTGAAGCAACAACTGGCACTGTTTTGGCACTGAATTTTTAGCAAAGGTGGGAATTTAACTCACAATGTTTTAGACCAGAGGCACGCACCCTAATCACTCATTCAGATGGCCTCCTTTAGGGTGGTACCTCGGGTTAGTATTGACTCAATTAGGCAGAAGATGGACTTCTGGCACTGCCAGGTAATGCAGAGGCACAAGGGCAAAATTAGTTATTATGGTTATCTGGAAATGCTAGCATCAGGTTAAGGCTATGTGGCGCGGCAGCTAAAGTGCCTGTTGTCTGCCTGTGGAATCCTGAGTTCAAATACCAGGTGAGTGATTTCCCAGATCTTTCAGGGTTGTTTATGCCTGTACAGAACCCTCTCTTCTAAGCAGACTATGTGGCTGTTCTATGGCGCATGCAGCAAATTGCTTGAGTTCTTTTCCCAAAGGGCACAGGGGGTACATTTTGGAGGAAGTATTAATGAGTAACCAATATTTATAGTTTGGTAAATCGCCAAAGCTGCCTTCGCTAATCAGCTTCTGAAATGCTTTTTCTCTGCTATCTACATAACCCTGTCTTTGTTAACGATTTGCCAAGGTCAACTGTAAGCTGATGCAAGGCACGCCCCAAAAATGGCAGTGGGGGGGTGTTCTTACAGGCAACCCCTGTAAGAAAAAGGGCAGCCAAATGGAGGTTTGTCGAGCCATTCAAAAAGGAAACTGCCTACCACCATGTTGTTTTTCAGCAAGGCCCCTCCTTCCATCACAGGCAGGCTAGCTTCACCCCCTCCACTCAGCATTTCAGGAGGCCTTGGACCTTTCAGCACTGTTTATGCCTGTACAGAACCCTCCCTTCTATGCAGGCTCATCAGTGGCATTTTCTTCAGGCTGCATTCAAGAGCGACTGCTACTTTGGAGTCGGCAAAACCAGCACCCACATGTGGTTGTTCTATGGCTCATGCAGAAAATCACTTGGGTTCTTCCACCAAAGGGCCTGGGGTTTGAGCACCAGGGGGTAACTTCTGTGCAAGTTGCCTTTCCTTTGGGCTACATTAAAGGAAAACTATACCCCTAAACAATGTAGGTCTGTATAAAAATATATTGCATAAAACAGTGCATATGTAAAACCCTGCTTCATCTAAATAAACGATTTTCATAATAATATACACTTTGAGCAGTATGTGCCATTGGAAAACCATAAATAGATAATAGATAAAATTGCCATTTTAAAAAATAAGGACTGCCCCCTGGGATCCTACGATTCACTTTGCACACTATCAGGGGAATGTAATAAAAGTCGCAAAGAGCAAAACAATTCACACCAATAAGACTAAAAATCCACATCTCGCAATGTAATATTGTTCCTTAAACTGTTATTGCATTGCGAATTTTAATTGCGCATTGCGAATTTTAATTGCGCACTCATAAGAAGTGCTTGAAGGTGTCGTAATCTTTTGGAACAAACATAAAGACTTTTTCAGTAAGAAGTTTTATTACATTGACTGCGCATTGGCGCAAACTATAAAATTTGCAAACGGTCTTTCACTGTCGGAAGTGGTCGCTAAACAGTTTCCGGGCTTGCAAAAGCTATATTAAATTCGCACAAAGCAAAATTTGTTCGCGCAAAGGCATAACTTTTCGCATTGCGAATATTTTTTCCGTTAGCGATTTTTATAACATTCCCCCTTAACACTATTAGGCAGAAGATGGACTTCCACTGCTGCCAGTCAATGCATAGGCACAAGGGGACAATCGGTTATTATGGTCATCTGGAACGGCTCCAAGCAGGAATAGTCTCAGTGGTGTGGCAGATAAAGTGCTTGCTATCTGCCCATGGAGTCCTGAGTTCAAATCCCGAGTGCTTTCCAAGCCCTTTCAGGGTTGTCTATGCCTTTACCAAACCCTCTCTTCTATGCAGGCTCATCTGTGGCATTTTCTTCAGGCTGCATTCAAGAGCGACTGCTACTTTGGAGTCAGCAAAACCTGCATTCCCATGTGGCTGTTCTATGGCGCATGCAGCAAATTGTTTGGTTCTTCTACAAAAGCGCTCTAGGTTTGAGCCCCAAGAGGTTCTTTCCGGCAGACATTGCCTTTTCTTCGGGCTACATTAAGGAAGCTGCCAACTGCCATGTTATTTTTCAGCATGGCCCCTCCTTCCATCACAGACAGGCTAGCTTCACCCCCACCTTACCTGTTCATCCGTGCCATGTTCTGCATGCTGCATTCAAGAGCGACCTCTACTTTAGATTCGGCAGAATCGCTCCCTCATACCCCAAGATAACCTGTCTGCTCTTTGGAGCATGTGGCAAATTGCCTGTTTTCTGCCCCTAGTTCCAGGCCTGTTTGGTACCTGTCTATAAAATGGATAAGTTGCATTTGCCTCAGGCTATATTAACGAGTGACAGATTCTTAGTTTTCGGTGAAGTGCCAAGCTGCAATTTCCTCAGGCTACATTAATAAGTAACCGACCCATGCTAAACAGCTTCTCAAATCCTTTTTTTTTTTTTTTTTTTTAAAGCTTGGAACAGAACACTGTCCTCATTAAGCAATTTGCCTAGGTCAACTTCAGGCTGATACTAGGCAAACTGCAAAAAGGGTTCTTTATGGGGAAAAAAGACCCAAGTTGATGCAAGGGCAAGGTGACGGCAAGGTGAGGGCAAGGTAAGGGTAAGGTAAGGGCTAGATGGGGCAGCAGAAAGAATCCCAAGGCACACAGGAGAATTGCAAGCAAGCTGCCTTGCGTGTTTATTGCGAAGTGCAATGTTTTGGGGTCACGCCCCTTTCTCAAGCATGACCCCGAAACGTTGCACTTCGCAATAAACACGCAAGGCAGCTTGCTTGCAATAATCCTGTGTGCCTTGGGATTCTTTCTGCTAGACTGTTTGTGAGGCGGCCGATCCTCTACCTTCATGCACCAGGTGTCGTTTCTTTAATTTACTAAGGGTGTGCGAGAGCCATAGTTGAACTAAGGGCTAGATGGGGAACACATGGCCTGAAGTAGATACCTGGGTAACTTAGAAGGAAGATACCTGGGTAACTTAGAAGGACAACCCCTGTAAGAAAAAGCAGCCAAATGGAAGGCTGAAGATGGACTTCCAGCACTTGCCCTTCCATCTCTCTCCAGAGATAGTTTAAACACAAACAACCGGAGCTGCTTTAGCACTTAGAGTTTTCAGCAGAAGTGGGAATCAAAACTCACTATCTTTTGCATAGGGGCATGCGCCCTAACCACTTGGCCATTCAGGAGTCCTCTTTTTAGTATGTACCTCGGGTTCATATTGACTCTAATAGGCAGAAGATGGACTTCCGGTATTGCCATTCAATGCAGAGGCACAAGGCGACAATCGGTTATTACAGTCATCCAAAACTACTCACAGCAGGATTAAGCTCTGTGGCTCAGCTGTGAAAGTGCCTGTTGTCTGCCCGTGTGAGTCCCGAGTTCAAATTCTGGGTGGGTGATTTCCCAGACCTTTCAGGATTGTTTATGCCTGTAGAGAACCCTCTCTTCTATGCAGGCTCATTGATAGCAACTGCTACTTTGGAGTCTGCAAAACCGGCATTCCCATGTGGCTGTTTTATGGTGCAAGCAGCAAATCGCCTGGTTTCTTCTCCAAAAGGGCCCCTCCTTTCATCACAGGCAGGCTAGCTTCACCCCACCTTGCCAGTTCATCTGTACCATGTTCTGCATGCTGCATTCAACAGCCACCTCTACTTTCGATTTGGCAGAAACCTTTTGGACCGGGGCATGTGCCCTAACCACTCAGCTATTCGGTAGGCCTTCTTTAGGGAGGTACTATGGGTTCATATTGACTCTATTAGGCAGAAGATGGACTTCTGATACTGCCAGTCAATGCAGAGGCACAAGGGGACAATCGGTTATTACGGTCATCCAGAAATTCTCCCAGCAGGATTAGACTCTGTGGTGCGGATAATGTGCCTGTTATCTGCCTGTGGAGTCCAGAGTTAAAATCCTGGCTGGGTGATTTCCCAGACATTTCTGGGTTGTTTATGCCTGTACAGAATCCTCTCTTCTATGCAGGATTGTCAGCAAAACTGGCATCTCCGTGTGGCTGCTCTATTGTGCATGCAGCAAATTGCTTGGTCTCTTCCCCCAAAGGGCCCGGTGTTCCCCCAGGGGGTAAATTTTGGCAAAAGTTGCCTTTTATTTGGGATACATTAACAAGTAACCAAATCCCACCATGCCCCAAGATGACCTGTCTGCTCTTTGGCACATGTGGCAAATCACCTGTTTCCTGCCCCTAGTTCCAGTCCTGTTTGGTACTTGTCTGTTGAACACAAAGGCATTGGTTGCATTTCCCACAGGCTACATTAACGAGTGATAGATACATAGGGTTCGGTTAAGCGCCAAAGCTGCATTTTCCTCAGGCTACATTAACGAGTAACCGACCTTTGCTAATCAGCTTCTCAAATTTTACTTTTTTTTTTAAAGCTTGGTACAGAACGCTGTCCTCATTAAGCAGTTTGCCAAGGTCAACTTCAGTCTGATGCTAGGCAAACCCCAAAAAGGGTTCTGTATGGGGAAAATAGACCCAAGTTGATGCAAAGGCAAGGTGCTAGATGGGGAACCCCTGGCCTGAAGTAGATTCAACATCTCTATAGTAATAATGACCCAGGCTTTCAAAGTTGTCATAGTTTCCCATCTTGGAATTTGTTATGGGTGTCTGCGACACGCACATGCTCAGTGTGTTCTGAGCAGTTGTTGAGAGGCTAAGCTTATGGGTCATTGCAAATCAAATGAAAAAGAAATGAAAAAGAAAAAGAAATTAAAAAGAAAATAAGGTTTGCCATATATATTGTCATATAAGCCAATTCTACAGCAGCATGGAACATGTGCAGCGAATCACCATTAAATAATAAGGGGAGCTGCTTTGGGATCACAGATATTTACTACTAAAGGGCTGTGAATGCTTCTGATTGATATAAATCCCAAAACATACTGTAATATCCAACATTTTTGCCCCACTTCTTTAGTTAAGATTTAGTTCTCCTTTAAAGCTCATAGGTTGAGAGGTGCAGAAGGTACCTCTCCCTCTTGCCATGTGACTGCTGCAGTAACGCTGCCTTTTTTAACTCTCTCTCTTGTTCCTTTGGCCCAACATTTCATGGCACAATGTGGTCCCCAAGCATTTTATGGCAATGGGCACTGACACACCAATCATAATATATACAGTGTACAGCAGTGGCTGCTGGTACCTCAAGCCTCTGCCACCTCTGCCAGTGGATCACCCATCTTTACTCATTTATTTGGTGTTCTACAAATACATTTTCTTTTCCTTTCTGTATCTCCCAATCTCACCAACATTCCCATTCTCCATAAAAATCTCCCAATCTCACTTTGTACCTCTTTTGTCCAACAATTTTTTCTTTCTTGTGGGAATGCACTGTGCCAATCTGGTTCGGGGGCATGCTGGGTCAATTGGGTCTGGGGGCAGGTTGGGCCAATTCGGTTTGGGGGGATGAACCAATTGGGATTGGGGGCCGGGTCAATCGGGATTGGGGGCAGGTTGGGCCACTGGGGGATTAAGTGAAAATGGATTCGAGCAGCACTGGTGCAGGCCCCCATAAACACAGGGCATGATTGGGTCCAATCGGTTCACTGTGCCTACAGCCGGCAATGTCAGTTCAAATGAACATAAGGAATTGCCTAGAAACACAAGAACCTATAAAGGCTCTTGGTGCAAGCACTAATGGGTACAAATGTATTCCCTTTAGATCACATGCACTTTCCACTGTCATCCCTGCTGTAGCACAAGCTGCAGTGTACACCTGGAGCTGTATACAGAAATTGGTGCAATTTTTGGGCTTCATTTAGTGAGATGAAAGAGTTGTGCATACAGGCCTGGATTTGTGGCGAGGCCACAAAGGCCAGAGCCTAGGGTGGCAAAATTTCAGGGGTGGCATGCTGCCCAGTAGCATCATAGGGAGCCACAGCTCCCCAGGGATCTGGCGCATGCGTGCGTGCGCACACGTGCTCCAAAGGACCTGGCGACCTAGAGGTGCTATATAAGTTCTAGCAGTGACTATAATAGGCACAAGTGTTATGAAAACAACTGTGCTTTTCATATGCCTTTTGCACTTTGGATCATAGCCAGCCATCATAAATTAAACCCATAGTCTAACTTATCCATGGCACCCTTAACTATTTTTCATTTGCTTTTATTTACTTTCCTAATGCACATCCCTACTAATGAGGGCCCTCTGCAGTTATTCAGATTATATTCATTAGCCAAGTTACCAGTTTGCATTCAGTTCTGTAGGCTGCTGAGAGTTCTGGGTACAGCCACAGTGAAGTTGACCATGCACTATAAGATCTACTTGTTTGGCAAACTTGGGCAGATCTTTCCCCCAATATGCCTACTAAAGTAGGCGATATCAGGCTAATCCAAAGCACTGCGTATCTTGTTGGCACTGTATAAATAAATGATGGGGATGATAATAAAATTGTTTGGTCCTACGGCCAGATGATCAGATTATGTTGATGGGAATAGTCACCAACAGGACATGGACTACATCAATTAGCCAATGCAGTCCTCAATCAGATGGGTCAATTAAACCTGCCCCATCTACACCTGGCTTATATTTGCCCAGATTATGGTCAGGTAGCCCAGTCAGAGGTCCCCATACACAGGCAGATAAGCTGCCTAAATGGTACTCTAAGGGAGGAACTCCACGATGTGGCTAGAGCCGACCCGTCGCCATGTGACGAAACGCATGCAACGTGTCGGATGTTTTGAAGATACAGGAAGTGAAGGAGGTAAGAACTACATTTATCCGACTGTCGAATGAAAACATTTTCATCCGAAAGGAGTTCCTCCCTTAAGTACTCAAATCGGCAGCTTAAATCTGCTGTATATGGACAGCTAATATGTTGTTGCTGCCCCACCCCAATCCAACCCAAACTAAATAAAGGAGAGTCTTTCCAAGTAATTAACATTGACTGATGGATCTCAGGCTGATCACATTACTTTCATTTACTTAAGCAGACCTGCATGTTGCAATGTTGAACGTACTTAATCTTTTTTTAAATATGAGTTAATAACTAATATCTGGCAGTGTCTGACATCGTAAACCATAAAGCAAATATGATGTTCAAATTGATTTAATTTATTCTGTATTTGGAAGTGAAATAATGATGATTGCCAAGAGGCAAATGGGAGAAATTATGTTATTTTCATGGTCAAGATATTATTAATATTTCCTAGCAACTGTTGTCTGCCTTCTATAAATAATTAGAAAATGTTTGACAAAGGCAAGGTCATTTACCTCTCCCCGATCTCCATCTTATTTATTGGATGAACTGTAATACCGATGAAATAACCACATAGTGTGCTCTGCACCTTGATAGGGTACATAATCTTGTTTGTGTGAATTAATTAGGGGGCTGGTAGGTGTGGTTGTAGGTGTGCATTAATGGTAGACCTGCAGCAATTCAAGTAGTGCAGAAGGTCATGTGCAAAAATAAGCAGATTGTGCCTGTTTTTGCACTTTGCACCCTGACTTTTCACTTGGCAAATAAGCCCTTTTGAGTTGTACACATTTTTGTTTGCCAGGCATGCGCCAGTATGCAGACCCCCTCCACACAATTGCAGGATTCTTATATCACATTAACCTAGGCCAAAACTTTGCATAATCATCCCTAACTCTATAAAGTGTACCAGATAGGGGTTAAAGTGTGCATTTTATGCATAAATCCCCATTTAACTACACTCAGAACTACCATATTGATCTTAACCTGGTTCTCTTCAGATCTTATGGGAAATGGCTTTCCCCCAAAAAGCCTGTGAATTCTTTGACACCAAAATATTATTAGTGTTGGTGCTGTGACCCACAACTTCAACAAGTCTCTCTGTTTCAACAAACCCCTCATGGGAACATGGGAAACATTATTCACACTCACATTAAGACCAAAATGTGCAGTGTCCCCCATAACTAAGAAAGATCTGACCTGCGGACAAAATATAACTGTCAAGCCAATGAACTTTACATGTTGTTAATAATAATTTTAACAATTGTAATACAATTTAGAAATATACACTAGCTAGAGATGGACTATGTTAAAATTGTGGCAGTGGCAACAGATATATTTATCCTCACACAAGGTATAAAGAAGATTAGATCAAGAAATAATTTGCTAAAAATTTTTCTAAACGAGGAAACTTTGGGAGACTTTTTTTGTAGGGGGGCTCGGCCCACTCTAGTTATGCACCTGACAGCAAACACAATCAGTTGTGAAGTACACATATTTCCATGCACACACAATTCAGTACTGTCAGAGGCCGAGGGCTCTGGTTGGGATTTACAGACCAAGGAGGAAGCAACAGGCACCAAACACAGATGGCGGTATCCAAGGGGTAGAGAAATAGTGAAGTCAAGTCCAGCCAAAGGTCAGTTCAGGCAGCAAGGTTCTCAGTCAATAAACAGGCTGAGGTCAAGATCAGGAAATCAGAGTCAGAATTAGTAATATAACGCACCCAGGAACACACTAAAAGTTGAACCTATAATTGGGCAAGGTTACTAGCTGCTGGCGTCAATTTAAAGGGACTTTTTCGCACAAAACAGACGCGCTGACGACACGGTTTTGACATGCTGACTTCATGACGCCACGCATGTTTTGATGCGCTATGCACGTTTTGATACGATGGCATCAAAACGTTGTGATGTGACGTGCAGGACCTCTGGGCGCCACCATCTTGCTGGCGGCGCTGAAGTGGAGAGGAGTGCCACCTGATACTCCTTACAAGTACTTGGTCGAGCCCACTCATCAGTCTGTGCACTGTTCTGTTTTGTGAATTCTGATTTTCAATTTTATATATACAGGTATGGGACCTGTTATCCAGAATGCTTGGGACCTGGGGTTTTCCGGATAACGGATCTTTCCGTAATTTGGGTCTTCATGCCTTAAGTCTACTAGAAATTAATTTAAACATTAAATAAACCCAATAGGCTGGTTTCAAGTACAAGCTACTGTTTTATTATTACTGAGAAAAAGGAATTCATTTTTATTATTTGGATAAAATGGAGTCTATGGGAGACAGCCATTCCGTAATTCGGAGCTTTCTGGATATCGGGTTTCCGGATAATGGATCCTATACCTGTATTTGAAAACCCATAATATTTAACAATGCTTTTAGAAATAGCCAGATGTGCTAAAAGTATTGAGAAAGATTATATCACTTGGGGAGGCCATACTGAGTGAACACACTACAGCTTCAGAACCACAAGCAAGTTATGCCGTATAGCTCTGGACTTGAGGGGAACAGTTACAAAGAGAAAACATTTTCTCACAAAATATATGCAATGTAATATTCTTTAATAGACTGATGCTACATTTCAAATCTTAATTGCACATTGTGCACTTTTCAGGCATACTTGAAGTGGCATACTATGTACAGAAAGTGTCTGCAGAGGCGAAACACGCATCTGCCTAAGAATGTACATAGTAGTTCAAATCAATACATGGTAATTCAGATCCTGGCAACCAGACTGTTGAAACTGCAAACTGGAGAGCTGCTGAATGAAAAGCTAAATAACTTAAAAACCACAAATAATGAAAAATGAAAACCAACTGCAAGTTTTATTAGGATATCACTCTCTACATCATACTAAAAGTTAACTCAAAGGTCAACGACCCCGTTAATCAGCTGTCTTGTCATTGTAACTGAGCCATCAGGGCAGAGAATTGAAAGGGACAGACAAACACTGCTTTCAATAGCAATACATATACAAATAACCTAAAAAAATAGAACATTTGTTATGAATATTGCAAAGTTGCTAAGAATTATGTTTCCTTTTATTAGGCAAACATCATTTTTGGGGTTGACATTCTCTTTAACCAGCTACTTAATGCTGCAGGAGAATAAAGACTGTGTGCTATAAGCCTAAGGGGTCAAAATCCTGCAGTGCTATAGCACAACTCCTGCTATACCACTTTCTAAAAAATCAAATACTATTATTTATTCAGAAATTATTAATATATATATATATATTATATATTAAACAGCCTTCCTAAAGTGTATATCTTGCTTTCAAGTGTATATAAAAACATTTTTTCAGTTCACCGCAATTTGCAAGTTTTTATTGTTTTTATAAGATGTATTTTTAGACTTTCCTTGCACTTATGGTCTTGAAGTTGTTATCTGAGGCTGAGCACAGTATCCAGGGCCTGCTACTTCCTAATTTGGTTATTATTTTGTTGAAAATCCTTTATTTATATAGCGCCAACATAGCTCGGTTGCATAACCTTGCTTTTCAAAATATGGCAGTATGCTAATTCAGTTAAACATGCATAAAACATTCATTTGTGTTTTTTCTGTTCAAAAATTCAATGAATACAGATTCAGATTCCGGTTATCTTGCACCATCTCATACTAATTCCAACTAGGAATTTTACAGGCTGAAATATACATTTTTAATAACCTAGGTATAGGGCTCAAAAATTAATATAGCCAGAGTCGGACTAGAAGTCTGGGGGAGCCAACAGGGTTGCCGCATCAGCGCCCCCCCCCCCATGTACCTACTTTCTTTTTTCTTGACACGTTACGAATGGAGCCAGTAGGGGAGGTCAGGGAGCAATGTGGGTCTGGGTCAGTGGGACCCACAAGGGCCTGCGCTCTCCAGGTTTTTTCCCGGTGTCCTTCTGCAGTGACCCAGTCCGACCCAGAATACAGCTGCTAAAAATAAAGTTTCACTTTGTGACCAGTTCCAAGACAGATAGGAACTAGACAGATAGGAACTAGGTAACATCACTTTAGTGACACATATGCCAAGTGGTATTGAAAATGTGAGAAAAGTTAGTGAGAGAAGGAACTTGGCTGTGAGCAGCAGCTGAAGAACAACACTTCACTTCATTAACATTTACTTTAGGCTTTATATCTGTGTGCATAAAAAAGTGAGTTGTTTCCCAAGGGAATAATAGCAAAGGAAAGTTATTTTGTACAATGACATATCAAATTATGAAATGGAATATAAATTGTTTATCTATAGTTCCTACCATTATGCCGTAAAATTATGACCACTTACATATTGCAGTGCTGAGGTCCTGTGTTCGATTCCAGCAAAGGCATCCTAGTTTCCCCAGGACGGTTTTGGCCAGCTAAATCTGGGCCTATATTACAGTTGGGAAGGGGAGGTGTTTCCCTTTCCTGGGTTAAAGTATTTTTCTGGCAGTTTAGTATTTGGCCAGAGGGTTTCAGTGTATTGTATAAAAAGTATAAAAAGAGAAGCCCACATGTGCTCAGCCTCTTTTTATTCCCTCACCTGCTGGGGGAGGTGTGGTGTGCTCTACAGGGCCTCGAACAGAGGTATTTTCCAGTAGGAGAAGTATGTGCCAAAATAGAGTTTGCAACAGTTTACTCTAGGAGTGAAAGGCAGGATCAAGATCCAGAGGCTCCAGCAAGGAGACAATGGTGTCAGTGCTGCCATTGTAGTTACTCAGGCAGTTAGGCTCAGGGATAGCGTGATCGTTGGAGTGTGGGACAAGTATGAGCTCCACCTAATGGTGGCCATACACGGGCAGATAAAGCTGCCGATATCGGTCGTTTGGACCGATTTGACAGCTTATCTGTCCGTGTATGGGGGCTTCCGACGGGTCTTCCCGATCGATATCTGGCCACGATAACGATCGGGAAGGTTGGATTTTTACCCGACCGACCCGTCGGAGCCCCTTGGCGCATCGTAATTCGATCGCTCGGCCATACGGCCGAACGTTCGAATTACCCCCGATATAGCCATGCCGTTAGTGGCATATCGGGGGAAAGATCCGCTCGTTTGGCGATGTCGCCAAACGAGCGGATCTTTGAGTCTATGGCCACCTTAAGGCTAGAGATTGTAGCTCTGGGTGATGTGAATGCTACCACTGGGATTGACTGTGTGTAACAACTTTTGAGAAACTTTTACTGAAGGCATATACTGATTAGATCTTGTACCATCTGAATCAGCACCCACCAGAGAGAATTTGTGTAATATCCACCAATAATGTTTCATTTGTTTTTTAAAACAAACCACTAGTGCTCAAGCTATTGTGTGTGGAATGCGTGTGGTAAACCCTTCCTCCAATAGTAATGCAAGGGCCCACCTGAGAAAGAAGAAAAAAGGTTTTTGCACACAGATTGCAAGAAATATAAAGAGGGAACATTATTGCAAACTTCTAAGGGCATAAGATATTTTATATGTGTTAAGACAATTTAGTAGCATTTTTTTCATGCACAGCATAGCTTACTCTATATACTTTAATGTTTCAGATCATATCTTGCTGACACTGTTATCAAGGTTATTGCCGCACTAAACCAGTGTGAGCTTGGGGTCAGATTTCATCCTCTGTATCTCTAATGTGGGGTAATAACATGCAGTTACTTTTGCTTTTAATTCAAACACAATTTATGTAGTTCATTGTAGTCTAAAAAGACATACATGGGGGCTTTACTGTGATTATGTGGAAGTCCCCAACAGAACTTTGCAGCAAGAAATCTTCATTAGAGATGAAATTTGTAACAATCGACATTTAATAACATATACATATAATTTGCACACAAGTCTCAGAGTCTCTGGTGCAAACCAAGGCATCACACAGGCTGTTCGTTACAATGGAGAAACAACGAACAACATTTTTCTTTTGTTGCTTTAAATTTAAACTCCTGTAAAGGAAGCAGACCCTGCGGCTGCAGGGGGGCCCATGAGGCCCTAATTCATTTACAGTTTCAATAAATATTGGCAAAACAAGTTAACCACTAAACATTTTCAGACCTGAAAAAATAATTTGCTGTGGGACCCAGTAATATCAAGTTAAGCCACTGATTATACAGGTTAATATTGGTAAAATAATTAGTCAATGCACAAATTCACATCCTTGAGGCATTTGAATAGTGAGGTGTCAGGAGTTTTTATAAGACTATCATGTTGTTTCATCTTATCTAGCAGTAAATGTGGTTTACTTATCTTTCTCATATCTTGCAAAAATTCTAGTAATTGATGCTACTGGGTGGTAAAAATTCTTTTTAAATAACAGCATTTTGAGATCTTTCCTAATAAAGGCATTAAACAGCCTCTGTTTTTATAATTTGCGTTGATCTGACTCTTGTTAATCAAGCCCCGGGAGTCTGACCCTGGTACTAATATGTAATGGAAGAGATCTGCTTTATTTTACTGTCACAATATTTCTGTACTAAACTAAATTCTATACCACAAACCTTTCTTTTTCCTCCCTCACACTACTCTTTCTCTTAAACATATTCACATATAAAATAATTGAATTTTGAAGGTCTAAAGCTCCCTAAAAACAACCAACTCTGCAAAGCAGACCCTGCAGTTGCCGGTGGCAGGGGGAAATGTCGGGGCCCAGTAAGTCCCTAATTAATGAACAATTGCAATACATATTGATAGAATAGCTTAACACGCCAATGTTTAAGGATCCTAAATTGAATTTTTTTGTGGGCCCTAGTAATATCTAGTTACACTAATGATTTTCTTTATTATATTATGTCTTGTTCAGCAATTGTCTACTGGTCTACCCTGTACTGAACATTGCTGTGGGGCTGCAAATTGCCCACATTCCATAAGATATTGGTTCAGAATTCTTAAGTACCTATATAAACATTAAGCTAGCAGTTGCAACTAACAATTCTTACTTAAAGGGGAAGTAAAGTCTAAAATAGAATAAGGCTAGAAATGCTGTATGTTGTATACTAAACATAAACATGAACTTACTGCACCACAAGCCTAATCAAACAAATTATTTCTGCTTTCAAAATTGGCCATAGGGGGTCACCATCTTGTAACTTTGTTAAACATCTTTGCAAGACTAAGACTGTGCACATGCTCAGTGTGGTCTGGGCTGCTTAGGGGTCGTCATAAACTATTGAAACAGCACAAGTCAAATAACATCTGCCAGAAGCGAAAACAGCAAGAAAGATTAATAATCAGAATAGGCAGACTGCACTGGGCCCTGTGATTTTATAGTTTTTGTATTGTTTAATACAAACTTTCTCCAACTCTGCAGAACCAGTGGCTGCAGCAAAATGATCCTCCAAATAGAATCCCAGTTTCTCTGTTTAAATCTGGCTCCATGATCTTTGTCCCTGCAGCTGGAGTTGGAAACAGTAAAGGGGATGTAAAGGCAAAAATAAAATCCAATACAAATCTCTACACAGTAGCCAACTGCTCTACAGGGAAAAAAACAAAGCTGCTTGAGTTCTGCCTGGCTGGGAAGTAAAGACCCTTCATGCCAAACAGTCTGCTGCTTGCCTGGTGCTAGAGTTCGGCATGTGGTGGAACGAGTGGACAGATTATTGGGAGGGGCTGGGGAAGACCCGGCAGTCTTGGTACACATAGGTACCAATGACAAAGTTAGAGGAGATGGTGAAGTCCTCAAGAACAATTTTAAAAAACTAGGTGTAAAGTTGAGGGTGAGGACTTCCAAGGTAATTTTCTCAGAGATATCACCTGAGCCACGAGCAATGCTAAGAACACAGTGGAAGCTTAGCGAGATTAATGCATGGCTGAGAGATTGGTGTAGGAAGGAGGGTTTTGGGTTTTTGGAAAACTGGGCTGATTTATCAGTAGGCTACAGGCTCTTTGCTAGGGATGGGCTGCACCTCAATGATGATGGTGCAGCTGTTTTGGGGGAGAAGATGGCTAGACGATTGGAGGAGATTTTAAACTAGGCTGGGGGGGAGGGTTCAGTAAAAGATTCAGTGGAAGACAGGTTAGATGAGATAGTGGGCAAAGGAAGGGAAACTGGGGGAGGAGATTTGGTTGGGGGTACTGTTAAGGATAGGGAGGAACACGTATAATTTGTTGAATATGGTACTAGTATTAAATGTATGTTTGCAAATGCAAGGAGTCTAACTGGTAAAATGGGAGAGCTTGAGGTGCTGGAGGGAAAATATGATGTGATTGGTGTGGCCGAAACATGGCTTAATGAGTCGCATGACTGGGCAGTTAATATCAGCGGTAATACTTTGTTTCGAAGAGAGACAAAGGCAATAGTAAAGGAGGATGGTATGTCTGTTTGTTAGACAGGATTTAAAAGTGTATATAAGCAGGCCCGGATTTGTGGAAAGGCCACCTAGGCCAGGGCCTAGGGCGGCAGGATTTTAGGGGGGCGGCATGCTGCCCAACCACACCCACATTGGTTCCCCGGGAGGGGACAGGGGCGACGAACGGTAGTGGGCCTAGGGGTGCCCACTATTTAAATCCGGCCCTGTATATAAGGAGGAGGTTATGTTAGAAAATGAGGGGCAGAAGTCTTATGGGTGGATTTCTTCACCTATTGTAAAGAGTCCAGCAACTTAATTGTAGGTGTATGCTATAGACCCCCTAAAGTAAGTGAGGAGGAGGAGGCTAAGCTCCTGATGCAAATAGAAAAGGCTGCTAGTAATGATAATGATAGTAAAGTAATGATAATGGAGGATTTTAATTACCCAGATATTGACTGGAGCAACATTACTGCCAGATCAGTTAATGGGAACAAGTTTATAAACTTGTTGCATGACAATTTTATGGCACAGGTTGTTGAGGAGCCAACCAGAAAAAAATGGATCTAGTGATCTCAAATGACCCAGAACTTATAGCAAATGTGCTGGGTAATAGTGACCATAATGTTATATCATTTAATGTCTGATGCAATAATCAAATATACACTGGGGCAACAAAAACCATGAATTTCAGAGAAGCTAATTTAAGTGCCTTGAGGGTTGCCGTTCAAGTTTTCAGCTAAAAACACAGAATAGAAATGGATGTCATTTAAAATTATATTAAATCATTACTATTCTCCCCAGAGCTATGTCTATTAGGATCTAAGGGTCCCCTAGTGCTAAAATCATACCAGAGACTCTTTTATTTGCAACTACTATACTATGCTAAAAAGCCATCCTTTTAACCTGGAAAGCCACCAGCCCACCCACGCTAACCCGTTGGAAGAAAGTCATAAATGAAATACTGCCGCTTCATAAAGCAGTTTACCTAGCCAGAGGCTGCCCTGACAAATTCCACGTGATCTGGGGTCCCTGGATTGACCTGCTCCACACGGCAGTTCCCTGATCCAATCCCGTACAGCAAGCAATAAAGGATAGGGAAATTTAATTTGTAAAGAGGTCTAGGATGTTTCATCTGTGATCAACACTGTATTAATGTATACAAGCCAACATGCAATGATTGACAATGTCACACTATCCTTCTGCTTTATTTGCCCTGCACATGGACCTTAGACTGTATTATTCATGATTTAGTCTTTTAATTTTCTTTTTGATTTATTGGTTGTAAATTTGAAAATGCATAAATAAAAACTTTACTGTTCTCAATTTATTCCCTTAAGGTGTAGAAGCTCTAAGAATCACCCTATGTGGCTTAATATTGAAGGAAAGAAGTTAATAGGAAAGAAGAGAAAGGCATTTAAAAACTACAAATCTGTTGGGACAGAAGCTGCATTTAATGGATATAAACCCTATAATAAATGTTGTAAATCAGCAAGTCAGAAGGCAAAGAAAGGAAATGAAGAGTGCATTGTGGCGGAGGCTAAGACTAACCCCAAAAAGTTTTTTAAATACATTAATAGTAAATAGATGCAGGTTGAGAGTGTTGCTCCATTAAATAATGGTACCCGTATGGTTGTAACAGATACAGAAAAAGCAAATGTGCTAAATCGGTTCTTTTCTTCAGTGTATACAATAGAGGAGTCTGAGTTCTCAGGCTCACTTCATAGCAGCACTGATGGCTAAGCTCAAATTAGGGATGTTCACACTGGAGAAGAGATGTTTAAGGGGTGATATGACAACTATGTATAACTATATAAGGGGATCATATAATAATCTCTCTAATTCTTTATTTACCAGTAGGTCTTGCCAGCTGACACAAGGTCACTAATGTATCAGTCAGTACAACTGATTCAGGGAGAGAATTCCACATCTTCACAGCTCTCACTGTAAAAAAAACCCTTCTGAATATTTAGGCGGGAAACTCTTTTCTTCCTTAATATGTGTAGGCGGAAACTCATTTTGAAGAAAAATATTCAGAAGGGATTTTTTACAGTGAGAGCTGTGAAGATGTGGAATTCTCTCCCTGAATCAGTTGTACAGGCTGATACATTAGATAGCTTTAAGAAGAGGTTGGATGGCTTTTTGGCAAGTGAGGGAATAAAGGGTTATGGAAGATAGCTCAAGTTGATCCAGGGGCTGGTCCGATTGCCATTTTGGAGTCAGGAAGAAATTTTTCCCCCAAATTGGAGAGGCTTCAGATGGGTTTGTTTGCCTTCCTTTGGATGAACTGGCAGTTAGGCAGGTTAAAAAAAATAAAAGGTTGAACTTGATGGATGTGTGTCTTTTTTCAACCTAACTTACTATGTTAAGTTATTCTTATCTGACAAAGGAAGTAACAAATGGTGGCCCAAACTCAGTGCACAAGGCAACCCAAACATCTTTTACATATGTGCATGAACCCTAGTCTGAGACCCTATCCGCTTTAGCCCCTACCATCAAGGGTGTTGTCTGAACAATTAACTGTCACTTCTATATTAGAACATACAAAAAAATCTTACTAGCTACCCTGAATATTTCACATCACTAAATTCTTCTATGCCAAGTGCTACATCCACTTATTAAAGCCCTTTTCAACAGGTTCCCTTCCCCTGACTTCCACCAAGGTGTCCAGCCTACCTTATAGTCTTGTCTTCTCTTTACTGAAGATTCCTACCTTAGACTCTCTAGCAATATCCACCCCTTCCATAAAAACATATTTGGGATCTAGTCCAGATTTTGCAGATCTTCAACAACCTTTATGTGTACTTTGCAGTGTTACTCAGTGTCTGTAGTTGTGAACTTGCTAAATCAAAGAGTTCACATGGATTAGGCCTTTATTGCCGCATATAGGACTAATGCTTTATTCAGATTGCCTAACTGACTGTGTGCGGGTTTTGGATTGCGCAATTGCATCCCTTTTTTATAAATTATATTTCACCTATACACACAAGTATACACCTTTGTAAACAGGTTAATAAGTAGTTATGTATAAACAAACCCTGTTGTTCCACAGTTTTGAAATACACAAAGATATAGAGCAACTTTTGAGAAACAGAACAACTTTTTAAACAGAGGGCTTATTTATGGACTGGCTCTTTGTTTTAGTAACTTCTTCTTGACTCACATTGACTCAGGAAGATAGAAAATGGAACTTTAATTTCCTATAAGAAATGATGAAACAAAACATAATTATTATGCAGGGCCTTGTCAATTAGGGTTGCTGACTTTCAAAGGAAGCTGTTGAGCTGAAAGCCTGTTATTAGCAGTTTAAAACTGCACATATCTCAGAAATAAAAATTTGAAAAGAATGTAATGTAAAAGTGCTCAGTGATTTAAGTTTACATCAATTCATTTTTGGGTTAAGATCCCCTTTAATTTTGTTGGCTTGATAACAGAATAACTAAGATAAGGAAGCTTAGCAAAGCAAAGGAAACAATGCTATGTACGTATGTAATTTAATGAAAAATAGTTGGGTATAGTAACAGAAATATTCCCACAATATAGTACAGTGTATGTACAAAGGGAAATGTATGCATGACAATATTCCCTAAAAGAGCCTTTCACAATGATTAAACACAAATTTAATAAATGTAGAACTAGGAAATCACTGAATCTCAAGAAGTGCCAAATAATGGTAATGCAATTTAATGACTGCTGCTTAACTGTAAGTGCAGGCCATATTCATACTTAGAATAAAGTTGATGTACAGGATCTATAATTCTATATACTTGGGACCTGGTGTTATTCTGAAAATTGGATCACCATAGCTAATGTCTACTAAAATATTTAAACATACAATGTCACCAATATGGATTCATGATACTTTGTTAAGCGCAAAGTTATTCACTTAAATTGGTGGGTATCTTCCCATATTTCTGATCTTCCAGCATATTGAATTGTAGATAAGGGCTTAAAGTTTTTTTTTATAGTTTATTTACTGTTCATTAATTATATCTACGTTTTCAAAGGCTATATCCAGAAGTTTTGATTTTGCACACATCTCTTTATTTTAGATATAACTATATAGAGAACTACTAAATAAACTTGACACAACACATAGCTTGACTGCTGAGTAATACAAAAGGCACTGAAAAGTGATACAGAAGAGGTTACAACTTTGCAGTATTACATAAAGATTAGGTGGAATCAGACCAGAAGAAACGCAGTACTATGCTGCAGATTATCCTTTTATTAGACACTATAGGGCTTATTTATCAAGGTCCCAATATCCAAACCTCGAATAATTAGTGGTTTTCGAAGAGAAAAAAAAACTACGGATTTTTCATGATTCATTATTAAGTCCGATGGTCTAAAAACTCAGAATCCGATACCCCGGCATCTGAAGGCTCTTGAGGTCCTATATAAGTCAATGGGGAAGGTCCCAGTGTCTGCATTGATGCCCGTACCGATATCCGATGAGTTTGTGGTTTCTGCACAGAAATCTCTGATAACTACAATTTTTTGCGCAGAAACCACTAAAAATTCTGCGTTTTCGCGGAAAGCTCCAAAGTTTGTCGGACCCTTTTTTTTGGGCTTTTTTCTTCATAAATAAGGTCCATTTGGGCAATCAGTTTCTCAGATTTCTAACTTAGAAATACTCAGATAAATTCAGACCTTGATAAATAACCCCCGTAGTAACTAATAAAAGGATAACCCTGCAGCAAAGCACTGTGTTTCTTCTGGTCTGATTCCACTTAATCTTTATGTAATTCCCACAGTACCGTGGTTGACTGGGTATAGGAACAGACTTCTAGGAGCAAAAAGAAATTGTGTGACTTAAATCTGCTGGAACTAAGTGAACTTTGCAGTATTACTTGGTTATTCAGGGAAGTATGGGGGGAATGGTGAAAGGGGGTCATGTGCAGCCCCAAAACACCAATCTAAAATGGCTGTACTAAGGTATTAAATTGCTGTCATGTATTCTGCTGAAGTAAACTTCAGTCTGGGAAAAATAATTCCCGTGGCTTTTCTCCAATTTCCTTTTTAAAAAGGGCATTGTACACTTACCAGAATGTTTAAGTTCCATGTCTTTCCTTGGAAACAGGAAATATTTAATTCTAATATAATTTCTTTAATTTAAGCACAGACAGACCATGTGCAATAGCTAAATATGTACTTTAGATTTACAATAAATTCTAAAATCTCTCTCAATACCATACTGGGAAAATATTTATATTAATATTATTATTCATATAGCATTTGATAGAAAATTCTGCAGCATAGAAAATGAAAATAAATTAAATTCAAGCACAAAAGTCTGTAATCAACATAATAATTATCTATAAAATGAATAAAAATGCAGAAGTAACAACAATGAAACCCTAAATAATATACTATCCTTTATACAGTATGTACAGAGATTGTTCATCATTGACAGTACATTAGTTCCTTAGTGAAGCTAACAGTTTAAATATTACATTCATACACATATACTATGCAGGTGTTATGAATAATTAACTAGTGTGGAAGGAAAGCAGAGGAAACCTAGATTAGTTAATCTCCCAAATGTATTCCAATAAAATAATATGTTTAATATATATAATATGACTTTTCACAAATTAATCAAATTATTAACTCTAACACTAACTCTTTAAGATGCATGTCAAAATATATGTTAAATAAATTGGTGATTTTTGAATAATGTTAGATAATAAAATGAGTTAGGGTTTAAATTAGTTAATGGAAATCCTAAAATATGTCCACATCGAAATATCCAATGCAAAATATACAGATACTTGTATTCCCCAATAATGGACTACTGGATTGTGTTTTACTGATATTTGCCAACATCATTGCATACATTTATATTTCACTTATCAAAGAATGTAAAAAGTGATGGAGAAACTTTTTTTGTACAACTTATGTTTCATATCATATGTAAAAATAATATATTATGGGATTGTGACAAACGCACACAAGGCCAAGGTCCCAGGCACGGCTCACTCTTCTGCCTATAACAACCACCTTTCGCTAGGACCAAGGAGAGAGTTCTGGGGAACCAATCATTGTAACTGGAACTGAGAACAAAGAGCATGCTCAAGGGACAGGCCGGGTTGATACCAATAGGGAGAAGCAGTACAGATTCAAGAGACAAGATAGTAATCAAGGTCACAGGATGGGTCAAACACACTAATATTGCAGTACAAAGCAGAATCCAAGGGAGTAGTCATACAGGCAAGGGTCAGGACAGGCAGCGGAATAAACAAGGTCAGGGACAGGCAGGGTCACGAACAGATCAGAACACTAGTAATCGCACCCAGGAACTATTGAAAAGAGACCTTACATTGGGCAGTGAGTATTTGCCCATGGCCCCTTTAAACATTTGAATTTCATGCCAAAGCTTGATGATGTCAGATGCAGTGGCGCATCAACCCTTAAAGCGGCAGAGTGCGTTCACCATTTCACATTTTGCCACATGATGGAACAGCAGCACACATTGGCATGCAGAAGATCAAGGCTGCGCACATCCCCACAGAGGGCGCGGTGGGAATCACCGCTGCCCCACTAGACCACCTGGTATTCTAACAGGGATCAGAAAATAGTTGCAGGTCAATCGCTATAGTTGGGTTTCTCTTGGTGGATGTTGCAGCTTGAAGAAATGATCATTGGAAGGGTTTGTAAGCATCTACATTGTATTTCTCTGATTGGTGTCTATGTTCCTGACTTAGATTTTTTCTTAATTTTCTATAAAACATTTTTTCAACCACCATCATATTTCCCAAGCAGATAATCTGTGATTCATTGATGCAGCATATTCCAAACAGTGTTAATGGTTATTCAGAATGCAATATCTAACAATTAATTTACAGTAAATACCAGACACAACATCTGATCTGAAGGTTAAAAATATACTTCAAAGGTTGTGCTTTTATGATCCAACCTTCTTTGTTGCCAAAAGAAACAGACACAGTTCCAGTTTAATTACTAGGAAATGTTAATAATAGGTCCCACAATCTTAAATGCCAGGAAATAGAGATAATTTGTCGCGTTTTATATATTTGTGATAGACGAATAGCAATGCAAATCTGCTATCATTTTTAAGAAGCCTAGACATTTCAGGGCAGATTTACATAGGGTCGAATATGGAGAGTTAATTAACCCTCGATATTTGACTGCCGAATGTAAATCCTTTGAATATCGAAGTCGAAGGATTTGCCGCAAATAGTTCGATCGAAAGATTAAATCCTTTGAATCGTTCGATTCCAAGTATTTTAATCCATCAATCGAACGATTTTTCTACGACCTAAAAATTGATAGAAAGCCTATGGGGACCTGTGTGTAATAATATTCAGCGCTGGCCAAACTCTGATCAGAGGAAAAAAACTGATATACAAAAAATCAGGTCTGCACACTCAAACACAAATCTTTAGACTCAGGTGGTAAGATTGAAATATGTTTTACTAGTTAAAAAGAACAACCAAACAAAAAGCATAATGTTTACAAAAACAAGAAACATTTCACATGATGCTGATATACATACCACCCTTAGGTACACACAAGGCAGAAAAGAAGACTACAAGGAGCGAATACACCTGCCAAAATGAGAATAGCCCCAACGTTTCGGAATCCCCTTGACAAAGGCTATTTGCCGAAACGTTGGGGCTATTCTCATTTTGGCAGGTGTATTCGCTCCTTGTAGTCTTCTTTTCTGCCTTGTGTGTACCTAAGGGTGGTATGTATATCAGCATCATGTGAAATGTTTCTTGTTTTTGTAAACATTATGCTTTTTGTTTGGTTGTTCTTTTTTTTTTTTTTTAAACTCAGGTAGTTTATTGAAATCATAAAGAGGCAAATACAAAAAAACATAGAAGTTCTTACATCAAAAGCATAGAGAAAACACATCGCCGTTCCTCAAGTCAAGTACAGAATACACGCATGTAGTACAAGGATAATGCACTATACAACAACATCTTTGCTAAGCACAACATAGGAGAGCAACATGAATCACAATGATACATGAAAATCAGGAAACATGTAGCGAAAAGCATCACAATCATATTAGCAACATATCTCTGAAACAGTTATTTACCCAACAAGCAAACGATTATGTGGGAGAGGGAATACATCCAACCAAGGACCCCAAATTTTACTAAATTTAGTAGGGACCCCCCTTTTAATATAGACCAGTTGTTCAATGTTGGATATATCCATCATGGTTTGCTTCCAACAGGCAAATGTAGGGGGAGCGATGTTTCTCCAATTCTGAGTAATGAGTCTCTTGGCCAATAATAAAGCCTCCTGTAAGAAGAGCAATTGTGGCTGACTAAGTTGAAGATCCTGTAAAATAGCCAAAATACACACTTTTGGTGACCTATCTATCTTTATGTGCATAACCATATCCAAAGTGTCTAATATAGATCCCCAGTATGACACAATCTTAGTACAGCTCCACAACATATGTAGAAGAGACCCCTTTTCTAGAGCACATCTGGTACAAAGATCAGGAGTGTCTGCATTAATAAGATGTAACCTGGCAGGAGTATAATATGCTCTATGAAAGATATACAATTGGATGGTACGAAGTCTATAATTAGGGGAAACCAAAAGGATAGACTCTTGTGCTTCCTGCCATTCCTCGTCAGAAATATCACCCACATCAGCCTCCCATTTGTGACAAAGCCCCTGAAGATTATTACCATGGGCAGCTTGTTGTAGCCCAGCATAAAGCATGGTGACTAGACCTTTAGTATGTCCCCTGTTAATATAAGTCAGGAATGGGTGGGTAGAGAGAGAAATGTTGCTATGTTTGTGAGCTGCTTTAAGACCACGGCTAAGTCTATAATAATTTAGCCATTGGTTCTGCGGGAGGTGATACAGATCTCTTAGCTGTGCAAAGGGGATTGGCTTGCCATCCTGCCACACATCTCCTATAGTTACAATGCCACATTGTACCCACTGAGGCAGGGGCCCGAGTTTGGTAATGGTTGGGTAGAGTTGGTTATTCCAAATTGGCGTGAGAGGATCCGTAACAGAGGATTTTATTACCATGTTAGCAAAATGCCAAATTTTACGTAGGGATTGAAATAGAGGTAGACGCAAGTCTTGATTTGGGATGCTTGTGGGCTTACTTAGGAACCATCCAATGGGATTTAAATCAAACCCAGTTAATTGCGCCCAAAGAGAGTGAAGAGTTTTATGGTGAGCATTCTCTACCCATGTGACTAAATGCCCCAGCTGGGCTGCTAAATAATATAAGTGCATGTCAGGCAAAGCAAGACCAGCCTTAGATTTAGCACGCATCAGGGTTTCTAGTTTAAGCCTAGGTCTGGATTGGGCCCATATTAGTTGCCTAAATAGGACGTTAATTTTTCTAAAGTAGGATTTAGGAATCCACACTGGAGCATGCTGAAGCACATACAAGAGTTTCGGTAAAAATAGCATCTTAATAAGCTGGACTCTGCCAGAGGGACCAATAGGCAAGTTGGACCATGATTTTAGCTTAGTACCCATCCAATCCAGAGGCGGATCAAGATTTAACTGTTGGTAGGACCCAAGCTTAGACGACACTATCACCCCAAGATAAGTAAACTCAGTGACAATTGTGAAGGGAAAGGTATCTGGATCCTCATCGTCCGTGAGTGGGTCTAATAGTAAAGCTACGGATTTTGACTGATTCAGTTGTAAACCAGACATCCTGCCAAACTCCAACAAGGTAGTCATTGCATTCTGTAGGGAATCACCTCTGTCCCCCAAGTAAAGCAAGGCGTCATCAGCATACAATTGAATCTTGTCCTCTCTATGGCCAAGCTTAAAACCAGAAATATTGACATGAGTCCTAATTAAATGGGCTAGAGGCTCAATAGCCAGTGCGAACAAGAAGGGAGAGAGGGGGCACCCCTGCCTCGTTCCCCTGTGTAACCGAAAAGGGTCTGTTAATGCATTATTGATTTGTATAACAGCAGATGGAGCCACATATAACAGATTAACCATGTTGATAAATTTGGGACCAAAACCAAAGGACTGTAACATTTGCCAGAGATACCCCCACTCCACGGTATCAAATGCCTTGGCAATATCCAAAGCTACAACCGTTCTGTGACCTAGATTATCATGCGAGAGGCTGAGGTTAGCATACAATCTGCGTATATTCAGGGCTGTAGATTTACCAGGTATAAACCCAGTTTGGTCTTCATTGACCAGACTATTTATAACTGAGCCCAACTGCAATGCAAGAACCTTCGCCAAAATTTTAATATCAGATGTCAGCAATGATATGGGGCGATAAGCATCACAATGCCTGTGATCCTTGCCGGGTTTTTCTAGCAAAACTATCGTGGCTTCATACATAGAAGGTGGCAGT